>NC_090922.1:1539804356-1540117212 GCF_040938575.1 Ambystoma mexicanum
TGCCCCAAGAGGCCAGTGTGTGGAGGACCAATCGGGCCCACCTATGCCCCCACCCCCCAATGGTTGGGGGAAATGTAGCTGACACCATCCCAGCTCAGCCCTTGTTAAACCTGCCCATATTGTCAACTGAACTGGCACAGGATGACTCCCAGGCTGACTTCTGTGTCACCAAGTCTAAGCCACGTGTGGCGGTGAAAGTTGCTGTCACCAGGCCACGTGGATCTGGGGCAGCAATGTCATCTGCTGGCCCAAGTAGCCAGGCTGGGGAGGCTGCAGGGGCAGCTGCAGCTTAGTTAGGGAGAATTCTCTGTTAAGGCTAATTTCCCAAACCTAGTGAGTCCCTCAGCAGCTTTGCTGGATTTTTGGGGTTTATTTTTTTCTCCTGCTAAGAGTGAGACTCTTTTTCTCCCACTCTTAGGCATGATTTGAGAATGTCCTTTGACTTTGTATTTGTTTTATGGGCTATGGGGTCTTTTACTCCATAGGGCTTCATGTGTTTTTGGTATGTGTGTTACACAGCACCCTCAGTGCAGTAACACGGGGGTGTCATAGTGACCCCCCCAAGCAAAGACTCCATACCCTGGGACTGACTACTGTCTCCCAGAGCATGTAAAGTCACCATTGACTTTACTAGTCTCAAATTGTGAACAGAACCAGTACAAACCACCATATTGTGGAAGTACTGGTAGGGGTAATTCGATTGCCCCTGGGTCTGTTTTCCAAGGGGGCACTATGCAGTCCCCCTTTGTCGAGTTTCTGGCTGGTGGCAGTGGTATTACGCAAAATATTCCTTAAGAATATTTACTATGGGATTTTCCCATTCATTTTAAACGCACCACTTTTTTTGGTGCAATGTTGAAGATACCGCCGGGTTATTTATTTAATATTTATTCCCCAGTTGGGTCTTTTTGCCAGGACTCGGTTTTAAAATGGCTTTTGTGTTCGCCTCTGTAACTCCAACCCAAGTCGAGCCCTTTGTTCCACTTTTGGCGGGCTTCTACACAGCAGCCTCCAAAAGTGGTGCCACTCTGTCTGGGTCTACAGGATGTGTGGGAGGGGGGAATAGGCACCCTGGACTGAGTTGCCTTGGCAACTCAAGTCGCACTCTTGTGTGATTGGCCCAGTGGTGAGCCGCCCGGTTCACCACTTAGCATGTTTGAGTGACAGCTAGGACTGATGAATGGGGGTTTTCTGCATATAAGCAGGGCTTTGGGGACTGGAACTTCATAAGTCGCCACAGGACCTAAAGAATCCAAAGAGGGAGAAGCCCTGCTGAACCGACTCACCACTTCCCAACGACAGAGAAGATCTTCTTCCAGTAGAGTCTTCTTCCTTTGAGCTGGTGGGGATAACCAGTTTGCCTTTTTCGCCTCCTGGATCGTCTCGTGGTCGAATCGCCCGTGCCAAGCACCCCGGCGGCCAGATAGCCACGCTTCACCACTACTGCGAATAAAAGGGTAGTACCTTTTAACCGGGAAACTCTGCGGCTGGTTTCTTCCCTGGCAGTGCAACGACCTCCAGCTTTCCTCCACGTCAAGATCGTCTCTTCCCCTGGACGAAGCACTGACTTGCACCCGCTGCCAGGTACAACTGCCCCCGCTGGAGCTTTCTCACCATTTCAGGTACTGTGTCCTGCCTGGTCTCCCTTGCAACAGACTGTCCAAGGTGTCTCCTAAATCCTTGACTCTCTATCCTGGGGTGACCTCGGACCTGTTAACTAACTTGTCTGAACTGATCCAACTCCTTTTTGAACTACCTGCAAAGACTTTTAAAGTGTACTTCAACTGTGTGATCTTGGGTACATTCTGTCTTGCTCTCTCCAAGAGTGGGCCTGGCCTATGAACTTTTTGCTCTACAGTAGACCCTGCCTTTCTTGACATGCTGTGGTTCTTTAAAAGTGTTGGTATTGTGTGTTTTCCTATTTCTGCCTTTTCTCTCCCTTTTTAAACCAATTATTGGAGTGCCATCTTAGTTAAGCGCTCACCTCTGTTTTGATAATAAGTGGTGTGTTTTCTCTAAGACTTGTCGAATAATTAATCAGGGAGGTGTATATATTTCTAGTAACTGTGTTTGAACTTGCTTGACATATGCAGACTGCTACCAATTGGGTTTACTGCCAACACCCGTAGTCTTAAACTTTTTGCAGTGGTCCCTAAGGGAACTGCACAGGTTTCTGCCTAACACAGCTCAATCCACTCCCAGCCGGGACAGTGTCGGTCCAAGTCCTTCACGCCGAGGTTGAACTGCCAACATCACCCTGCAGCCAATGCCTGCATTGAGACCTTTGGTCATTGTGCCTTTGCAAACTTCAAGTACCCAGTCCACCTGCGCTTCTGCCCCTACCAACCAGAGCGGCGTAAGCCACTCAGGATCCGCACCACCTTCCAAGAAGAAGAAGGGTGCTCTTGCACTACAGGCTGGGACCTCAGACACAGCTACACACTCCGGCACGTCAAGGAAGCCTAGCTTCAATGACGCCGAACTAGATGCACTTGTGGCCTATGTATTGGCACATAGCCGCGAAATGGTGGTGACTGCAGGGTGCAAGACTACGCTTGCTCAACGTAGGGCCCACTGGCAGACCATCGCGGACCACATTAGTGCCCTTGGATTTGTGAGGTGCACAGCTGATGATTGCTATAAGCGGTGGAATGATCTGAAACGCAGAGCAAAGAACAAGCTGGCTTCCAATCATGCCTCTACTCTGGTGACTGGCGGTGGGTCTCCACCAGAGGACGACCAACTGACTGAACATGAGTCTGTCGCTGGAGCCTTCGTCACAGCGGAACAGATCCGAGGTGTGGGAGACCTACCAGATTTTGAAGCATTGTCTGGTGAGTGTCCATGCATGTGTGTGCAATCCATGTGTATGTTGCTTGGGTGATGTGTTCTGATTGAGTGCAAGGTGAGGCTGTGTAGTCATGACTGTATGGCCCACCCATGTGGTTCCTCAAAACCAACCCCCAGCCTTGGGTTTGGGTATGACAGTATCCCTTCTGACCACAGTTGATAATTTCCACCAGATTACTGAAGTTGCCCTTCAACTGTCATCTTGCAACTACATTGTTCAAAATTTTTCCTGTTCATTCAGCCTGATAAGTTTCAATCCTTGCCATTTTTAGGACACTTTTTTTGACGTACTGCCACATATGTGACATACTTCTGTCATACATTACACCCCACAATGGCCCACATTTATTACCTTGTTATGGGAATGATTTAACCATTCAGGCTGATTGAGTAATGGGCTGCACACAATCATTTTTGGGCCCTGTTTGAATGTTGAACATGACTGTTGTGTTCTTTCATGTTGAAGTGACCAGCCATTGATGTATTCATCTGCCTGACATCACTGTATCGGTGAACACTGGATGTGTTGCAGTGTGTGACACATGCGTATTTTGACACACTATTTTGCAAGTTTCATCTCATCATGTCCATCTCACATGGATGGGTGACAGTACTCATTTCCTACCATATGGCTGTAGTTGTCAAATGTACCATGGCTATACTACGTGCCATCTGTGTGATGGCATGTGTCATGTATGTTTATTGGACATGCCACTCACAGGCTAATGTGTGATGCCAGTGCTATCCAGCATGCTGCACATGTGTTGCTTTTCCATCTTGGAGTCCTCAGTGTCTGCTTTTTGCCTCCCCTTCCAACTCATTGAAAGTGCATGCATGTCAGGGTTATATTCATGTGTGACATGTGCAATTTATGTACTGGATCTCTGTCTCGTCAGGCCTATGTGTGTGCTATGGTGCTCATGCCTGTTTCCATTTGTTGTCGTTCATGTTTTTGCAGGTGATGACGCACTTGATGCTGTTGAGGAGGAGGAGATGGTGCAGACCCAGGAGGAATCTCAGCCACAACCGGGCACCAGTGGAGGACATGGGGTGGTGGTGGGTGAAAACCCATTCCTCCTGCAGACCATGCTGTCCATGGGTGTCTCTGGGTACACCTCCGCAGACCTCTATGAATCGGGTGCTGAATCGGACAGTGACACATACGTGCCATCGCAGGTGAGTGTTTCTGGCAGGGATGCTGTTCTGTCCAACCCACCTGCACCGGGGGTAGACCCCTCTATGGGGATGTCAGTGTTGGAAAGTCTGCCTGTGGCGGTTACGGATGCAGGGTCACACTCCACAATATTTTCTCCTGTTCCTGGGCCAGCAGATCAAAGGAGGAATGCAGTCCTGCAGTCTCAGGCAGTCCCAGCACAGAAAGGTGCAGATTGCCTTGCCCCAAACAGGTGTGGTGCCCGCCAACGCAGTGGCCGTGCGCCACCAGGCAATACTGTGTGGGAGAACTCCATGTACAGTATTGCAGCACAACAGGGGGGGCATCGTGTGAAATGATGGCTCAGGCAATGGATAGGGTGGCCACTTCCATTCTCCCCCCTGAAAGGCAGGTGGAGCTCCAGCAGCAGGCAACAGAGTCAATTTGCCACTCACACAGGGAGGACATGTTGGCCTCTGACAGGGACCAACGGGCTGGACTGGAGGCTCTGCACGAAGCCATATCTGTAGAGTCACAGGCCCACAGGGCAGCCCTCAGGTTAGAACACAGCTCCCTCAGAGATACTCTGGGTGAACTTGAGGTGTCCTGGAGTACAAGGGCAGAACAGCAGCTGGAGCAGCTGACACGTACACTCTCAGCTGAGCCCCAGGCAACCCGTCAGGAGATCCGGGCATCACGCGAGGCCATGCAGGCAGAAATGCCTGCTACCCGTGAGGTGCTGCATCAGGATCTCCGTACCATCATCCTGCAGAACCAAACCTTCCAAACCCGCATGCTTGCTGCCTTGGAGGACCATACTAGGGCTTTGTGTGGGCTGCGTCCCATATCACAGCCACCTCCTGATGTAGCAGCAGAGTGTGATGAGAGCGACGGCAGTTCTCCCACTGTAGCGTAGCTGTGCAGGCCATGAGCCCATGGAGGTATTTATTTTTTCACCATCTACGCATGTGGGTGTTGGGATGCACCCTGTACCTCGTGCCTCCTGGGTGGCCTCACCCCCCCCCGGTCCACACATGGCCCTTTTATTTTTTTTTTTAATATTTATTTTTTTACAGTGTGTTGCTTTGTGTGGCTCCCGTGGGTTTCCACTGTGTATTCCAGCTGGGCACATGCAGGCTTGTCCTGCCTTTGGGTTAGATGCTTGGTTTCCTGACACACACACACCCCTCCTGCTTCCCCTTACCATGGGCTTGCAAAGGGTGTGACCAAGTGACAGTAACTTACACAATGACATTGGGCTCCCATGAGTTGTGTGGGCAGTCTGTAGTCAAAACTGTGTGTACATCCCTAGTGGGGATTGTTGTTGGATTCTACACTGCATGGTGTATTGATATGTGCTTGTGCATCCATGTCTTTCTTCTTATATACATGTAGGTTCTTCATGTCTTCACAAGGTCGTCTCCTTTGCAGATGCAGTTCATGTTGTTTGCAGTACACTGACACATTTGCCTGACAGCGACACTCTGCAGTTGGAAGGGGTCGATGTGCTGCCTTAGTCAGGTTGTGAGACTTGCACTACTTTCTTTTTTTGCTGTCTTTTATTGCCACGCTTTCTTCCTGTACTGATGTTTTGTGTTGCTGGTAAGTATTTGTTCATGTGTGGTGTTTCTTTTTGATTACTGAGAGCATATTGTCTGTGGACTGTTTACATTAGGAACATTGCACTTTGTGACACTTGTGTCATGTGTTGTGCATTCATTTAGTTGCTTTCATATTGCATGCCATGCCATGGTGTGTTGGGTAGCTGAGATGGGGAGGGGTTGGGTGACATGGAACTATTTTGATGTGGTATTTTGCAAGAGGGTAATCATTCCTGCTGCATGAATGTGTGTCTTTTTGTGACACAGCATTGGGTGTCTTTAAGTAGGTAGGGGTGGACACAATGTAACATTTCCAGTTGAACAATCTCAGGCTCGTATGGCTGTGACAGTTGACTGTCCCTTTTGTCATCATCATTGATTGTCAGCTGGTATGTGCCAGGGCTGTGTGCACTCCGCAGGGGTGGGATTTTAGGTGAAGTAATTTGCCACAAGCTGGGTACGGGCTGCCTCACCATGTGCCCTTTCACCTCCCATGCGCAGCGGCTGTGCATGTGGTAAGGGATGTGGCGGGCACCACTATGTCCACCGGCACGCACCGGCGTGTTGCAACGTTGTGCAGGACACATGCTGCCACTATGATCCTGCACACTACTGGGGGCGCATATAGCAGCTGCTCACCAGAGCGGTAAAGGGAGTGAAAGCGTGACTTGAGCACTCCGAATGTGCGCTGCACTATGCCCCAGGTTGCAATATGAGCTGTGTTGTATCTTACCTCGGGTGGTGTGGTTCCGAATTGGCGTCATCATGTAGGTGCTCAGAGGGTAGTCACTGTCCCCTGGGGAGGTGATAATGGTTGTCATTAGTGGGGTTTTCCCATTTCTCAGTTTCTGACATGCATGCATGTGCAGAGGCATTTATACTCATCAATTAGCCATGTGTCTCCATGCCGCCTAGCTTCTAGGTCCCGGTTTAGGGGTGACATTCTGAAAATGAAACTGTCATGGGTGGACCCTGGATAGTTGGCATATACTGAGGTGATGATTCCCTTGGCATCACATACTACCTGCACGTTGATGGAATGCCAGTGCTTGCGGTTTCTATCGATGTGCTCAGATGCCCTGGGGGGACGTAGAGCCACATGGGTGCAATCAATGGCACCTAGCACTTTGGGGAAGTGTGCCACCCCGTAAAAGTCCTGGACCACGGCCTGCCTTTCTGCAGGTGTTCTGGGCATGTATATGTGCCTGCGGACTGAGGGGCGTGCAGTCAGGATGGACAACACCTGGTATAGGCAGCGTGACTGCGTGGCCTGTGACAAACACCCCACTATGGCACTTGTCCGCTGAAATGACCCAGTAGCCAAGAAGTGCAGTACATTGAGCACCTTTTCCAAGGGGCTCAGTGCTTTGGAGCACAGGGTGGGTGATGTGATGTCATCCTCCCACTCCCTGACCAGTTCTAGGATTATGTGTGGTGGAAACCTGTACCTCCCATACACCTGGTCATCAGGCATCCCAAAAAGGCTGGTCCTGGGTAAAAAAAAATGCGGGCCTGGCTATCCTCCTCCTCCTGCGGTGTCCCACGACCACTGCTGCGAGGAACGGTATATTCATTGTAGCGTCTGAGCTTTTTTGTTGTTTGCGCACACTTTTATGCTGCGCGGGGCCGCTTACGCCTGCTTCCTGCTGGCGTACGTGTTTCCGGATTAGCACGTCTTTTTTGGCACACGCCTTTCCCCTGTTCGATTCCATGAATACTATGTGCGCTTTCCCTGTGTGCGTAGCGCACGCCGTTTATTGACGTGCGCGCCCGCGTGCGCCACCCACGATTTTAGAGCACATCCTAGGATTTACACGCGCACTGAATTACATGAATTGATGTGCATGGCTTTGGCACGCATGCGCTGCGATTTTCACGTTTGCGCTGCGATTTTCACGTTTGCGCTCCCCTTTTCGGGCGCACATTTATTCCATGAATCAGCCCGCCAGTTTTTAAAACTGAGATGAAAATTGAAATTACCGAATATATAAAGACGAATAACACAGGGGAAGTCTCTAAACTAATAGTATGGGAAGCGGGGAAGGCGACCTGGTGGGGAATCATGATCAGGGAAGGTCCTAGGAAGAAAAGGGAAAGACACCTGATAAAAAACAAACCTAGGAAGGAGATTTGTCACATGGACAGGGAAGCGAGGAAAGACGAATCTGGAAGGGCAGACAAGGTTCTGGACACAAAGAAAAAGAGGGAGGAACTTCACCTCCTGGAACATGGAATTATAGCCTGTAAATTGCAGAACCTAAGACAGAAGTTCTACGAGAAAGGGGATAAGGCGGATTATTTACTGGCTGCCAGACTGCGTGCCCAGCGGGCAGATCAGAAGGTGCTGGAAATACAAAACTAGGACACTGATAACATCACAACCAACGCAGATATCCCCGAGACCTTTGCTACTTTTTATGAGGCTCTGTATAGATCCGAAACCGACCCTGGAGAACCGGACACGGATCAATACCTATCTTCCGTGAAAGTTCAGCAGATAACATATGAAGAAAGCTAAATCTTAGAGGGTCCGATAACAGAAGAAGAGATCAAGAATGTGGTCAAGAGACTGTCATTGGGTAAGTGCCCCGGTGTAGATGGCTTCACCACTGAATTCTATAAATCCTTTCTCTCCTCCCTTCTCCCTTTTATGGTAGAACTATTCAACAAGATCCTGGACACTGGAAGAGCTCCGAACTCTTGTCCGAGCCTTTGTATCGGGGATCCCCAAAGAAGGTCGAGACCCTAAGCAATGCGGGTCATACTTCCCCATATCTCTACTAAATATCGACGCAAACATTTACACCAGAGTCCTGGCAGCCCGTCTGGAGATGTATATGCCAAGTCTGATAAAGACGGATCAGGTCGGCTTTATACTGGTTAGACAAGGAGCAGACACAATGAGGAAGACTTTACACCTAATCAATGAATCTCAAACCATGAAAAATAAACCAGCTCTCCTCTCAGTGGATGTGGAGAAAGCTTTTGACAGGGTGGCATGGGGCTTTCTCAGGGCAGTGCTCCGCAAAGTAGGAATAAACCCGAAACTCAGGGGAGGGATCCAGGCAGTGTACAAGTCACCTAAAGCCTTGGTTTTTGTCAACAGCGAATATTCTCACTGGTTTGAATTGGGTAGGGGGTCCCGACAGGATGCCCGCTCTCAGCAATCATCTTTGCTCTCTTTGTAGAACCCTTTGCTCAGAAATGAAACCCAGGTAGAGGGACTCAATTTGGACCCACAGAGTATAAAGTCACCTTGTACGCTGACGACTTATTATTACATGTTACAAACCCAATGTCCTCGATCCCCAGAGCAATCCAGCTAATAAAAGAGTATGGCACCCTCTCGGGTTTCAAAATATGAGGCCAAATCAATCTTATTTCCCCCTGCAAGAAACCACACAGGCAGACGTTGACAGACTCTCCTCTCTGGACCTTAACCTCAAAAATGTGAAGTTTAAATACCTGGGCATACAGATTACGAGAGACATAACTAAACTCTACAAAGACAATTTCCCACCCCTCCTCCTAAAATTCCAGGCGGACCTGACCAGATGGAAGAAACTCACAATATCATGGATGGAAAGACTTAATGAGATAAAAATGGTATGTCTCCCTCGCTTCCTGTATCCCTTCCAAATGCTCCCCATAAGAATACAGAATGCTTTCTTTGAAGAGGCCAAAAGAGCCATGATAAAGTTCCTGTGGGATGGCAAAAGAGCAAGGGTAGCCTATAACATTATCCAAGGATAAGGGGGGAATGGGACTACCAGACCTTAAAAAAATATTACGAAGCCGCCCAACTCCGAATTGTGATCCCCCACCTGTGAAACTGTAAAGAACCCCAATGGGTGGCGATGGATAATCACTACCTCTCACCGGCAACGGTCTCTGAGTGTTTATGGGTCCTGAGAACTAAATTAGTACGGAGACTAAGAGATCACCCGATACTGGGGAACATTTGGGAAATATGGAGGGCAAGAAGAGATATGGTGGGCATAACTTCATGGCCGCCGCCACGCCCCCCCCCCCACCCGAGTCATCTATGGGCCCTGGCATTAGAGAAAAAATTCCTAATTTATACAGATTTCAAACCTGGTTTGAAGCGGGTCTGGAGAGGGTGGGTCAACTTTGGAAACAAGGGTCCTTTATTACTATCACTGAACTGGGTGAGAACATTGGGCTGGGCCCGCTCCCGGTCTTCCACTTCTTACAGATCAAAGGGGTTCTGGCTAGGGCCGAATGGAAAGACAAGGTGGATAGAGAGCTGAACCCCTTTGAAAAGCTCCTAAACTCCAGGAAGGAAATGAAGATTTAATATTCGCTATGTACAGGGAATTGGTTGAGGCAGGAAGTAGTTCCACGTTAAATCTGAAGAACAGATTGAAAGGGATCTTGGGGAAGAGATTGACCCAAACATGTGGGCTAAAATGTGCAGGGCTGCCCCTCAGGCCTCTATAGCTGCCCAATACAAACTTCATGCGATAAAATTATTACACAGGTGGAAATATGACCCCCTCAGGCTCTCCAGAATGTTTCAGTCACTAAGCCCACTATGCTGGCGTAAGTGTGGGGGAATAGCGGACTACTGGCACATGTGGTGGAACTGCCCCAGAATTTAGATCTATTGGGGTGAGGTCTTGGAGTGGATCAGAGACTTCGATGGAGTCCCAAGGCCTGCAGATCCCTTTTTAGTTCTCTTTGGATTCGAGCAATGTGAAGACGAAAGAGAGAGAATTAAAGGACTAGCCGCCCATTTACTATTAGCGGCTCGCGCCACTTTATTTACCAAATGGAAGTCCGAACAAACCCCGAGCAAGAGCGAATAGATTAATGTTGCATCAAACATGTGTGTCATGGAAAAGATTACTGCAACCCTGCACGGGAAAACGACTCAGTGTGACATAATGTGGGGAGACTTTGTAAGTAAATACATGCTGGGAACTAATCCCTAATTTGCAAACTATGTACTGTAATTGGTAAGCCGCACCTCCCCCTGTATTACTGGAAAAGACATACAATAAGACTCAGAGGACCTCATGCTTAAACAGCTCATGTCAGTGTAAACACAGACAAAAAAGACACAACGTGCATCGAACAAGTCGGCACTATCTCTTGTATATAAATGTTTAAGAGTTTTGGAAGGGGGGACAGAGGATATTGGGAGGTGGGCGGGGGATTGAAAAAGGGAAAGTTATTTTCTGAATAAAGTACAGGTTTTTTCCTCCTTGTTTTGGAGGGTGGGACTGTTTAACTCAGGTATGTTCCACAGGATTTAGTTGTTCATTGAAAAATGTTTTGTAATGTATCTTTAAATGACTTTGAAAATCTTAATAAACTCAAATAAAAAAAAAGAATTAAAAAAAGAAAGCCTTTGAAACTGGAAGGGTGAGGAGACAGCATTTACTTAGATTCAAGCAAACAGGTTGCAAAGCACCTATTGGGCTAAAATAAGCATATTTACTTGAGGACGCATAAAACGAGTAGTACTTGCAATATGTAAGCTTCAGGCCTTTAGCATTGGCGAGTAGCTTTTATGATGGGCGTGTACGATTTGCATGATACACGACCTTGCTGGTGAGTAGGGGGATGTTAGGGACTTATTTTTCAATTACTGCAAACACACTTGGTTTGCAGCAAATGGCAAATATAGGTATCACTGTGCATGCTTGACAGCATTGTGTATAGGCACGCTATAAAATCAATATCATATCATTGCAGCAAATATGAAGTGTGATTATGACAAAATGCACCATTTTACAAAAAGTACTCATAAATATTTTGTCACAAGTCACCTTGAGGCAAGTGCATTTTTCTTAGGTCGTGTATGTAAACTAAGTAGCTCGCCCTGCAGGTCTAGTGGGATTTTGAAGAATTTGCAAGGCCTGAGAGGAGTAGCCCAAGGTGCCACTCTACACATCTATAAAATAAGGTAATGTCTTATAAAGGTCACTGATGCTGCCTTGGCTCTAATAAAGTTAGGCCTGAAGTCTGAGGCACAGTCAGTACTCTCAAGACTTAAGCTTTTCGTATCATCTGTCTATCTTGCTCTGAATGGAATGTTGGGTGTGTGATTGAGAGAGGGAGAGTACTCTGCTCTTTGGAAAAAGGTTAAAAAGAAAGGTGAATTAATCTCCCATTATCAAATTAAATTTGTAATTGATATAAATTAAATGTACCTTGAATAAACAGGTGAATTAAAAACAGTCAATTGGCCTCATTAAACGTTAGGCGGTAAGGGTTTACCGGTACCGGTACCGGTAAACCCTTACCGCCTTACTACGAGTTCCCTTTGCGGGACCCGACCTTAACGGCTGGCAACGGGGAATATTCATGAGCATGCAAATCCATGCCAGACCCCATGCTGGAGAAGGGTCCCTTTTGCCAGGAGGTCAAGGGTATTGTAGTGCACCCAAAGGGTACTGCATACAATCTTGCCTAACACTGGTGGCAGGCGGTGAGGATCGATTGTAAGGTTCTTACATTGAGTGTTTGATCTACATTGGTTCAACTAAAAACCTTCACAAGGCTAAGCTCCACTAGAATAGCAATTGTAACATGCCAAGTATGGATAACTTTAAACAGGAAGCCCTGACACTGCCCGCAATGACAGAACCAACACACCCCACCTGGCCCAATCGGACCCACATTGAAGGCAACCACTACACAGCTAGGTCTCACTCAACCCAGCCACAGTACACCTACTACTCCATCAGATACCAATCTCGCAATCACCCCCAAGGTCCACTCACCATCAATCCAGTAAGCCTTCCAGTCCGCTCCAATGTGTCCTCATACACGCACAATCTCTCCCAGCTAACACCACAGAGATCGGGGACCTACTTGCCAACCACAACCTAGACCTCCTTGCCATTACAGAAGCATGGCTTCATGACATTGCGGGACCTGCTATCTCCATGGCCCTTCCTCCTAGTTACACTATATACCAGCAGGACAGACTGCTTATAAGAGGGGGGAGTAGCTCTCATAGCTAAAGAATCTCTGTCCATCAGACAAGTAAACATCTCACTGGAACGTAACACAGACTCCATCGCTGTGAAACTCTTCTTATCCCCCAACTGCACCATTTACATTCACATCATCTACCGACCCCAGACCCCCAGGCTCATCCGCAGACTTCCAAGAAAACCACCTCCACCTATTAGGAGAAAACCTAAAAACCACATCCAGAACCAGCCTACTTCGGGATCTAAATTTAGGCCACAAGGATTCCAAAGACAAAAAGGCAAAATTGCTCGCCAAAGCAGTCAATAACATGGGATTTGTACAACGAGTCACTAACTCGAATGTAACGCTCACCTGATTCCCACGGAGGCGCAGGTCTGGCTTCGAGTGCTGATGCTTCTTCAATGGTGAAGCGCAGGACTCTGAAGATGGACAGGTAGGGCCCTCTACTCTGGCTTCTCCGGCTCGCAGGAATATTCCCCTGTGCGTGAAAAGGGAGTATTACCTACTGACTGAGTTATGCTCAAGCCTCCCACTCTCTTCCAACCCTCCACGATACCCTTCCACGATTCCCCGTGAAGTCTCACCTTAGGGTCTCAAAGGACGGGCTCTCCATCCTGCTTCTGACGCAGGGGCGCGTTGAACCCAGTTACTTCACTGGATTGAGGTTGGATGGGAGTTCAGGTAAGCTTGATTATACTGGTAAGGCGCTGTAAAAGTTCTGTTGCAAGTTCAAAAGTTCAAGCTTTAAATAATAATGTTCACTGTCTTTTTTCAGGTGATGAATGAAGATTCCTTTGGAGACTTCTTGCAACAAAGCGCTAATGTTGATGTCTTTTCCCCATATGGGCCGGGGTTCGGAATGCCGGAGATATGGCGCCGACCCGAAGTGAAACGTGCAGTTCCAGTAAAGATCTGGTAAGTCCTAGATGAGCGCTCAGGTAATGTTTTTGCATTCGCTCATCTAATGTCTTTGTCTTTTTTCCCCATAGGGGCCGCGGTCCGGAAAATGCTTGGAAGCAGCAAGACCCAAAATGAAATGGGAATGACCCAAAAGGTAAGTCTTAGAAGGAAACTGAGCTTTTCCTATTCCCTTCCTTCTCTCACCTCTTATTCTTGTCTTTTTCTCTAGGCTCTGGGAAGTGGCTGTGTATCCGGATGATCGCTGCTGAAGATGGAGGAATCCAGGAAAGGTGAGTGAAATGCAGCGCTGCAGCGATCGTAACGAAATGCTTTTTAAAAATGATGTCTTCCCTTTCAGGATCGTCGGTGATGTCTCTGTGGTGCAGATTAGCTGGTAGGTCTCTTGTCTCCCTTTGCAGGTGACCCAGGATGCTGACAGGCATGGCTGAAGTCCAGATGCAGGAGCTGACACGGTGAGCGTCCAGCTGCGAGGAGCAGAACAACGCGAAGCGTGAGTTGCTGATCGGGTGTGGTTTAAATAGCTTTGGAAGAAGTTCCAAGTGTGTATCCTTCCTCCGATCAGGTATGTATCCTTCCCCGACCACACCCGGGTGGAAAGTAGTCCCACAGGTAAAGTAGTTCCTATTCAGGCCTCAAGAGGGCCTGGATGTGGCAGCATGGTCTGCATCAGGTAAGTGCACATTAAAACACTTGAACACATGTCTAGCTTTATGAGCCTGGCGCCTAGGGCGCCAGGACTGCGTCCAAAGAGCCCCAGCTTGGGTCGCTGGCACTCCCCTGGGGGAAATGATGCCTGCCTCTGGGGTTTCTGGGTCGGACCTGGCTCCTTGGAGGTAGGCATCATGACATCAACTCCCTCTTGAGGACGCATCCTTGACTGGGTTGCTGACCACAATTGCTCCGGCTCTATCAGCGCTAACACTGCATGTCCCTGGACAGACCACCATCCCGTTCACTTCCTTCATCCCAATGTCCTATTACACCTCTACCACCAGGAGCTTTAGCCAAAATCTACAACCTCACCCTCAAAAATGCAGTCGACACCATAGCTCCTTTAGAACTATAGAAACCCAAGGTGACTTGGCATGCCAACTCTTGGTTCTCATCTGAACTCCAGGAACTACGCACCCTTAAGTGCATCACGCTCACTAACTGGCAAGCTAACCGTCAAGGCTCCACTAAAGAAGTATTAAAAGAAAGATCTACCCAATACAAAAAAGTCATCATCTTAGCCAAAGCCACCTCCCGTCACTCGAGAATCACTAATTCTAAATCAGGCTCCAAAGAGATGTTGGCCATATTCAGGGAACTAGTGACTGCAGTCCCCAAGACATTGTTAAAGATGAATCCTGGTGCGCAAGCCTTCAGACTGCTATGCTTAATACAAAAGACCTCCTGCAGGGCAAAATTAAATCCATTTACAACCCCATGACCATTTTAGACCCTCCCCATCCCCCCTATCACGAACACACCTTCTAAGGACAAGACGCACTTCGCCTTTCAGAGAGGTCTCAGGAATTGAAGCCCTGGCCATCCTTAAAAATATCAAACTACCCAACTGTAAAGGGGATATCTGCCCCACTAATATCATTAAAGAATGTGCCTACACACTAGCACCATTCATCACAGCATTCATTAATGCCTCCTTTACCCTCAGGCATCGTTCCACCTTGCAACAAAGAGGCCGCCCACTCCTGAAAAAAAAAGCGCCGGACCCATCCTCCCCCAACAACTACCGGCCCATTACCACAGTCCCATTTCTGCTGAAAAATCTAGACAAAGCCACCTACACCCAAATCCTGGACTTCCTTGAAACCAACAGTATTTTAGGGAAAAGGCAATCTGGCTTCCGCCCTGGTCACAGAACCAAATCTGCATTTCTTGACACTAAAAACCAAATTGCAGAAATAATGGATGAAGAATAACCAGCTTTACTCCCCCTTCTTGATCTATCTGCAGCGTTTGAGGTCTCACCACCTGGGGCACTGAAAGTCTTCTGTAGTCTCCTGTGGTAGACTCAAAAGGCTCACTGTAAAGGAGGCCATCCTCCCAGTAGATCCTGTGCTTCCCTGGCTCTTGCCCTTCCAGCTGGGAAGCTGCCTTTTGGTGAAGTCCTTCAAGAGTAGGACACTCTCTTTGACCTTTGCTGAAGTCTGCCCTAGAGGGTCCACCTTCTGCAAGCAAAGTCTGCAGCTCAGGATGGTCTTCTCGATCCAGATCTCCAACATTGGGAAGGGCTTCTTCCAGCTCTGTTTCACCAGAATCTGGTTCACCATCCTCTGGTTGGTCCTCCCATTCATCCTCAGTTGGTGGAGGAGTCACAGGTGTGACTTTGGACTGTCCTCAGGGACGTCTTTGTCCTTTGAACAGCTGTGATACCTTTCTTTTTTCATGAGACCTTGGGTTTCCCTTTTGTCTCTTTCTTTGGCCTGGAATTAGAAGGGTGTCCTTCCTCGTGCAGACTAATGATTTGGTAATTGTGTTTGTGCGTACACTCTTAACCCCCCCTTTTGTACTCCCCTTCGATACTCCCCTTCCATACCACACTACTGTCACGCTCACCTGATTCCCACGGGGGCGCTGGCCTGGTTTCGAGTGCTGATGCCTCTTCAATGGTGAAGCGCAGGGCTCTGAAGATGGATAGGACGGGCCCCTCTACTCTGGCTAAACTGGCTCGCAGGAATATCCTCCTGTACGTGAAAAGGGAGTATTACAATCTGGCGGAATAATGCTTGAGCCTCCCACTTCCTTCCAACCCTCCTCGATACCCTTCCACGATCCTGCTTCTGACGCAGGGGCGCGTTGAACCCAGTTACTTCACTGGATTGAGGTTGGATGGGAGTTCAGGTAAGCTTGATTATACTGGTAAGGCGCTGTAAAAGTTCTGTTGCAAGTTCAAAAGTTCAAGCTTTAAATAATAATGTTCATTGTCTTTTTCAGGTGATGAATGAAGATTCCTTTGGAGACTTCTTGCAACAAAGCGCTAATGTTGATGTCTTTTCCCCATAGGGGCCGGGGTTCGGAATGCCGGAGATATGGCGCCGACCCGAAGTGAAACGTGCAGTTCCAGTAAAGATCAGGTAAGTCCTAGATGAGCGCTCAGGTAATGTTTTTGCATTTGCTCATCTAATGTCTTTGTCTTTTTTCCCCATAGGGGCCGGGGTCTGGAAAATGCCTGGAAGCAGCAAGACCCGAAATGAAATGGGAATGACCCAACAGGTAAGTCTTAGAAGGAAACTGAGCTTTTCCTATTCCCTTCCCCTTCTCTCACCTTGTGTTCTTGTCTTTTTCTCTCTAGGCTCTGGGAAGTGGCTGCAGATCCGGTTGATCGCTGCTGAAGATGGAGGCGCCCAAGAAAGGTGAGTGAAATGCAGCGCTGCAGCGATCAGAGCAAAATGCTTTTAAAAATGATGTCTTCCTTTTCAGGATCGTCGGTGAAATGTCTCTGTGATGCAGGTTTAGCAGGTAAGGCCTTCTTCCTCTCGAATTCTCTTCTTATCACCCTTTGCAGGTGTCCCAGGATGCTGACAGGCGTGGCTGAAGTCCAGAAGCAGGAGCAGACACGGTGAGCGTCCAGCTGCTAGGTGCAGAACAACGCAAAGCACGTGTGGCTGTTCGGGTGGGGTTTAAATAGCTTTGGAAGAAGTTCCAGGTATGTATCCCTCCACCGATCAGGTATGTATCCTTCCCCGACCACACCCAGGTGGAAAGTAGTCCCACAGGTAAAGTAGTCCCATTCAGGCATCAAGAGGTCCTGGATGTAGCAGCATGGTCTGCATCAGGTAAGTGCACATAAAAACACTTGAACACATGTCCAGCTTTATGAGCCAGGACTGCGTCCAAAGGGCCCCAGCTTGGGCCCGCTGGAACTTCCCTGGGGGAATGATGCCTGCCTCTGGGGTTGCTGGGTCGGACCTGGCTCCTTGGAGGTAGGCATCATGACAGTACCCCCCCTCAAGGCCCCTCCCAAGGTTGTTCCCTCCGGGGGGGTTTTGGCTTGTTCGGAAATCTCCGGTGGAACCTTTGTATTAATCGAGGTGCGTGAACATGGTTACTAGGCTCCCACGATCTCTCCTGAGGTCCATATCCCTTCCAGTCAACAAGATAGAAGAGTTTCGACTTAAACACCTTGGAGTCTAAAATGTATTTAACTTCGAATTCTAATTCCCCTTCAATTTGAACTGGGTCTGGAGGCTTGGACAGTCGGGTTCCTTGTTGTACTGGCTTCAAAAGTGATGCATGAAAAACTGGATGAATACGCATGTTGGACAGTAAATCCAGTTTAAAGGCCACTGGGTTGATTATAGCTTTGATGGGATAAGGTCCTATGAATCTGGGATTGAAGGTTTGCGGGCCCTTGAGGGGTAAATGTTTAGTTGCTAGCCATACCTGGTCTCCTACTTGGTAAGGAGGAGTTTTACTTCGGTGCAAATCAGCGTTTTCTTTATACTTTTTCTTGGCTTGCTGTAAATGAATTGCAGCGTCTTTGAAGGCTCGGGTTATTGTGGAATGCAGATGATTTACTGCGGGCATTTCCAGGGTCAGAGGTGGATCTAGGTCAGAGGTCCGAGGATGGTGACCATACAAAGTATAAAAAGGAGTTTGTCCGGTTCCAGAATGCACTAAATTGTTGTATGCATATTCTGCGATCCAAAGGATGTCTTTCCAATTCAACTCGGATTGGTGTAACATGCACCGAAGATATTGCTCGAGAGTCTGATTGGTTCTCTCGGTTTGTCCGTCGGTCTGGGGGTGGTGGCTGGTGGATAACCGCACATCTATTTGTGCTAGTTGACAACACTTCTTCCAAAAATGGGAGATAAATTGACTTCCACGATCCGAGACTAATATGGAAGGGAAACCATGTATGCAAACTATATTCTCCAGAAATTCCTTGGCCAAGGTGGAAGCTGAAGGCAACCCTTTTAAAGGGATAAAGTGGGCCATTTTGGAGAATAGATCCACAATTACAAGGATAGTGTTGTAACCACCACAAGGAGGCAGGTCAGTTATAAAGTCCATTGACAAGGTGTGCCATGGTGCCGGTGGAATATCCAAGGGTTGAAGTAGGCCGGCAGGCCTTTTCTTTTGACCCTTGTTTTGGGCGCAAATTCCACAAGACAACACAAAAGACTTTATGTCTTTTCTCCAAGAAGGCCACCAGAAGTGGCGTTTGATTTTTTCCTCCGTTTTAGCGATACCAGGGTGTCCTTCCATTAATGATTCATGATGATGGGCAGTATCAAGTTCCTGCAATTCTTTACTTGGCAGAAACAACCGCTCCTGGAAGTAGGGTAAATCATCCTTAACGGTGTAATGAGGACCCTTTTGACTCCATTCCAGTAAGGCTGAAGAGTCTAGAAGTTGTTTTACTTGCGTTTGGATATCCTTAATAGTTTGCAATGAAGTTAAGCCTAAGATTCTTTGTTCAGGTATGATTGGCACAGGTTCTAAACTCGAATTGGGTTCTTCCATGCCAATCCGGGATAAGGCGTCTGCTTTACCATTCTTGCAGCCAGGGCGATAGGTAATTACAAAATTAAATTCCGCAAAGAATAGAGCCCATCGGAGTTGTCGTGAAGATTGAGCTCTGGCCGTCTTTAAATACTGCAAATTTCTGTGGTCCGTAATTACGGTGATGGTGTGTCTTGCCCCGAGAAGGTAGTGACGCCAAGCCTTGAAAGCAGATTTAATAGCCAGTAACTCTTTGTCGGTAATTGCGTAGTTGATTTCAGGAGGAGAGAATTTTCTGGACCACAAGGCCACAGGGTGTAGTTGGTTAGTGTCTTGGTCTCTTTGCGACAGGACAGCTCCCATGGCCGAACTGGATGCGTCGGTTTCCACAATGTAAGGGAGATCTGGGTGCGGGTGCCTCAATACAGGTGCAGAGGTGAATTTGATTTTCAGGTCCTGAAAGGCTTGTTCGGCCTCAAGAGTCCTTTCGAAGCGTTTATTTTTCTTTAGGAGAGTTGTGATGGGTTGGACTGTTCGGGAAAATTCCGGGATGAATCTTCGATAGAAATTGGCAAAGCCAAGCATGCTCTGAACTCCCTTCACCGAGCTAGGAGATGGCCATTTGAGGATGGCGTCCACCTTTCGCGAGTCCATTCGGACTCCTTGAGGTGTCAGGATGAATACGAGAAACTCAACTTCTGTGGTATGAAAAACGCATTTTTCGAGCTTGGCAAATAGTTTGTGCTGGCGCAATTTCTCAAGAACTGCCCTAACATGTTTTCTGTGATCGGCTTCAGAAGAAGAGTACACCAGGATGTCGTCAATATAAACAATGACACAGACATCAATAAGTTCCCGAAAAACATCATTCATAAAGTACTGAAAGGCGGCAGGTGCATTGCACAAACCGAAGGGCATCACCTGATATTCGAAGAGCCCAAATTTGGTGCGGAATGCAGTCTTCCATTCGTCGCCTTCTTTTATACGCACCAGGTGATAAGCTCCTCGGAGATCTAACTTGGTGTACACACTAGCGTCTTTCACCTGGTCGATAAGCTCAGGGATCAGGGGCAGAGGATAACGATTCTTAATCGTTATTTGGTTTAGGGCGCGATAGTCTATACATGTTCTAAGGTCGCCCTCTTTTTTCGGCACGAAGAACAAAGCTGAAGAGACAGGAGACTTGGACGGGCGAATAAAACCATTGGCTAGGTACTGATCTAAATACTGACGCAAATGCAGGTTCTCAGGTTCCGTAAGAGCATAAATCCTACTACAAGGTAGTTGAGCATTGGGTACCAGATCGATTTGGCAATCATAAGATCGATGGGGAGGTAACGTGTTAGCCTGTTCTTTCTGAAAAACGTCTTGGAATTCTTGGTATTCTGACGGTAGCTGTACAGAGGTGGAAGTTGCTGAGGCTAACCCCAAAGCTGGATTTCTTGGATAACAAGTTGGTTCACAATCAGGAAAACTTATCTTCTTTGCTCGCCAGTCTATTCTTGGATTATGTGTTTCTAACCAAGGAATTCCAAGAATTACTTGAAATTGTGGGGCCTTGATCACATCAAACACGATTGCTTCCCGATGTCCATCCTGACCCACCAGTGTCAATTCAACAGTGGAATGCGTTACAGGCCCTGAGGCTATTTCGGTTCCATCTACTGTAGTAATGACATCTTGGGTTACTTTCGGGTGGAGAGGGAGCTTAATCCTGGAAGCCAATTCACGGTCTACGTAATTTCCAATAGCTCCACTGTCGATGTATGCTTTTATAGCATGCAACTGCTGAGGCTGTTTTGGGTCCACGAGCACCATTGGCATGACAAAATGCGAGGTCAAAGAGTTTGTTTTCAAGCTCAGCAAGCGGACCCCTACGCTTGTCGGGCTAGGTCGTTTCCCGAATCAGGTGTCAATAAATCGTTATCAGTGGCTCCAACCACCTTCTTAGGTGGTTTAACCGGACAATTTCGAAGAAAGTGACCGGAAGCCCCGCAATACAGACAAAGTTGCATTTGCCGCCTTCTCTCTCGTTCCTTCTGCGTTAATGGTCCTTTAACACCGCCGATTTGCATAGGTTTGGATACATCGGCGCTCTTGGAGTTAGTGTGGGTTTTGATCGGTACTCGAGTTTCGTACTTGAACCGATCTGCTTTTCTATTTTGAAGTCTGTGATCAAGTTGAACCACAAAGTCTATGTAATCTGCGCAGACCTGGGGTGGATTTACTATCTGAGCTAGAACGTCTTTAAGCTCTCCGCGCATGCCTCGATGAAACAATGTGATCCTTTTATTTTCTGGCCATCCAGTTTCCACAACCAGTCTATTAAAGGTGGCAATGTAGGACAGGAGATCCTGATTACCTTGTCGTAAGGATAGCAGTTCGTTATCAAGGGCCTGTCCTTGAGAGTGTCGAGCAAACAATCTTTCCATGCTGGCCTGGAAGCTCTGAAAATCCTGGAGAATGGGATCATCCTGATTTACCAATGGAATAGACCAATCGGCAGCACTGCCACTGAGGTAAGATAGTATAAAGGCTACCTTGGTCTGGTCGTTAGGGAAGGCCCCGGGTCTGCATAGAAAGTGTAAACGACATTGGTTCATAAAGACGGCATATTTCTTGGGATCACCCGCAAAACGTTCAGGCGGGGCCAAAGGCATGTGTCCAGGTAGATTGATTTGTACCGGGTTATTCAAACCCATTGATGTGGAAGTACCACCGGAATTCGGTAAAGGAGTGTGCCCTGCCTGGGCCTGCAATAACCTTTTGGCCAGGTCATCTGTTCTTTCCTTGGATAGGATCAGTTCTCTTTTGAGAGCGTTAGTCTCCTGCCGGGCTGAGTGCACCTCTGCCCGTAATTCCCCCAAAAGCTGGGCCAGCTGGTCAGTCTCGGAAGTCTCCATAACGCCCGGGTGGGAAATTGTGGGTAGGCTTCGCGTTCTGTCACGCTCACCTGATTCCCACGGGGGCGCTGGCCTGGTTTCGAGTGCTGATGCCTCTTCAATGGTGAAGCGCAGGGCTCTGAAGATGGATAGGACGGGCCCCTCTAATCTGGCTAAACTGTCTCGCAGGAATATCCTCCTGTACGTGAAAAGGGAGTATTACAATCTGGCGGAATAATGCTCGAGCCTCCCACTTCCTTCCAACCCTCCTCGATACCCTTCCACGATCCTGTGTCAAGACTTGATGGTCGTGTAGGCGATGATACCTCTGTCCCCAAGTTCCACTCGAGCAAACAATCAATATACTGCCCGAGCAGCCCTTGAGGCCACAGGTGGTGAATGTCGTCAGCCGGAACCAGGAATGCCGGTAGATGTTTTTCCCCTGGCCACTGTAAGGCAAATACACGGGTTAGATAACAAATAAACCCTGTATACAATCCTAAATGTATATCTATAAGGAGCTTACCCTGAATGTTGTCTAAAATGTGATGTAGGGTGTCTGTCTGAGGGCCAGCAGGGTTGACGACAAGGTAGTAGCCTGACAAGGCACTTGAAGGAGGAATCACCACCTGATGCGAGACTTGATACTGTGAGCCAAACTGGGTGGCACGTGATGTAGAGAGCAGAGTTCAAACCAAAGGGCAATCCAAATGTAGTTCAGGAGAAAAGCCAATGTCGTGTCCAGGAGGAGCGATTCAAGACAAGGTACCAAACAAGGGAAGTCCAAGAAGCAGTCCGTGTGAGTAGCCGGGGTCAAAACCAGAAACAGATCCAGGCGAGGTACAGGAGAAAAAGCGGGTCAGAGTCCAAAGGCAAAATTCCAAGATCAAGGATAGCAGCATCCGTAATCCAACCAAGATCAGCTGTGAAGCGCGGACGGAAGTTCGCGCGTCGCTTTTGAACGCTAGTTCCAGTGATCACGTGGCTCATACACGTGATTGACGCACACGCGATTGGACGCGTGGAGGAGGAACGTCCAGGCGCCGGCAGTGGAGACGCGGAATGCTCCGGGCGCGTCTCCACGGCAACTGCCAATGCAGGAATGGAGAGCGAGGCACAAACCAGCGCCGCGGAGTCCGGCCAGCCCCTTGTCGGCTAACCTGAAGGTGATGATGTGCAATGGTGCGTGTGGAGATTCGTTGTGTTCTATGATTCTGCCTTATATTGACGGAATTACGGGGTGTAACAGGAGGGCTTGTGGATGTGGAAGTGTATGGGGGCGTGACAGAGCCCCCCTCAAAGGCCCATGACCCCGTGGGCTCGAAGGGTACTCCTTGTGGAACCGAGCCACCAGCAACGGAGCATGGACGTCAGAAGACGGAACCAAGGACCGTTCCTCAGGACCATAGCCCAACCAGTCTACCAGATACTGCAACTGCCCTCTAACAAACCGGGACCCCAAAACAGCACTAACCTCGTAATCCTCCTGGGAGGCCAGTGGAACAGGACCGGGAGTGGGCGTTAAGCGAGTGGTATCGAGGCAGGGTTTGAGAAGGGACGTGTGAAAAACAGGATGCAGTCTCCATGACGTGGGGACAGCAAGACGGTAAGCCACCGGATTCAGGACCTTAGAGACCCTATATGGGCCGACGAAACGGGGTAGTAGTTTACGTGAACCTGGTATGCGCAGGTGACGCGTAGACAACCACACACGATCACCCAGTGAGTATGAAGGGGCCTCTTTTCTCCTTTTATTAGCGGCTGTCCGCATCGACTCCTGTGCTTCCCGGAGATGGACAAGGGTTTGGGCATGGATGGACGCGAGATCCCGGGCGCAATCATTTGCCGCCGGAGTCTTGGTCCGTAGTGCGGGGGTATTGGAAAAGTCAGAGTCAGAAAAAGGGAGAGTACGGGGATGCTGGCCAAAGAGTGAGTAAAAAGGAGAGAAACCAGTGGATGAATGCATGGTGTTGTTGTAGGCAAATTCTGCATAATGTAATGAATCTATCCAGGTGTATTGGAATTGCAAGGCTAAACAACGTAGGTACTGTTCCAGTGCCTGATTTACTCTTTCGGTCTGGCCATCGCTTTCGGGATGGTATGCCGATGAGAAGCGTGCGTCAATACCTAGTAATTTGGTAAGGGCCACCCAGAAACGTGACCTGTGTTCCACGATCTGACACAATGACACATGGCAGACCGAACAGACAGAAAACAGACCTGAAGAACATTTGGGCCAAGGAAGGAGCGGTGGGGATGCCTTTACATGGTACAAAGCGGGCCATTTTTGTGTACAAGTCCACTACAACCCAAATTGTGTCATAACCCCGAATGCGTGGTAAATCTGTTATCAAATCCATAGACACCGTATGCCAAGGCTTTGGGGGTATGGGCAGGGGCTGTAGCAATCCCAATGGACGGCCTCTCTGTGTTTTGCACTGTGCGCATATAGAACAGGTGTTAACATAAGTCTCCACATCTCGTCGCATAGATGGCCACCAGCACCAACGTTTCAATAATTCCAGGGTTCGTCGTTGACCTGGGTGACCATTGATGAGAGCATTATGGGACCATTCCAGAGCCTGATTACGTATATCATTGGTGGGTAGGAATAACTTCCCTTGAACAAAAGGCAAGCCATCTTGTATGTCAGGATCCCAGTCAGCTAGTATCTGGGGATGTTGTTCAACCCATTGTCGAATAGCAGTCAACATAGGTGGGGGTGGAGTGCAAGCACAAACTATATGACCATCGCCTATGATCATTTCAGGATACGAAGGAAGAGGTATCCCCCCTGGTGAGCGAGACAATGCATCTGCTTTACCATGGATCGCCCCAGATCTATGCTTGACAATGAAGTCATAGGCAGAAAAGAAGAGATGCCAACGAACTTGTCTACTGTTGACACATTTCAATGACGCTAGGTCTTGCAGGTTTTTGTGGTCAGCATAGACTGTAGTCTGGTGCTTTGCTCCCAGGAGATGATGTCTCCAGACCAGGAAAGCATCCCTGATCACTAGGAGCTCTTTTTCGGTGACCGTATAGTGTGTCTCGGCCGGTGTGAATTTCCTAGAATGGTAGGCCACTGGGTGTAGTGCTCCGGTGGAGGGACATGGTTGGGACAAGATGACCCCCAAAGCAAATGAAGAGGCATCTGCTTCTACAACAAACGGGAGTTCTGGATCCGGGTGTTGCAAGACGGGAGCAGTGGTGAACGAGGTTTTGAGGGTATCAAAAGCTGTCTGATGTGTAGTGGTCCATTCAAACAACACCGCGGGACTGGTCAGTGCAGTTAGAGGTGCCACAATGGAAGAGAAATTCGCAATGAATCTCCGATAAAAGTTGACGAAGCCCAAGAAAGATTGTAGTTGTTTCACAGTGACAGGGATCGGCCAGTCTATGATAGCTTGGACCTTGGACTGATTCATAGTCAATCCCCCAGGGGAGATATGAAACCCCAGAAATTCTACTTCGGCCGTGTGGAATAGGCACTTTTCGGGTTTGGCATATAATGAATGTTTTCTGAGTCGTGTGAGTACTTCCCTAACATGAAGGACATGCTCGCCCATAGTTTGGGAAAAGACTAGTATGTCGTCTAAATATACTACGACATAAATGTCCAGAATGTCATTGAATATATCGTTTACAAACCGTTGGAAAGTGGCGGGGGCATTGCAAAGGCCAAAAGACATCACCAAATACTCATACAACCCCTGACGGGAGCAGAAAGCCGTTTTCCACTCATCGCCAGAGTGCATACGGACCAGATTGTATGCTCCCCGGAGATCCAACTTGGTATATACAGAAGCATTGGTCAGCTTGTCTAGTAAGGTCGATATGAGTGGAAGAGGGTAGCGGTTTTTTATGGAGACCGCATTCAGGCGTCTGTAATCTACACATGGGCGTAGATCACCTTCCTTCTTCGGAACAAAAAATATGGGACTAGCCACAGGGGAAGAGGAAGGCCTGATGTGACCTAATTGAAGAGCATGATGTATGTATTCCTTCAGGGCCATTTCCTCTGATGGTGATAGCGAATATATGCACCCCTTAGGAAGCGTTGCCCCTTCAATCAAATCAATAGGACAATCATACGGTCTGTGGGGTGGTAGTACTTCGGCAGAGGCTTTATCAAAAATTGAATGGAAATCGCTGTATTCCGGGGGTACCCCTGACACCATGGCTCCCACTGTGTGTGCCCCTTCAGGACTCTCATCCACTATGCGTAACCCCCCGAGTGCCCTTGCGGGACTGACTAAAACATCGTCGTCCATTAGGCAAAAATGCTGACATACCTCAGATTCAAATGAAACCTGACCAGTACCCCAATCGATGAGAGGGTTATGTTTTTTCAACCAAGGAAGACCCAAGATCACCCCGAATTGTGGTGTTGATATCAAATCAAAGGACAATTGTTCCTTATGGTTGCCTTGGATGGTCACGTCCATTTGGACGGTTTGTTGCTTGATCGGACCAGATACGAGGGAGGACCCGTCCACTGTCTGGACTGGTTCAGGATGTAGCTTGGTTATCAGTGGAAGATTCAGTGACTTGGCCAATGATATGTCGATAAAACAACCAGTAGCTCCCGAATCAATGACGATGTGGACTTCATGTGAACACTCCCTGGACGGTTGAAGAACCGCTTGAACAACTACCGGCCTTATTGGACCAAATGACGGAACCCCGGGGTTATGAACCGAGCTCGCCTTGTCCCCCGTACTCAAGGGCGAGCTTTCTGAAAACCCGGAGCCTTGTTTTTTGGACGTCGAGGGCACTCCTTGACAAAATGTCCACTGAGGCCACAATAGAAGCAAGCATTGGTGGTTCTTCGACGCTCTCTTTCAATTTGGGTAATAGGGCTTCGTAGACCTCCTATTTGCATGGGTTCACCAGCACCATCTGGGGTAGAGGGCAAGGTTTTTACAGAAAGGCCTGACTCCATCCGACGTTCAGACTTCCGAGCGTCTACCTGTAGGGCTAGGTCTACCAGATCAGAATAGGTGTCAGGAAGGGAGGGTACAACAGAAAGGGCATCCTTCATAGCGTTACATAAACCTTTGTAGAACACCACGGCTTTCTTGTTTTCTGGCCATGAGGTTTCAGCTGACAACTGGTTGAAATGTGTGATGTATTCTATCAAGGATTGTCTGCCTTGGGATAGCTCTAGCAGCTCCAGGTCCCGGGACTGGGCTTTATATCTGGTGTCAAATATTTTGGCCAACTCACTCACCAGGAGGTCGAAGTCATAAAGGGCCGGGTGATCGTTTTCAAGGAAAGGATTAGCCCAAGTAGCAGCCACCCCGGACAGATGGGAAAGCAGAAAAGCGGCTTTTGTGGTGGAATGATGAAAGATTAAGGGCCGACACAGGAAATGAAGCTTACACTGATTGATAAAGGTACGGTATTTTCTGGGGTCCCCCTGGAACTTCTCAGGGGGTGCCAAAGGAAACTGGGAGGGTAATACCACGGGGGCAGGTGGCGTGAGGGGTGCAGAGGGGCCCGGTGTTGGTGGTGTCGGATCCCCAAAATCGGCATCTGGTGGTAAAGGGTTGCGGTTGCTCTGGATGGTATCTAAGCGGTGATGAATCGCGGTTGTGGCAGCCGCCACTTCCGTTCTAAGGGATGCAACCGCTTGCATTAGAGCGGCCACGGGATCCCCGGCAGCGGGTTCCATCACCTGAATGACCAGAAGGGCTTCACAGTCTGTCAAGACTTGATGGTCGTGTAGGCGATGATACCTCTGTCCCCAAGTTCCACTCGAGCAAACAATCAATATACTGCCCGAGCAGCCCTTGAGGCCACAGGTGGTGAATGTCGTCAGCCGGAACCAGGAATGCCGGTAGATGTTTTTCCCCTGGCCACTGTAAGGCAAATACACGAATTAGATAACAAATAAACCCTGTATACAATCCTAAATGTATATCTATAAGGAGCTTACCCTGAATGTTGTCTAAAATGTGATGTAGGGTGTCTGTCTGAGGGCCAGCAGGGTTGACGACAAGGTAGTAGCCTGACAAGGCACTTGAAGGAGGAATCACCACCTGATGCGAGACTTGATACTGTGAGCCAAACTGGGTTGCACGTGATGTCGAGAGCAGAGTTCAAACCAAAGGGCAATCCAAATGTAGTCCAGGAGAAAAGCCAAGGTCGTGTCCAGGAGGAGCGATTCAAGACAAGGTACCAAACAAGGGAAGTCCAAGAAGCAGTCCGTGTGAGTAGCCGAGATCAAAACCAGAAACAGATCCAGGCGAGGTACAGGAGAAAAAGCGGATCGGAGTCCAAAGGCAAAATTCCAAGATAAAGGATAGCAGCATCCGTAATCCAACCAAGATCAGCTGTGAAGCGCGGACGGAAGTTCGCGCGTCGCTTTTGAACGCTAGTTCCAGTGATCACGTGGCTCATACACGTGATTGACGCACACGCGATTGGACGCGTGGAGGAGGAACGTCCAGGCGCCGGCAGTGGAGACGCGGAATGCTCCGGGCGCGTCTCCACGGCAACCGCCAATGCAGGAATGGAGAGCGAGGCACAAACCAGCGCCGCGGAGTCCGGCCAGCCCCTTGTCGGCTAACCTGAAGGGGATGATGTGCAATGGTGCGTGTGGAGATTCGTTGTGTTCTATGATTCTGCCTTATATTGACGGAATTAAGGGGTGTAACAGGAGGGCTTGTGGATGTGGAAGTGTATGGGGGATTGACATCCTGCTTCTGACGCAGGGGCGCGTTGAACCCTGTTACTTCACTGGATTGAGGTTGGATGGGAGTTCAGGTAAGCTTGATTATACTGGTAAGGCGCTGTAAAAGTTCTGTTGCAAGTTCAAAAGTTCAAGCTTTAAATAATAATGTTCATTGTCTTTTTCAGGTGATGAATGAAGATTCCTTTGGAGACTTCTTGCAACAAAGCGCTAATGTTGATGTCTTTTCCCCATAGGGGCCGGGGTTCGGAATGCCGGAGATATGGCGCCGACCCGAAGTGAAAAGTGCAGTTCCAGTAAAGATCAGGTAAATCCTAGATGAGCGCTCAGGTAATGTTTTTGCATTTGCTCATCTAATGTCTTTGTCTTTTTTCCCCATAGGGGCCGGGGTCTGGAAAATGCCTGGAAGCAGCAAGACCCGAAATGAAATGGGAATGACCCAACAGGTAAGTCTTAGAAGGAAACTGAGCTTTTCCTATTCCCTTCCCCTTCTCTCACCTTGTGTTCTTGTCTTTTTCTCTCTAGGCTCTGGGAAGTGGCTGCAGATCCGGTTGATCGCTGCTGAAGATGGAGGCGCCCAAGAAAGGTGAGTGAAATGCAGCGCTGCAGCGATCAGAGCAAAATGCTTTTAAAAATGATGTCTTCCTTTTCAGGATCGTCGGTGAAATGTCTCTGTGATGCAGGTTTAGCAGGTAAGGCCTTCTTCCTCTCGAATTCTCTTCTTATCACCCTTTGCAGGTGTCCCAGGATGCTGACAGGCGTGGCTGAAGTCCAGAAGCAGGAGCAGACACGGTGAGCGTCCAGCTGCTAGGTGCAGAACAACGCGAAGCACGTGTGGCTGTTCGGGTGGGGTTTAAATAGCTTTGGAAGAAGTTCCAGGTATGTATCCTTCCACCGATCAGGTATGTATCCTTCCCCGACCACACCCAGGTGGAAAGTAGTCCCACAGGTAAAGTAGTCCCATTCAGGCATCAAGAGGGCCTGGATGTGGCAGCATGGTCTGCATCAGGTAAGTGCACATAAAAACACTTGAACACATTTCCAGCTTTATGAGCCTGGCGCCTAAGGCGCCAGGACTGGGGTCCAACATGAGCCTGGCGCCTAAGGCGCCAGGACTGCGTCCAAAGGGCCCCAGCTTGGGCCCGCTGGAACTTCCCTGGGGGGAATGATGCCTGCCTCTGGGGTTGCTGGGTCGGACCTGGCTCCTTGGAGGTAGGCATCATGACAACTACTGCACACCCTGAGTGCTTTTGTCCTGTGGTTGGATCATTGCTGGAACTCTTGTCAATGACTATCATTGCGATGGAGAAAAAAGCATTCTTTAAGTCACCCACTGTGAAAAAATGTGCCTCTGAAGGAACGCGGCAGAAAACTGTTGCAGGGTTTGGAACCAATGAATATTCTTCCTCAATGTTATTCAGAGGGCGTACATCCTGTATAAAATACCACACCCCTCCCTTTGTATTTGTATTTGTATTTTCTTTATTTGTATAGCGCACAAGGCCTGATGGCAACTGGGAGCATTATTTAGTTACAGGCAGGATACAGTCCGAAGTATTTACATTAAAATACACAAAATATACACGTTACATAATCGAGGGTATGCGGGTTACACAGGCTGAGCAAAATACAAAGGCAAGAAATAATGCAAGAGGCCAATGATGCCGAGATTAATGTTACAGTGAAGGTCATGCATAGTCGTGGGTGGACAGCCAAGCTTTGGCCTTACGCTTGAAGGCAGGGAAAGAGGGTTCAGCTCTGAGTGGGTTAGGGCTGCGATGATAGGGAAGCTACGACCTCCAGATTTTTGGAGGTTGAAGCGTGGGATGCCAAGGCAGTTAGATTGGGCACTTCTGAGAGGTCTCGCAGCTGTGTGAGATGTGAACCTATTGGTTAGGTACCTGGGAGCTTGATTGGCGATACTTTTGTGTGTGAGTGCAAGAGCTTTAAGAGAGACTCTATGGGTAACTGAAAGCCAGCGCAGGCTCCGTCTGTATTCGGAGATGAGTGAGGTCCTGGGGATGTTAAGGGCCGCTCTAATAGCATTGTTTTGGATAATTTGAAGTTTTCTGATATTGCATTGGTTGGTACCCAGATAAAGGGCATTGCAGTAATCAATTTTGGAGAGGACAAGAGTCCTGGCTAGTGTTGTACAGTTGGCTGGTGACAGAAAAGGGCGGCAAGCTGTGATAAGCTTGCATGTGTAAGATGCGGCTGACGAGACTGCATTGGTTTGTCTAGATAAGGAGAGGGTGGAATCAAGGTAAATACCTAGTGTCTTGGTGCCCTTGGCCACTTTGATGGAATTACCATCAATGGTGAAGGACTTGAATGAAGAGTCGACTTTACTGAGTTTTTGTGGTGAACCTAAGATAAGGAGCTCAATCTTCTCGTCATTTAAGCACTGTTCATGCTGCGCCATCCAGGCCTGGATGACTTGATAAATGGCATTGATAGCTAGGGAGTCCGTTTTGTGATCACCTGTAATAAGAATAAGTATCTGGGTATCGTCAGCGTAATTAGTGTACGTGACGCCCATGCGGTCCAAGATGTCAAATAGAGGTTTTGTGAAGACATTGTAGAGTGTTGGGGACACACATGATCCTTGGGGGACTCCACATGTGATAGGGGAAGGTTCAGCGGTGGCGGAAGGGGAAAAGACTCTCATGGATCTATTGTCAAGGAAGGAAGTAATCCAGGCTGTAGCTTTCTCTGAGAAGTTGGCAGCAGTTTTGAGGTGGCGGCATAGGATTTGATGATTAACTAAGTCAAATGCTGCAGAAAGGTCTAATAATTTGCTTTCTTAATCGGATAGATAGCAGTGTTGCAAGGTGTTGAACTTACCTGTATTATGCCTTGCTGTCATAGGGGATGCAATGTCTCATATATGCCCTCATCTGCTTCTCGTAATAAGGGGTATTGTTTTACTCATGGCAATAGTGTGCCTTCTTTTAACTTAATGTGTACTTCCCCTTTGAGTACTCCTACATTATGGGGTCCTGTTGTCCACAAGCTCTTGGGCACTTTTTCCAAATCACCCTCTAAGTACTGGACTTTCTGTTTTGCTACCTGCATCATTTGGACACTGTTCTTTCTGTTATACGAACTAGGCAAGGTAGGCTAAGCTTAGACACTACCTCTCCTTTGTTTTCTTTTGTAGCAAACAACTCTGTGTCCCTTACTCCTGTCAATGTCAGTGTGAGATCGATAAATAATATTAACACCATTCGATGTTGTTCTCATCAGCAGCAACCAGTATAATCTTATCTTTCTGTGCTACTACTTCCTCCACGTACAGTAGAGTGTGTGTGCCTGAGCTAACTGGGGAGGGATACTGAGGCCTGAACAAAGTCGTTAGACACCCGGACCACCTTCCCCTCATTCCCTGGCATCCATACAGAGATCTGTGCGTGTGGGTATTCCTCTCATTGCACTGTGTGCATGGTATGCCTGATTCAGTCCTGCCACCTGGGCTGGATACATTCCTGGTGTGGAGCACACCATCACTTTTTCTGAAAATGAAAACAAGGCGTTCAATTTGCTCAGTAAATCCCTCCCCAGAATAATGATGGGAGTGTCTCTTGAATACAGCAAAGGTGCTACAATATGCTGGGTCTCTATCGTTAAGGGCAAATCTTTTATCAGAGGAACTTTCAAAATCTTCCTCAAAGCCTTGTTTCCATTGTGTTAGATCATGGACATCCTTCTTCCTTGATGCATGATCTGGTTGCCCCAGTATCTATAAGAAAGTAAAATCCCCTCTGCCCTCTCTGAACAGCTACCTCCGGTTCTTCCTCAGGGCCTTCAGTTACTGCTAAAACAGGACACACTTGCACTCCCCGTGGGCATCCCTATTGGGGGAAAAAGTGTTGGCGGATGATGCAAATGCATTGGAGGGACCGGGCCTCCATGTCCTTGGCCTGTACTCACTTATCATGTGTGGTCTGTGTTATTTTCTTCACAGGAGTCCAGTGGGTCATGGTGAACAGAGACCCTCGGGAAACCCGTATGGCACCCATGGGTGGGGTACAACTCTGTACCCCTAGTGTATGTTTTTGGGCACCTGTGTGTTGCCCACAGAGCAGGGTATGGGCTGGTGGCAGCTTCATGCTGATATGACAGGAGCTCTGTGCATCCTCCATTTTGGGATACCCAGGCCCTGCCATAGGAATCAGATGATTCCTGATAGAAGGCAAGATGGCCCGTTAGGGAGAATTCTCAGAAATGTGCTAATTCCCTGCTACCTTAGAGACACCCAGCTCTTTTGCTGGACTTTAGGACTTTTCATTTTTATCTTGGAGAGAGTGAGACCTTTTTCCCACTCTCATGTATTTTTCTTTTGATTTGAACCCTGTTTCTTTTGGTTTTGGAGTCTGATCAACTCCATAGGCATAATCTTTTTACATGGTCACACACAGCACCTTCCGTGCAGTGTCACAGAAGTCCTTTCAATTTCTCAAAAGTTTAAATACCTTCTCTTGGTTAAACTACTGTTTCCAAGAGCAGTAAAGTGAAATTGACTTTACCTACCTTTTGAAACTTTGTAGACGCAGCACAAACTATCTTACATAGGGTGCTGGAGGGGTTACTTAGTATCCCTTTTATCTACTTTCTCATGTAACATTTTTATTATACCATTCCTACAATTGCTGGTGGCAGTGGTTTATTTTTCCTACCATTCTGCGTTTTTACAGCAGGCTGAATCCTCAAGCTGCAGTATTGCACTCATGGGTGCCCATTTTAGCCAAAATGGCCCAGTCTTCTTTTTTCGCCTATTCTTGTTGTAAAGGACCTTCTTGAAATGTACTCCGCGCACCAAACCAGGTTTGGTCCCTTTGTTCGCTTTGTCTTTGGCGGTGTTCACTGCTGAAGCTCGCCTCTGGCTCAAGCGTGTGTGGCAGGGCCAGAAAGCGAAGGAGGTTCCTAAAACTCCATGTGCTTAGTCTCCTTGGTTACAAGAATGCACCCAAATGTGATTGGCTGGCTGTATGTCCTTGGAGGACAGCCACCCTGCTGTGTGAGTAAAGCTGTGCATTGACTAGAGAAGCCCGGAAAGGATGACTTCTCCCCTTGGGTTGGTGGGACCAATCAAACCTAAAACGAACTTGCCTGGAACCCCTCTCGCTGCTGGCTGTATTTCTTTGCTGTTACAGGGACCGAGTGCCAAGGGACAGGAACACCAGAAGTGAGTGCATCATTTTTAAGTCAGACCCGAGCTCCAGGAAAATCATCCAGACTCCCTCGAAGCATGAATAACCAAACCTGAACCACCTCAACAGAGTGCTGAACCCCAGAAGTGAGGAATGTCCACAAGGTGTTCGAGAACCACAGTGGTGCAATTTGCAAATAGCTGAAACCGCAAAGTACCCCTGATCTGAAGTGTGCCCATTGCTGCCGCTGACCTTCAAACCATAGTGCAGGAGTCCCCAGACGTCCCCCCTCTTATCGCCACGACTGAGGCCCATGAACGACAGGATCTGCAGGACTACAACAGAAACAGAAGACAGATGGACCTTTTTCTTCAGACACAAAGTACTGTGTGACTTGAAGTACTTACCTCTTGTTATGTGTAGCTTGCTTGCTCTCAGTTGAGACTTGCATTGGCTGCCTTTTGTAGAGTTGCTTGCAGCTTTGCTCCTTCACAAGTCTTACAGCTTGTGGCCCAACAATGATTTCTTATCTACAAACTCTCTTCTAACATTGTGCAAGATTTTTGTGCTATCTTCAAGAAGTACCTTAGCTCCCCTAGACTTTGCTCAATTGACATTGGCAGTCCTGGCTCCCTGCAGACTCTTCTGACCCTTTGACTTTGTGTTCCTCTGTCCCAAAAAAGGTTAGTCATATGTTACTTGTATTGCTGGGAAAGGGTTAACCTATAGTTCATTGGGGGATTGTGAAAGTGCTTACCTGTTTAGGAGACCTTGTTAACCTTGGTTTCCTTCCCTAACCTATTTCTCCTTTTTGCCCATAACTCCAGTATTCCACTAAGTGTCAAATTGATATATCAATGTCCAGTGTCCTAGCTGTTGAAGTCACCTGAGGGTGTAGGAAGTGTCTGTGTGTCATCCCAAAAGCTATCTACTTTTAATTTACATTTATAAAGCGCACAAAGCAGCCCTGGGGCATCATGGCGCTGTTACATGCATGGCTTGCTTAGTTACAGGAGAAAGACAGCCTGACTGTGGTTCGTGGTTACAGGGAACCTATTACCAAACAGGTAGCAGTTAATGTATAGAGTTACAGTGGAAGTGGGGCTCCAGGGTTCAGAGGGTTACAGGTGAACCGGTAGCCACTGGTACTTTCCTGACACACAGGTATTGAAGGGGGCGAGCCTACGGGTGAGGGGTGCTCTAGTTGAAAAGCATCCTTTTGAGGGCTTTGCGGAAGGAAAGGTGAGAGGTCTCCTTCGTTAGGGTAGTTGGGAGGGCATTCCATTGTCTTGGGGCTATGAATGGGAAGCCAGAGCCACCTGCTTTGTCCCGTTTAATGGTGGGGATGTTCAGTTGGTTGGAGTGGTGTGATCATTTGGACCTGGAGGAGCAGGAGCGGACTACTTTCTCCGAGGGCTATGAGGGTGCTGTGAAGGAGAGATGTTAGGTATATTTATCAGAAATGTGCTAATTCCCTTCTACCTTAGACACCACCAGCTCTATTTGCTGGACTTTAGGACTTTAATGTCTTACCTGGAGAGAGTGAAACCTTTTTCCCACTCACCCATGTATTTTTTTTCTGTGATTTGAAACTCCATAGGCATCATCTTTGCATTGTGTCACACAGCACCTTTAGTGCAGTGGCACAGGGAAGTCTTAGATTTCCCAAAGGTTTAAATACCTTCTCTGGAATAAACTACTGTTTCCAAGAGGAGCGAAGTGAAACTGACTTTACTTACAAATTGTAACTTTCTAGACCTAACACACACTGGCCCTCATTACGACCCTGGCGGATTTTTTCCGCCATCGGCGGACTTTTCCGCCATGGCGCAAAGTCCCTTTACGCCATGGCGGATGGCGGACTTACCGCCCCATTCCGAGGTCGGCGGGGCGGTAAGTCCCCATTGACCCATTTACCCTTCCCCATTCCCATTTCGGCCCCATAGGGCTCAATGGGAGTGGGGAAGGTGTTAATTACGCCACCGTACACTACGGTGGCGTAATTAACACCGAGGTCCCATAGCGCCATGGATTTTTACGCCCGCAAAAAGCGGGCGGAAAAATGACCATGGCGCTATGGGAACTCGTAGTTGGCGGTAAGGGGTCGGCGCAGCTAACGCTGGCGCAAACCCCTTAGCGCCAGGGTCCTAATGAGGGCCACTATCTTACTTTAGGGTGCTGGAGGGGTTACTTAGTATCCCCTTTGTCTAGTTTCTCATGTAACATTTTTATGTTACCCTTTCTACAATTAATGACGGGCGGCAGTGGTTTACATTTTACTACCATTGTGTGCTTTTACTGTGGGCTGCAATTGCAGTCTCAGTGAAGCACCCTTGGGTGCCCATTTCATCAAAATGGCCCTCGTCTTTTTTCGCCATTTCTTGCTGGAAAGGTACTTCTTAGGGGGCGCTGTTGAGCAGCCGGCAAGATGGCTGCCTAGTGTTTGAGCTCCACGCCTAGCCGCCTTCTATCCGGCTACATCTGCCGTTCCGTGCCTGATCCTGTAACCCTGCCTCGGATTAATTGTAACTGCTGCTGTGGGCTTTCTACAGCCCGACTTTCGGAGAAAATCGGACATCGCGAGGCCTTAATCTACCTTCGTGCTACGCGTGCGGCGCCTCGGCCCTGGGCCATTGGACGTCTCCCTTGGGCCCCGCGGCTCGAGCGTCCCCGCCTCTGCTGGCTCGTGTCTTGGCCTTGTGCACGGCTCCTCCTCGCCGCTGGTCTGGTGCCCCGACGTCTCCGCCTGTACGCCCCTCCAGTGCGGACCGGTGCCGCGCCGGCGGTGGGCTGCGACCGGGAGTTTGGACTGAGTTGGAGCGGGCCTACGAGGAGTGGTCGCGCAGCGGTCCTCGTTGCCCGCCCCTGTTGCGGATCCCAGAGGAGACCCACGGAGGTGCGACCCCTCCCTCTCATACTCCGCTACCGGCCATGTCGAATCGCTCCAAGAGTGGCGCCAGGGCGGGGGCCATGGACAAATTTGCAAAGGCCGTCCCTCGATCCGAAGTGGGCCACGCGTCGACTACGCCGGAGGATCCTGATACCGAACTGAGCCCCGGGGTTGCGTCTCCTGACCTTACCACCATGATGGAATCGATGGCCAAAAACTTTGCCTCCTTTCATGAAAAACTCGACGACATCAACGCTAATGTGGCCTCACTCAAAACACGCGTTGACCAGGCTGGCTCTAGAATTACGGAGGCCGAAAACCGGATATCAACCAATGAAGATGTGATACACACATTACAAGACACGGTGGCGGCCTTATCGCGTGACATGAGGAACGTAAAGGCCAAATGTGACGACTTAGAATCCCGCTCCCGCAGGAACAACCTACGCATTATTGGGGTCCCTGAAGCCGCCCTGAAGGGCCGGATGGAGGAGGCGGTCGAAAGTCTGCTCAAGGATCTGCTTGGTGACCCGGATCTATCCCCCTACTTCACTGTTGAGCGAGCTCACCGGGCCCTATCCCCGCGTCCCAGGCCTGGCGATAGCCCCAGGCCCATTATAGCCAAAATTCTCAATTACCGGGACAGGGACCTCATCCTTGGCTTGGCACGTGAGACGGGTGAGCTGCGCTTGGAGGCTAACGTTATCCGAATCTTCCCTGATTTTTCAATCGCTGTGCAGCAGGAGAGGCGTCAGTTCCTTGGCGTCAAGAAGATGCTCAGGGAGCGCAAAGTCCCGTATGCCATTTTATTTCCTGCCAGACTTAAAATCACCCACAGGGGCAAACTCTACTTCTTTACTATCCCCGATGAGGCGGCTAAATTTATTGAGATGCAGATACCGCTTCAGGACCCGAGTGGTGCCAACACCGACGGAAATTGACTGGGTGTTCTGGAATGGGATCATTGGCTGCATTTGTTGACTCTGTAAGTACAATCTCTCGCTGGGATGGCCTACGCATCCGTTGACTGCCTGTGCCATTTGGGCCGGACTCTCATCCTACTATGGGCTCAGGATATGCTCTACATGAGGCCTAGATCGTAATACTTTATTGACCTGCATTCATGTTTTTTCGCTTTCACTGGCACAACTACGAGACCTTTTTGGGGCTGTCCCAGTTCCCCACCCTGGGGATATTCGGGGTGGGTGCTCCAGGTCTGTTGACTCTGGTCTGGTAGTTGCGGAGCCGCAGGGGCTCGTGCGCGGTCCCTGAGTTCCCGCTCGCGGGAGGGGGCCTGCGCTAGAAGTCCACCACTACTGCTCGATTTGCAACAGAGCCGTTGGCTCTAAGCGTGCTAGAGTGTGGCAACGGCGTACCCCATTGCGATTGCACTGTTCTTCTTTGTGTTGATAGAATGTGTTGGCCCCCGTTGGGCCTTGGGGATGTGCTGGCCGGGTTGGGGTTGGCCTGTCAGTGTGTTGTTAAGGGAGGGTGATGGTTTCACTGCTGATTCACGGTTAGTGGTGCAGGTGGTGGGTGGGAATGGGGTTGTTTTTTCAAAAGGCGCACAAGGTTTCGCAGGGTGATCTTGAGGTGGCACAAGTGCGCATACTGTCTTTATTATGGGAGCCCACACGATCATCTGGGTTGGGATGTTCATTGAGGATAGATTCCGCGGCTGCAAACGGCTGTAACTGAAATGTCTACTGTCATAATGTCCTGGAACGTTCGGGGGTTGAGCAACCATACCAAGTCTCGCAAGATCATGGCGTATGCCAACAGGCATAACTCTAGGATCTTGCTCTTGCAGGAGACACACTCCAATGGGCTGATACCAAGGGCACTTGCCCCATCATGGGGCCCCGCCAGATTCTTCACGTCCTATTCCACGCAATCTAGGGGCGTCCTCACGATTATCCATAAATCAATCAAGTTTGGTCTGCACAAGAGCTACATCGACCCTGAGGGTCGCTACGTTATATTACACTGTACACTGGTCAATAAGGAATATTTGCTTGTCAACACTTATTGTCCCAACGTGGACTCACCAGAATTCTTTCACACAATAGCCACCATACTCCTGGGTTTTGTGGGGGTGCCCATTTTATGGGGAGGTGATCTGAATCTTATACTGGACACTGTCCTAGACAGAACTGCCACGGGTCCTAGGGCACTATCCCGCGCGGCGCGCAGGCTCCGGGGCCATATGTTGTCTCTCAATATTTGCGACGCCTGGAGAACTCTCCATCCCCAGAAATGTGAATACACCTACTATTCATCTGTACATGATAGCTCATCCAGGAGAGACTTATTCTTGGTCTCCGGCGAGGTTCTGGGCGGGGTGGAGGACGCGGGCATTTTGGCCCGCACACTCTCGGACCACGCTCCAATCACACCGTCCCTGAGACTGGGCACTCCTGTTCCCACAGTCAGCACTTGGCGCTTTAAGTCTGAGGCTCTAAAAGACATAGGCCCTCATTACGACCCTGGCGGTAAGGGGTTTACGCCAGCGTTAGCTGCGCCGACCCCTTACCGCCAACTACGAGTTCCCAGAGCGCCATGGTCACTTTTCCGCCCGCTTTTTGCGGGCGTAAAAATCCATGGCGCTATGGGACCTCGGTGTTAATTACGCCACCGTAGTGTACGGTGGCGTAATTAACACCTTCCCCACTCCCATTGAGCCCTATGGGGCCGAAATGGGAATGGGGAAGGGTAAATGGGTCAATGGGGACTTACCGCCCCGCCGACCTCGGAATGGGGCGGTAAGTCCGCCATCCGCCATGGCGTAAAGGGACTTTGCGCCATGGCGGAAAAGTCCGCCGATGGCGGAAAAAATCCGCCAGGGTCGTAATGAGGGCCATAGTATTCAAGGCCGAAATACTAACTGATATCAGGTCGTTCTTTGAACTTAACACACTTCGAGACACGACCGCCGCGATTAGGTGGGAGGCCTTCAAGGTATACATAAGGGGCATGTCCATCTCCCGAGAGGCCGGGGTGCTGAAGGCCATTAGGGCTGCTCTGGTCCAATCTTAGATCAAATTGAAACGACTTGAACAGCGTACCACTACCAGCTCTGACCCCTTCATTCTTGCCCAAATCTCGGATGAACTCCAAGTATACAACACACTGGCCACCTCCGAAGTCCGTTATTTCAGCCGCCCTCAAGCCGCTAGGAGATATGGGGAGGGTGACAGACCTGGGAAAACGCTTGCGACTTTGGTGAGGGGGGAAATGGGCCGTACGCAGATCTCCTCTATCAAAGACCGGAATGGCGACGCTCAGTGGGCAGACCCGAAAATACTGGAGACATTCACCGAGTTTTATAGTTCCCTCTACTCCCAGCCCGTAGAACATACTGAGCAACATATGCGCGAGCTCCTCGAGCAGATCCCCACCACAGAAATTTCTCAACAGACTAGAGACCAGTTAGACTCCCCGATCACACTAGACGAGATAGTATCGTCCATCTCCGACTTGCCCAAAGGCAAGGCGCCTGGCCCGGACGGGCTCACCGCCGACTTTTACCAGGAGCACGTAGCTGTTCTGGTTTGAGGTGTGGAACGAGGCACTTCAGGCCTCCATCCTTCCCCCTTCCATGCGTGAAGCGGTAATCACGGTGTTGCTCAAACCGGGTAAGCCCGAAGACGATTGTGGGTCATACAGACCCCTTTCCCTTATGAATCTGGACACCAAAATCTTTGCTAAAATCATTGCCAACCGCTTTTTGCCAATCATGACGCACCTTGTGCATGAGGACCAAGCGGGCTTCGTCCCGGGCAGGTCCACCTCCCATAATATCAGAAGATTATTCAATGTCATGTCCCGCATGGATCAGGACGCCCAGGCTGTAGCGGTTACATTGGATGCCCAGAAGGCCTTTGACATGGTCTCTTGGAGATACATGTGGCTGGTCCTCGAGGCAATGGGTATTGGTCCGAATATGATGAGGTTTATTAAATTATTGTACACGTCCCCTGTGGCGCGCGTCCGAGTTAACTCCCTAACATCTGAGATCTTCACGCTATTGAGAGGCACCCGGCAGGGTTGTCCCTTCTCCCCAATTCTCTTCGCATTGGTGATAGAACCTATGGCGGACTATGTACGCTCGAGACACTCCCGTAAGGGGATAAGATTGATAGAGGAGCTGGAAATTATATCCCTTTACGCAGACGACGTCTTGCTTTACATTAGAGATCCCACAACTCACCTCAATCCCGTAATGAGAGACATCACTCGTATTGGCACCCATTCCGGCTTTACGATTAACTACTCCAAATCGGAGATCTTCCCGCTCACTAAATCTACCACGCAGCCCATCTCCGAATATCCCTTGCGCTGGGCCCCTAACGGCATTAAATACCTGGGAATACATGTATCCCTTACTAGACCCACTCTACTGCTCGATAATTACTCTGCGGTAGCACAGGTGGTTGAGGCTAAAATCTCACGATGGCGCACTCTTCCGCTGTCCGTTGCCGGACGACTGTCCCTGATTAAAATGATTCTCCTCCCCAAGATCCTGTACACGTTTAGTAACATTCCCTTATGGCCTGGGAGGGCATACTTTACTAGGCTTCACACGCTCTGCGCACAGTTCCTCTGGCACTCGGGTGCGGTGCGTAAGAAGTGGACTGATATGGCGCTCTCGTACAGACGTGGGGGTATTGCTGCTCCCGACCTTGCCAAGTATTGGATTGCGGCCCAAGCCCAGCACGCCAGTCACTGGTACCCTGGTGCCCCAGCCCGCCCACATGTCAAGTTGGAACGGTTGGCGTCCTCGGGTATTAATCTAATGACCCTAGTGATGCACCGACATTACGCCCCGGACTCCCCCATCGACCCCGTCGCCGCGACTCTGTCCGCTTGGTCATTCATACTAAGCCCATCGACGGGGACCTCCCCGTATTACAAATGGCTGCCCGTGTGGGCGTTTCCGGGGTTGGAGCCCACAATGGATGCTGCCTTGACCCGCCATTGGGAGGCTCTGGGGTACAGGGCATTATCTGACTTCTACCCAGAGGGCAAATTTATAGATCCCCAGTCTTGGAGGCAGGGTCACACTAAATCCCCTTTAGAGACTCATCAGTACTATAGGCTCCGCGCCGCGTTTCGTACTATGTGGCCGTCCTTCCCGGATGAACCCCCAGATGACCCGGCGATAGCGTACATTGCTAATTCAGGCGGGGCGCGGGGCGTCGTCTCATCACTGTATCAAATCCTGCAGGATACCTCCTCTGCTCCGACTCTCGGAGCGCGCAGCAAATGGGCAGACGAACTGGGTCTAGAGATACCTGATGAGCTGTGGGAGAGCATGTGCCTTCACACCCAAAAAGTCTCCCTCAACTTCCGCTTTCGGGCCATGCAGTATAAACTCCTTAATAGGCTATATTACACACCGCGCAAGACTTCCAGGTTTGCTCGCGCCGAGGTGCGCCTCTGCCCGCGCTGCAAGGCCGCAGATGCTGACCATCTACATATGTTCTGGACCTGTCATAAGTTGTCCGATTTCTGGGAAGGGGTCTTAAAAACACTCAATGCAGTAACTGAAACCACTATCGACCCCGATCCCCTGTCAGTTTTGTTTGGGGTTTGGAACACTGAGGAAACTAAGCGCCTGAAGAAGTTTTTAAATATGAGTTGCATGATTGCTAAGAAGTGTATACTCCAGAGTTGGAGGAGCTCCTCTCCCCCGACCCCTCAGAGATGGTTGGGTCTGCTCACATGGTCACGGAACTGCGAGGTGGACTACTTGACTATGCTGCCGGCCCAATCTCGTCCCAAGGACATTTGGAGTGAATTCACCACATATCTCAACAATCAGTCCGAGGCCGCGTCGGGATCCTGTCTGTCCCCGGCCTCCACTCATGCACTGTGATCTCCTTTGCTCTCCGCTTTTATTTATAAAATGTTGCAATCGCTGTTGTAATGTCAATAAAGCGGCCTGCGTGCTGCTCCATGCTTCATGTGACTCATGTACTTGTTGCCCTGATGTTTGTACCCTGTGAACCTCTGCCAATAAAAATAAGAATTTTAAAAAAAGAAAGGTACTTCTTGAGATTTACTCTGCGTGCCAACCCAGGTTTGTTCCCTTTGTTTGTTTTGTCTTTGGCGGGGTTCACTGCTGAAGCTCGCCTCTGGCTCCAGCGTGTCTGGCAGGGTAGGAAGGGAGGGAGGTGCCCGAAACTCCCTGTGCTTAGTCTCCTAGGAGACAGGAATGCACTTTTAGGTGATTGGCCGGCTGGCTGTCCGGCAAGGTCAGTCACCCTATTGGGTGACTGACAGACAGTCTGGAATGAATGGGAGAAACTGACATAAAAGGTGAGGCTTTTTGCTTGGAAGGCAGAGTCGACCACTGGAACGAAGGAATCTGAAGAAGAACTTGAAGGAGACGCCTGCTGCAACTCCTGGACCGTTGGTTTGCCCGGTGACGCCCTGCTGTTGTGCTGAAACTCCGAATTCGACTCTACTAAAGAAGCCCTGCAAGAACTACTTCTCCCCTTGGGTTGGTGGGACCAATAAACTCCAAAGTAAGCCCGTCTGTACATCCTCTCAGAGCTGGCTGTACTTCTGTTGCTGCTGTTGGAACCAATGTGCCAGGGAGAGGAACACCAGATTGTGTGTGTTGCTTTTCATTTGGCCAAGAACTCCAGGAAGATCCTGAGGACTCCCAGGAAGGAGGACTGACTGAGACTGAGCCACCCCAACAGAGTGCTGGAGCCCAGATGCGAGGAAAGCCCATCTCAACAACCAAGAGTCTGCAGTGGTGCTATTTGCTTCGACGCAAGGAGCTGAAACCGCAAAGTGACGCCGAATAGAAGTTTGCCCATTGCTGCCACCGACCGTCCAGATCATAGTGCATGAGTCCCCAGACGTCCTCCTTCTTGTCTACATGAATGAAGCCCAGGAGCAAAGGACCTGCAGACCTACACAGGAACAGAAGTGCAGCAGGATCCTGTTCTCTTCATTCTAAAGGTACTATAAACCTAAGAGGCCTTACCTCTTGTGTAACCTTGCTTGTTCTCAGTTGAGACTTGTCTTGGTTGCCTTGCAGAGTTGCTTGCATCTGTGCCTTTCACAAGCCTAACCAGCTTGTGGCCTTTCAAGTGCTCTTTATTTCCACAAACTCTTTTGAAAACTTTGTGCAAGACTTTTACTCACCTGTCCGAAGATCGTCAGCTTCTCTAGACTTGCACAATTAACATTGGCTTGCCTGATTCCCTGAAATAACTCTTCTACCTCTGACTCTGTGCCTTTACCTTTCCCCAGGAAAGGGTTAATTCACTTTGCATTGGAGGGGTTGTTAAAGTTAAAAAGTACCAGTTTATGGAATGTTGTGTTAACCTAGGTTTTCTTCCTGTATCTAACCTTTGCACAAAACAGTATTGATCTAAATGTACCAGTGATAAATCAATGTCCTCAGTGTCATAGCTATTTAAGTCACCTGAGGGTGTAGGGAGAGTCTGTGTGCCATCCCCAATGTGTATCAATGGATTTAAATCAACTGCAAGTGTGTTTTGAAGTATACTTTAAAGTTACATGTGATTTGCTCCCTTCTGAAGAAGGCTTATATAACTGGGCCTCATTATGAGTCTGCTGGTCCGGTAACAATGGCATACTCAGAGTCCTGCGAGCGGGTGCCTTTCAGCCCGCCAGGTTTGACCTTGACGGAAGCAACGGCATCATTTGCGAATGGTGCCCGTGCATCCGTCCCCCCCATTCCCACTGAGTTCGATGGGACTCGAATGGGGATGGAGAGGAATTTATTCCGGCGCCCGGCAATGGGGAATTACCGGGACCGCCGGGGCTGTAATTCCCCAGTGAGTCCCGATTGCCGGACGCCCAAAAAATTGTTTTTACCGGCACGCTACTACCAGATTCATAATGAGGCCCATCTGTTAAATTAATACATAATTGTTTAATCAAGAAACCTTGAGTGTAAGTGTTTATTTGAATACCTGCTACTGTGAAACTCTGTGTTACAAACTTACTGTTCACATTGACCCCTCTTGAGATAAGCCTGGCTGTTCAGCCACACTACCAAGCTGTGTAGTTCAGACTTCTACCAAGGTTGGGTCCCTATTCCCAGGAGGTCAAGGTTATTGTAGCGCACCCAAAGGGTACTGCATACAATCTTGCCTAATGGTAGAATGAAGGGGACGGAAGCCAGACTGAAAAAGAGGAAGAAGGAAAAGGGAAGAAGAAAAAGATCAGTGACAAAGGATGACATCTGAGAGGGTGCACAAGATGCTCTAAGAAGAGATAGGGTAGAAGGGAGATAGGACGGAAATTAGAAACAATGGAAGGCTTAGCTGTGGGTTTTTTCAACATGGGGTTCATGGGGTCCCCCACCAGGCCCCTTAGTTTGTAACTATTGTAAGAAAAGAGGACTTTAGAACAAGTGTCCCAATAGACCACAAAGACGATCTTCAGGGAAACACAGGACAGGGTGACATCCAAGCTCCCCCACCAGGGTGCATGAACCCCTAATCCAGACGCTTCACTAGGAGCCCAAGCTCCTTTTCTCAACCCAAATGCCAATACTTGTACCCCTGGACTATGTACTACTGAATGCTACCCTGATTGGTCAGGACCCTTTCTGACTACCAGAAGAGAATGACGTCCTGCAAAGCCCTTTAATCCCAGTAGTTCAAGATGGTCCATAGGCCTAGTGTCATGTAGAGGGAATGCCTGTATCATGTTTAGTACATGGGGCTAAGAGATGTACCCTTCCAGACATCTGTGTCCAAAGAGAATGTGAAGGCTGCCGGTATATCCAACACTCGTATCACGGTATATCCAACACTCGTATCATACACCCAGCCACACGGGGGCTAAGAGATGCACCCTGGGAATATACGCCCTTCCAGACATCTGTGTCCAAAGAGAATGTGAAGGCTGCCAGTATATCCAACACTCGTACCATACACCCAGCCACACGGGGGCTAAGAGATGCACACTGGGAATATACGCCCTTCCAGACATCTGTGTCCAAACAGAATGTGAAGGCTGCCAGTATATCCAACACTCGTACCATACACCCAGCCACACGGGGGCTAAGAGATGCACCCTGGGAATATACACCCTTCCAGACATCTGTGTCCAAACAGAATGTGAAGGCTGCCGGTATATCCAACACTTGTATCATACACCCAGCCACAGAACCCCCCAGAATCACTTTTGGACACATTACTGACAGGCAGGCCTTCCCCTAAAGCAGGACAGCACCAGTAAATCCATTAGGTCGGGATCTGTTATGTAAACGTAGATGTGCTTTATATTTTACGCCCGATGAGTGTTCCTGAGAGTGCCTTCTGTATAATACCAAACCACTTCTCCCCCCCCCCCCCCCGATGCCACCCACTGGATCTTTGTTCCGCACTCTTCTCTGTCCCCATACATAAAGATAGTCAATATTGCTTTGCATTTTGGCTTACAGGAGCCCAACACACCTGATCACCCAAAGGATATACAGAGTCCCCCACACTCTTCTCACAACAGTTAAAGGAGCATTTAGATGAGAACATTACCTGGCATGCCACTGTTAATTCAGTACGTCGATGACTTGTTGATGGTGTCACCATTATATGTAGCCTGTAAGCAAGACACAAAGGTACTGATGACTTCCCTGACTGAGAGAGGGCATAAAGCATCCAAACAGGAGTTACAATTGTGTACATAGAGAGTTCATTATCCAGGAAATCATATTATGAAAGGTTATTGCTTCATATCCCCCTCCCGAAAATAGGCTGCTTATAAAATCCCTAAACCTCAGACTGTCACACAAAGGAGCTAAAGACCCTCCTCTGAAAGAAATGCCTCCTTCCCGACACCTAGGACCACACACCCTCCGATCCCCACTCTACCTGAGACTGGGTGATCTGCGCCCCACTGTATCCTCCCATGGTTGCTTGTAGATACTTTGCTGAGGAATTGCCCTCCTTCCCCTCTAGTGTTATCTCACTGCATGCTTGTTTTCCTGCTTCCCTGACCACGTTCTTTCACCTATGAATATAAAACACTCTGTTGCTTTCTGAACCTAGATCTGCATCCAATAAGTACCATTGTAATAAAGAAAAACAAAACGTGAGCATTTGAAGGGGTAGTTGGTTACTGGCCGCAGTGGATTGTAGGTTATGCTGAAATAGTCAAACCGCTTAAATAGTTTACCCTCAAAATGGACTCCAGAGGCTGAGGAAGACTTTGCGATGATAAAATCATGTCTACCTGAACCTCCTGCTTTGGAACTTCAGATTCTAGAAAGGGATTTACTTTCTATTGCCATGAGAAGGGTCTGCTTTGGATTTTCCATTACTGGGCCACTGCTTAATACAGTAAGGAACTAGATCATGCGGCTGCAGGAAAAGCCGCTTGGCCTGAGATCTGTGGTTGCACTGGAATCAGCAGTAGCGCAGTGTGTGTGCACTGTGTGAGGATCTCCTCACATGCAGTAGTTTACCTACTATAGAAAGCAAAACCTCAGCACATGTTTTGCCCAATGCCAGCTGCAAGGTGTGTGTCCTACCCTCCCCCTGTTAGGAAAGATTTCCATTTCATGTGTAAATTTCCCTCCCGTTTTGTACCCCCCAACTTTTTGCTGATGTTAAACACCATAGAGTACCTTTACCAGAGGATCCCAGCCTTCTGCTGCACTCCTCTGGGCTTTCGCTTGCTTTTAGTGGGGAAACTGACATGCCCTTAAGACAGTCAGTACTGGGAGACTTTGTTTCCCTTAGACCTTTTCCACCGCAACAAGTGTACAATGTACCTTCCAGTACAGTACACTTGGCTCTATTAGTCATTTCAAAAGGCCCTCGATGCTCTCGAAGGATTTTTTAGGAGACGTGCAGATGTGCCTTGGACCGTGCTGGTGGCAGCTTATCATTTCGTATATTTTTAACCCTTTCCTGCCAGGTAAACCATGATTACTGCGTTTGGCATTAATAGGTGGCCTGGATCCAAAATGGCCATGCCACGAGGTTCTTTGTCCTGTCCTTTGGCCATCTTGCCCCTTCATCTTCCCCAGGTTGAGCCAAACCGGGTCAGTCCTTATTTGGGCATGCATTCTCCATGCATTCTCCATGCATGCAACCAGTGGGCTGACCAGCTTACGCAGACTCTTTGTCCTGATACTGCTGCCGTTTCCAGGAGGCCCTCAAAACTTGGTTTATAGCTAGCTCTGTGTTCACTGCACCCTCTGTTAGGCAGAATTATACCCAGTACCCTTTGGGAACACCACACACAATTAAGACTACAAGTGACAGTACAAATTCACCTTTGGTACAAGCCTGTACTACAAAGTAAAGTGGTAGCGATGGCTGAGCAGCCAGACTTATCTCAAGAGCAAGTGAGCAGTATCAATAGTTACACAAAGGACAGCAATTACTATGATTCAAACAGACACTGACTCAAGGTTTCTGAATAAAAGAATATACATTTATTTACACATCAGTTGTATAACATCTCACTAAAGTAAATCAGTTGAAAAATCACACTCTTAATACACCACACCACTCCCAATAGATTCTGGACAAGTTAAACTCAAAATGAAGTATGAGCAAAATGGCACTCCAGTAATTTAAAAAAAGAGGGACAAGTTAGGTAAAAATTGAGCAGCACCAGCAGGTAAGTAAGCAGGGCAATCTAGAAAGAGGAACTACAGTGATGGAATCAAATCAAAAAGGCTTAGGGCCAAAGTCAATAGGACAAAATTCATTTGCTCAAGATTACAAAGTTCAGGGTAGTTCGCGGTTAAGTCTTTGTTAAGAGTTCCGGATGAAGTTGGTCAGCAGAAAAGTTAGTTTAAAGAGTAGAGAAGGACAAGCCATTGGATTGGTGAAAGGTTTCACACACCTTCACCGCGGCTGGACGAAACGAACAACCGGATTTGCACAGTACCTTTAAATAGAGAAGAAGCTGTAACTGAGGTGGACGTTCCTGGCAGTTCCTGCAAGCTCACGGTTCCTGAAGCGACTGTCGGACTGACATGAAGTAGGAAGACATAGGGTCCTGCACTGCCCAGGGAAGAAACCAGCAGCAAAGCAAAGCAACGAATAAAAGGTGCGCTCCTTAAAACCCAAGCTGGGTCCGACCTTCCTGGCTATCCGGTTCACTGTAGCTCTGTACAGCAAATTCGACCAGAGGAGGGAGCCCTGGCTTGCAGTTTGGGCGAACTGGTTGGTCCCACCAGCTCAGGGGAAGAAGATTCTTGGTAGATCTTCTTTGTCGTTGGAGCTTGAAGATTCGGACCTGCAGCAGGGCTTCACCGGGCAGTTCAGTCGTTGTAGGGGTCCTCTTCTGCCAGCTCCTCGACGGTTGTTTCGTTACAGTGGCGACTCTCCTTTCCAATCCCAGAGACCTGCTTTTTATGCAGTTTTCCCCCATTCACACAGCCTGGCTGTCAATCACACAGCAGGGTGGCTGTCCCGCCGGGACAGTCACCTAGACAATCAAACAGGAGTGTGACTTGGGTTACCAAGGGAACCCATGGCAGGGGTCCTAAAACCCTTCCCTCACATCCTGCCTACCCAGACTTTCAGGCGCCTAAGGAGAAGCCCACAAAAAGACGGTGAACAAAGGAACCAAACGTGGTTTGGCGCGCAGAGTAAAACACGAGAAAGACATTTTCAAAAAGAAATGGCGAATAAACCCAGCCGAAACCATATAAAAACCTTTATGGTCTAGCGGGTTTAAGTTTGAGGCTACCAAGATAGCCTACAACAGTATCAAGGTTATTTAAGATAACCGCAGTAGGAAAAATAGGGTAGTTATCACTGCCACCAGCCAAGTCTTGATGAAAAGGGAATGTAACAATGCTCCAAGAGAAAAAGACAAAAAGGGATAAGTATTAACCCTTTCCAGTACTCTATGTAAGATAGTGTGTACTCGGTCTGTGGATTTTTAAAAGACTAATAAAGTTAATGCCAACTTTACATGTTCTGGGAGACAGTAGTCAGTCCCAAGAAAATGGAGTCTGAGTTGGGAAGTCTAAAAGACAACCCTGTGTCATTGAACTGAAGGTGCTGTGTAACACACAATAAAAAGATGATGCCTATGGAGTAGGTGAGGCTCCACAGTCTATGAGCACAAGAAAATGTTAAACAAACACAGCAAAACACATGTAAGAGTGGGGAAAAAAGGGGTCACATTCTTACCAGGTGAAAAAAATAAATCAGAGAAATCCAGCAAAGCTGCTGAGGGACTCAGTAGGTAAGGGAAATTAGCCATTCTTGAGAATTCTCCCTAACACCCTCACACCAAATTTCATACACGTGTTCCGAGGTCTGAAGTGAGACGAGAGAGCCCGAACCAGAGAATACGCAGTTACCGTGTCGCCCAGCCGTGGTGACGAACTTTGCAGGTACGCTGATTTTGTGACCCTCTTGCCCCTGAAGCCTGCTGCAGTGAAACAGGCCTGATCCATCCACCAGGATCGGAAAAATCGCCACTGTCCTGTTTGGGAATGTATCTTTGTCGCTGACAGCCGCAGAGCCGACAAATTGCTGCACTTGTACCTGCAACCGAAGTGGAATTGACTGCCGAAGTTTGGTCTGGAGTGCACCAGAGGTAGGTGAGTAATCGCAACCCTAACCGGTGGCCCCTAGCGCCTCCATCAATTTTTGCGACTGTGTGGCCCCTTGGGGCAACTCTCCTTTCCACTGCTAGTGCGAACTAGCAAACTATTTCCAACTCTTGCAATCGACTCTGCCCTCAAGTGGAGACACTCCTCGAATAGTGGGAACCTATTCTTCATCGCCTCACCCACCACCCTGAGTTGCTACAGACCCACTCTTCTTAAGGATTGGACTGCCTCTTAGTTAGGAGGGTGCTGGATGCAGAAGGGACTAAAGACTATTTGCACTGCCTGTTTCTTACCCTATTTAGGTTGTGGACCCATTTCGTGCATTAACCCTTTAGACCCCAATGGTCTTGTATAGATGTATTTAGATAGGATTGTGTTGGATTAATAGTATTACTGTGATTTGATTTGTGTGTTGAAACTCAAAGACCTTGAAATAAATGTATATGTATTTTTTATATATCTACACCTGACTGGGAGTGATTTGTAAGTGTCCTTTACTCTGTAGACTCACTGAGGTCTTTCAATCACCCTTACCCCTCCTAAGACCTAGTCTTGGCCGCCGCCAAACTACCTTGATTGGTCTGGCTTGTCCAGAAGGTTACCCTGTTCCAAGAAACTAGGCTGGCCTCCTGAACCTCTGCCCACCAGGTCAGAGTTCAGAAATCCATTTTAACACACACCAAGCCTGAAAGCTCCTCTTGCCTTCAACAGAGCTCCACACCAACTTAATTCTTTATACACAGAGCGCCTAGGGTTGGTACTCTGAGCCCAGGGACATGCAGTCCCAAAGAATGATTTAGTTGACAGGCTACGTTCTTCAAAAATTATCACACGTTGTTAAACAGGCAATAGTGTTGCTACATATATAACAGAACACATATATTGCATACCACAAAGTGTTGGCTCACTCGTGGGAACACCACTTGAAAACCATGGCCCTCTAATGTGTATATTTTTTTAGATTATTTTTTAAAAATAGTTTTTAGTTGAATTATTCAACTTTTATAATATTATTATTGACATAAAAAGAAAATCACAAAATTCATTTTACATATTAAAAATACAAATGCAAATTAAAATACAAGTGCAAATACAAGAAAACACTTCTCCAGTGATCCACTTAAGCTTATCATTTGTTTTAGATTATATACACATCAATCCACAGTCAGATAGATTTCTAAACATATTTACAGAATGTTAGCTCGAATGACCTCCACTAAACTGACATGTGGCTGATCAATTGTCTATGTGGCATTCTGACACCTATTGTTTGTGTTCTCTCTATTTTCATCTATCATTCAGTAAAACACATATTTGCACCTGTTTGCATTTTCACAGTTTTAGTGCATTCAAATAGTTAACCGTAGCTATTCTTATTCCCACTAATTGTGCAGAGACAATTATTTTCCATCGCGAATCCTGATTTATCTCCACAAGAAATTGATACTTGTTTGCAAAATGTATTTTCCTCAAAGACACCAAATTCGAACATTCAATGATTAGATGATGCAAGGTTTCTTTCTGATCTTTCAGTTGACAAAACCGACAGATGTTTTCTGACTCTTTAATCATTCGTCTGTCTGCTAAAACTTCTTTTGTTGGCCATAAAATAAACCGCAAACGCATTATTGCAGATCGAATGGACAGAGATGGACTTTTCACTAAATAAGATGTCATTGTTCGATACTTTTTATGAATCATGCAATTACCATCAAAGTGTTTATAGTTTAGACAAAGGTCTCTAGTCTGAATCCAGTTGGTGGTGAAGATTTGTAACTTATCTTTCACAGGATTCCTCACAAGAAGATCAATTGTTACATTTGCAATTGCTAATGTGTTATAAATGCTTTTCAACCACCTTTTGGCAACTACATGATTAGATGAAAACAAATAGATTGATAATGTCTTCAAAAGAGTTGCTGGATGATTACACATAAGGCACTTTCTAAATATAGCACATAAGCGCCAATGATACTGGACAGCTAACGAAATCAAGCCCAATTCCTAGCGAATCTATGCAATAGGCACCCCCTGAGGTAGATGTAAAACGTGTCTACAGTCTATTGCTTCCAATTTGCAAATGTATGATCTTCAACCAATTGCAGTGCTTCATGTAGCAGTACAGGGGTGCATTGCAGTGCTTCCATACCATGTTGCAGTACAGGGGTGCATTGCAGTGCTTCCATACCATGTAGCAGTACAGGGGTGCATTGCAGTGCTTCCATACCATGTAGCAGTACAGGGGTGCATTGCAGTGCTTCCATACCATGTAGCAGTACAGGGGTGCATTGCAGTGCTTCCATACCATGTAGCAGTACAGGGGTGCATTGCAGTGCTTCCACACCATGTAGCAGTACAGGGGTGCATTGCAGTGCTTCCACACCATGTAGCAGTACAGGGGTGCATTGCAGTGCTTCCACACCATGTAGCAGTACAGGGGTGCATTGCAGTGCTTCCATACCATGTAGCAGTACAGGGGTGCATTGCAGTGCTTCCATACCATGTAGCAGTACAGGGGTGCATTGCAGTGCTTCCATACCATGTAGCAGTACAGGGGTGCATTGCAGTGCTTCCATACCATGTAGCAGTACAGGGGTGCATTGCAGTGCTTCCACACCATGTAGCAGTACAGGGGTGCATTGCAGTGCTTCCACACCATGTAGCAGTACAGGGGTGCATTGCAGTGCTTCCACACCATGTAGCAGTACAGGGGTGCATTGCAGTGCTTCCATACCATATAGCAGTACAGGGGTGCATTTTTGGATGTAGTAGGTACAAGCTGGCATTATTGAAAATGTGCCATATTTTCTCATTATGATTTTGGTTTGAGATATTGCTGTTAAGACTTGTTGTTGTAGTCTTTGTATATGACTTTGGTTGCATTGACTAGTGTCAATGTTTATGCCCAAGTAAATATATTGACTCACAACATCGATTTTTACGTCCTTTAAGGCCCAGTTCATTGTGTTGCGAGTTGTCTTTTCTGATACATACATCTTGCCCGTTGCATCCAACAATACAATTGGCCTGTAATTACTGGGTTTAGATCTATCACCCTTTTAAAAATGGGTCTATGTATTGATTTAATATTGAAAGTTTTATGAAAAAATAGTGATTCATATGTATTAGAAATAATCAACTATTGTGTGAGTTTAGGGTCTGTACAAAATTTATATATCTGTACCAGTATTAATAAATTATATTTTTTGATAAATATTGTTACGTATTGTACTATATCTATTTTTTCAAGATATAAGTACCGCATCATCACCTAGAGAAGTATAACTGTTCCTAGAGGATACCAGGATTTGTTCACATATGTGTTTACCTTTCTCTTTTAGATTTGACATGCATGCACTACCCCTGATGGTAGAGATAGGAGATTTTTTGAAAATAGGGGAATTTCTTTGAACCTATTTAAAATCACTGTACCCATTGCCATTCCATAACACCATTAATCTGACAAAGGTTTTTTATCCTTTTGGGCATTATTTAATAAAGACCATGTTTCCGCAGTGCTTTTATTTTCCAGGGTGTGTAACATAATTTCACTTTCCGCTTGATACATTAGCGCAGCTCTCCCTCGGGTCCAATTTTTATATTTGGTTTTGGCTCTTCTAATGGCTTGAGATTGGTCTTTGATTGGAAGTAGTCAAATTGTTCTTATTTCTCTTCTCAACTTAGTTTTACGATGTTTCACTATTGGGTCAAATTGGTGTTTATGAGAAAATACATTCCGATCATTTTTGCTGAATACAGTTCTGTATTTATTGATAACGGTGGCATAAGATGAGTTACCATTCGTTACTTTTATTTTTAGATCTTTTTCCAGCATATGTAAGTTCTTATCTGACCACCTAAATCGTGTCTTTGCATTGTTGACAATTACATCGTGCTTCATTTTACTAATAGTGGTGGTTAGCTGCTGCAGTTCCCATGGCCATGTCATGGTAAACAAGTGATGGTCGCTATTTGTTTGCCTCACGATTTTGAACTGGTTGACTAAATTAAACAATTTTGCATCCATGTAAATATAATCAATGATGTTACCCATGAGCCCACGATGCACGTGTTCTGAGGGGGCACATCTCCAGGAAGTGATCCCTTCGCCAACCTGGAAATTCCTGTCTGCCATAAACGTGACCCACCTCTCAGCCTGCTTGGATCTTGTGTTTTTTTTTAATTAGAAATACAATTTATATTGATATCGCCTACAAGTATGGTGGCCGAGATGTCTTGAGAAGCCAGTATCAGATCCAGAAGTTGTGTGAGTGCAGCATAGAATGCATCGTCTGTAATACCCGCTGGATATCTGTATATATTGATTAGTCCAAAGATCGTATGTTGTAGTTTGATCCTGACCATTAATAAGAAATTGTTCGGTGCAGCCCACAAAACAATAGTCACACCACTGCTTTTCTTGACAGCTACTAATAACCCTGACATAGGTCTGCCTTTTAGCACTTTAACTGCTGGCAACAGTATAACATAATGATTGTTCAAGATGGGAGTATTTATCAGCCAGGTCACCTGTAGAGCTACTATGTCGTATTACTCAATACAATTTCCTTTCTCCATCTGAAGATGCGAATGTCCAAGATTGTTCCATGAGGCAAGGCTGATATTCTGTATACAGGGTGCTGATTGTTATGCTCTTGTATTGTACATAGTCTATGGTGCATGCTTCTGTTGATATATTTGAGTCACGTACTTAGTGCTCAGAGTTATTTGTTGTTCTGCTCGTCCTTTGGCATGAGGATCTTGTGCAATAATAAATCCTAACTTGAATATGTCCATCATGGCCTTCCACAGTGCATTCAACACTACCATTGACGGTATCCATAAATGTATTATTGAGAGATCATCATCACTCAAAAATTCTATCTGGTTAATATCTGATGTTGATATATCTTCTAGTTCTGGAATGTCTCTGAAAATATTTAGTACACTAGTACGGCACAAGTCAAATTTCGAATACGGAGCTGCACGACATTTCATTATTAATGAGTACCTTTTATCTTACATGTAGGTTCTTTATCCGTTGATCTATTTGAATTGTTCAATGTTTTTTCCAGGTTGAGTTGATCCCTGCAAATCGGTGCCTGTATGCCACCCTCTATGCAAAACACTGGATTAATCCAGTCATCATGACCACGTTTAGTTTGTCTGGCCACATTGTTTGTTACACTTGCTATTTGAATTGTGTGCAAAGTTCTCTCTGCTGCATTCATAGGATCATTCTTTTTAAAGTACGCATCCAAGCAAGACTTTATTGATAGTTCAATATGTGTATATTCTTGAGACAAGTCTCCTGTAACTTGTGTTAAAACATGTTGGTTCAATCCTTTGGTGGATAAGGGGGTGATCCCATGCCACCTCTCCCCAGCACTGATATGAACAGGCTGGCATCATTGTTCATTTTGTAGAGGCCCCAATGTATTTGTTTCTTGATTTTGGGCATCAGTAAATTGTTGCTCTATTTTTCAGTAATGTGTGTTTTAAGTAGAATAACTCCTGTGTCAGTATTAGATTGTGAATTCATTGGTGCCAACTCATTTGCTTGTTGGGCATTCATACATGCATCAACTGCTTTTCTGATGTCTTGTCTCTGCTGTTCATATTGCGCTTCGATATCAATTACTTGTGACTCTTTCGATCTCATTGTCACATGTTCGATTGATTGATGCTCCTTACGGATATCTGCTTTGTTTGCACTGTTTAACAGATTTATTCCGCTAGATGATGGCTTATCTTCAATCGAACACGCTGATGAAGAAATAGCTCTTTTGGCTTTGTTCAGCTGTAAATTCAGTGCAGTGTTTTCATTTGCGCTATGCATATTAAAATATGCCTCTACCTTTTTTCTAATATCTTGTCTGCCCTGATCATGGCAAGCATCATTAGGGACTACTTCAATTCCTTTTACTCTATTTGACATATCTTCAGTTGTTTTGTTTGTCTTCAAGACTTCAATCTGTTTTCTTTTGGCTGGCAATGTGGTCCCATTGGTTTCCATGTTAGTAGCGTCCTGACGTTTGTTCAAGCGGACATGCGTTAGCGTGTGATTTCCTTGGAGCGAGTCATGGACATTATCGCAGTTCTTTCCACGCTGATCTTGAACTGCCTCCACTTGCTTTATTTTTGCGCCTTTTATTTTGCTGAGTCGTGTGACTTTTTTCTGGTCGTGGCTTTCGCACTTTAACAATCTGTTTTAATTTATGCTGTTGATTTTTTTTTTTGCTTTTGGAGAAGATGTCAAAGTGTTCACCATTGGTTGGTGTTTGGTTTTATTCCGATATATTCTCCTGGGAACCTAGATCTATGCTGATCCATGAGTTATTTTTTTCCGACTCAGAGATTTCAAATACACTCATGTGTGAAGTACTGTCAGAGAAAATATAAAAGTAAAGACAAGTACTACACTCAGTGCAGATTTTGCTTTTCAAAGCCCGTGACACTAGTTGTTCAAACAAATATTCTGTCATCTGTTCAACATCATGTTACTGGTAACTCAGTGAGGAATACTTATCATTTAAAAGCGAAACGGACACAAATTCATTAATGATTACAATCCTGTCATTACCAGCTTTGGAATGCAAATACTGATTTACAGGACATTGCTGATGATACAAAAGCTATTGCTCATTATCTTACAGCATACATGACAAAAGCTGAAAAGAACAATGCAGCTGAAATATTGGCAGGCTTAGCAGTGAGCAAAAGTCTTAATCAGAAACTTCTAAGTTTTGGTCGCAAGATGCTCTCTCATAGAGATTGTGGAAACGACAAAGCTGCAGATCGGCTAACTAGTTTTCCCATGTATTGATGTAGCATTAATGTACTATGGTTAAGTCTCTAGAAATTGGGTACTGAAGCCATTGGGTGAAATTCTGCAGTTAGATGAAAGAGTACCCAATAGTACAGAGATTCTCAAAACCATTTTGTTTGATACCTATTATCCAAAAAGATCTGCAGAGTTGAATGATCATTGTTTGTATGAAGTATCAAAACACTACTCATATCAAAATATTGACGCAAACAATGACAGAGGACAGTTTCAAGTATATTGATGTACTTGGTTGTCTACTAAGACATGAAAAGCCAAGTATCACAACCACATGAAAGTGTCTTGCCAAACTGGAGAAAAAGGGATTATTCAATTTTTGCCTGTTGCATTTACTCTTCCCATGGCGTGTAGAGTGATTTGCTTGGAAGTTTTGAAACTTTTGAACAATCTTTTCATTCAAAATGTGACCAGTATTTAGAGTTACTGGATAAAGATTACGTCAAGATGAACTTTTGGCAGCTGAATTGGCAAAAGAGACTCCAGGGAGTAGTCACAATTCTGCAGTTGGAAGTCAAAATATCTTAGGTGAGCCAATTATTCAAAATGATATTGAGCTCGCCATGGAAGAAGTAGAAAGTGCAATGTAACAAACATAAGTTGCAGATGCAAATGCAAATTATGATACATTAGTAAGTAAACTTAATGTAGAACAGAAGGAAGACATGCTAAAATCAAATATAGGTTCTTACACGGTTTAGAACATTACAAGCATGAATGTTCTTGTGTCCAATACAAACCTCTATTGATGGTGCAAACGATCAAACCAGATGAAGATGCTGCATTATACATAAAACAGATCCAGAAAATGTGGAGGGCTGAAACAGGAGAACGAGGGGCCAAAAATATAGCGATTTGGTATCTACGTAAAGGTCTGCCCAAGAAGGTACAGAATGATTTGAACAAAGTTGTGGGGATATAGACTAAGGGATGGGTTGAGATACAAGCCATCATAGTACATCATTGTAGAAGGCGACAGGAGAAGGAAACAATAGAACAGGTGCAGAAGGCAGAGGCTCAATTAGTTTAGAAGAAACTAGCAACGTTAAGCTTGGAAGGGACGATGATTGCGAGCCCTCCAGAGGGGCAGAAGGGGCGGCAGGAAAGAAAGCAAGCCCCAGAGTGGACAGAGGGGTATCAAGATTATAGGAGAGACGTGGCAGGGTATCAGAGAGGAAGAGGGAGATATTGAGGGGCAGGCAGAGTAGGGGGAATAGGGCCTCAATTTGGAAGACCATGTTGGTCATGCGCGTGGATGAGACATTTTGCTATGGAATGTAGAAGTAGGGTCTCACCCGGTCCACACCATGATGGTGGCCCAATGTATAGTTCTGATCACCAGGTGTATCCTGGAGGGCCTTCATAAGCACTCACTTATCACCCACCATCACGTATGCTAGCAAACCCTCCTCAAATGCAGGACCCAGAGTACTCCAACCCGAGGGTGCCCAGCAAGGAATCTCTCAAATACAACAGTCCCAGTACCCTGCCGTGAATGCCCCTATGGTATACCCACAGCAAATCCAAATACATTACAGGCCTTACCCAAGCCGTGGGACAATAAATCCATGCCACAAGGGACCGTGGCACTCTACATGGAAGTAAGTGTTTTAGGGGGAGCCTATAGCCAGGCACGAATATGCATCCCCGATCACACAGCCCGCACAGAGCCCTGATGTGCCTAATCCTATAAATAACATCTGGTCCAGAAGAGGAACTCAAGGTGAGTCTAGATAACAAATCATTCAGTTTTATGGGTGACACCGGAGATACAAAGTCCTGCACTAAAAAGGGTAAGTTAGCCCTCTGAGGAAAAGCAAGGAGCACAGGGATTCTCTGGGGCTATATGGACGGATCTTTTCACAGAACATTTGCCCATTCAGGTAGGTACCCAAGGAATAGTGGCCACTTTATTATTCTCAAAAAACGTGCCAGTAAATCTGTAAGAAAGGGATCTTCTCAGTAAATTGAATGACTATTGTTTTACAGAAGATGCTGTAGTCCAACACCAGAAATCTATCATGCTAGAGCTGTAGCTATAGGGCACGGGTTGTACAGTGACAGCACAGTCCAGGGAATACCAGAGCATCCTGATTTGTTTTTGTATGGAGCAATGATGTTGATGTGATGGGTACCGGGGATAGCAGCAAAGGCATGGAGAGTAACAGCAGAATTTATGTTCAGATCTGCCAGTTCACAGGATTCTGGCCCAGGTCTTATTCTCACCTTGGATTTGGAAGCAGTGATTGTTTAAAAGGATAAAGTGATGTTGTTGGGAACCGATGAGGAGCGGGGAGAATGGTGGACAGTCTTATGTATTGACCCTACGCTGCTTCCGAGGGAGGCGACATGTTTGAGGACATGGACAGTGAGGTGATCTTTAAGATCTCCATCCCCTGCCAGGTAAGGATTCGGAACAGATAATTACATGCACCTCACTAGTCATCAGGCCAGTTCCATTATACATGCAAGAAGACATGGCCAAAGTACCCAATGATCTATGGACAATCCACCTGAGGAGTACAGGGGCAATCCAGATAACACTAAAGCCAGGGCAGTGTTACCCAGAGTAAGGTAGTATCTGCTGACTAAAGAAGCAGATGACGGGATTTATGATACCATAGTAGTGCTGTGGCAACAAGGTATAATTGAACCCTCTCAATTCCCTTGCAACTTGTTATATACCCTATAAAAAAAAAGACAAGGTGCCTCATTACGAGTTTGGCGGTAGCCATGCCTGCGATACAGGCACAGCTGCCGCCAAACTCGTGAAAATACTGGCACCCGGCAATGGGCAATTACCAGGGTATGTCGCACCCGGCAGACCCGGTAATTGCCCATTGCCGGGTGCCAGTAAGTATTACTCCCCATACCCATTGAGCCCAATAGGGCTCAATGGGACTGGGGATGTCGGATGCACCGGCACCATTCATGAATGGTGCCGGTGCATCCGACGAGTTGTGCTCGCAGGTGCCGGTCTGCCCGCCAGGTCAGACCTGGTGGGCAGAAAGGCACTTACGAACACAACTCATAGTTTGCCGGTCCGGAAACAACAGCACCAGCAAGCTTACGGCTGCTGTTGTTTCCGGACTGGAAAACTTGTAAGCCCAAAGGTTTCAATTTGGAGGATGCTCCAGGATCTCTGCCCTTTGAATAGCATAATGCAGATGGAGTTTCTGGTTATACCAAACCCAGCTACAATTCCATGTAATATACCCACACAAGCTACCCACTTCACTGTCATCAACCTAAAAACGCTTTATTTTCATTTCAATAAAATTCTGTTTCACCGTATCTGACCACGTTTACCTATCGCGGGCAGCGATTTCATCACACTGGGCTTCCTCAGCGGTACTGCGAGTACCCTATTTTTAACAGTATTACACAAGGAGTTAGGTAACATACACACCCAGAACACCATCATTCAATATATGGATGACCTCGTGGTCTGTAGGTTCATGAAACAACAGTGTAGAGAAGACTATATTACTTTAATGATCTTGTTAGAAAAGAAGGGGTACAAGGAGGACACAGAAAAAATGCAGTATTGTCAAATCGAAGGGCTGTATTTGGGACATTTTATATCAGTTGCGGGCAAAAGGGTCACCCAAGAAAGGGTAGCAGCAGTACAAAGACCCCTCAGCTGACTACAGTGGAGGAGATGCAGCAGTTTTTGGGCTTATGCGACTACTGTAGAGCATGGCTTTTTGACCACTTTAGACACACTAAGCCCTTGTTACAGGGCCTCGGAGGAGCACACAGGGCAAAATGGTCTCTTACATGGACTGGTGAAATGATCACCTGTTTTCAAGAACTTAAAAAGGCCATCAGTAATGCCCCAGTTCTAGAAACTACTGATTACACCAAGCAATGTTTCTTGATTTTTCAATCTAATGGTGAGTTAATGACAGCAGTGGTGGTAACTCAAAAGACATTGGCCCTCATTACGACCCTGGCGGAATTCGCGGTGCAAAATGCACCGCGGAGCATGGCGGAAAGCCGCCGATAGCGCCATGGGGGTTGGCGGATTTACCACCCCATGCCGACCTTGGCGGAGCGGTAAATCCCCAATCCCCATTTTACCCTTCCCCATTCCCATTCTTGCCCCATAGGGTATAATGGGAGTGGGGAAGGAGTTAATTACGCCGCCGTAAAGTACGGCGGCGTAATTAACAACGAGGTCCCTTAGCGCCATGGTTTTCTCCGCCCGGTAAAACCAGGCGGAGAAAACCTCCATGGCGCTAAGGGAACTCGTAGTAGGGCGGACGGGTCCGCCGCGATTAGCGCTGGCGGTATCCCACTCCGCCAGGGTCGTAATGAGGGCCATTGTTGGGCTATAAGCCTTCGGCATATTACTGTGGAATTCCTGATTCAGTAATACAAGGCCATGTTTCCATGTGAGCAGGCTTTGGCTGCAGCAGCTTTGCAATTGAGAGGTCATCCACAATTACCATGGGGTGCTCCGTAACTTTTAATATAGAGCATGCTGTTTCTGCAAGCCTGGAAAGGACTTAATCTACACTTAAGACGTACAGGGTATCGGGATACAAGGTCATATTATCCACCCCCTCGATCCACATATTTTGATACCACACAGTCAATCCAGCTACATTTATTGCAATCCCAGTGCAGGAGAGGGATTAGGTGCATGATTGTGTGATCTATAAAGGACCTCAGGAGGTCCAGATTCATGTAAGAGAGGATGCACGCAGTGAGGGGCAAGTGTTATTTGTTCACGGGTCCTCAACCATTGATCAGGAGACAGGACAGACACACAGGAGCAGCAGTGATATGCCTCATTGATGGAGAATGAGGCTGCCGATACACTATTCGGTGCAAGTTACAGAACTAGTGGCATTGATTGAGGTGCTGAATGCATCATAGGGGGCTTTAGTAACCATCTATTCAGACTTCTCATACATCACATCGACAGTACGCTCGGGGTTGAACAGATGGAGTAGGAGAGGGTTCAGGAAATCTGATGGAACGACAGTATAGCATGCATCCTTGTTGGAAAGATTGATATGTGACCTGTCCTGCCCATCAGTAACACACTTGGGTAATGCAGTAGCAGACCAGGCTACCAAATAAGTATCATATTTAGAGCATCCAGAGGTAAATGCCTACCCCGAAGTAGCAAACCAACATTTTCAGTTAGCAGTCCCTTCAGGCAGTGACTCTTGCGCAAATAATTGATTTACAAGGCCAAGCAACTCAGGAGGAGAAGGACTTGTAGGTAAAACTGAGATGTTCCCTCTCTGTGACAGACCTCATTTGGAGACAGAATAATACAGGTAAGGTTGTAATGCCACGAGAATTGCTCATGGTTGCCTTAGAGTATTTGCACTATGGGGAGAATACAACCAAACAGTATGTGGCTGCTGAATTTCAGGAGGACTGGTTTGTCCACAATTTACAGGAGAAGGTGAACAGGTTTGTCGTAAATTGTATGATGTTTCATCTTTACAGCACAGAACACAATCAGGACGTTGCGTGGCACATTGCCCAGGCTGACCGGACCATTCCAGGACCTTCACATCGACTATGTGGACATGGTTAATAGGTGCAGTAATTATCGCTATGTCGTTGCTGTATTTCCAAATTCCCATTGGGTTGAGGATGGGCTGTGTGCACAACCGGGTGCTAAGTCAGCAGTTAAATCCCTAGTGCTTGAGGTATTTCCTCGATGGGGGTGTGTGAGGTTTTACAATCATAACGGGGCCCATTTCTATTACTATTTATTTGAGGAAAGTGGATTCCTTCTAGGGATCAAGCAAATGTTGTGCTCGATATACCATCTCAAGCCAATGATTTAGTTGAGCTCCTAAATGGCCTCTTAAAGCAGAAACTATCTACATTTTGTCATACTTTGGGGAAGAGTTGGCTCCATTGACTTCCTTTGGTATAGTTTACCTTGAGGAATCAGCTGAGCAGGGACTAGCACCTCCCCTTCATGAAATTGTGAGAGAAGATGGTTGCACACACCTCTCACACCTACACAGACTGCATTAGACGCTCATAGAGCATCAGACATTTTGCGGGAGGAGTTTCAAGAATATTTGAAAATTTAGACAAAATGCATGGTCCTAATCTCTAAACATCTTGCTCCTAGAATAGAAAACACAGCTACCATGCCCACAATCAATACACCTCCTCTGCAACTTTAAAGGATATCAAGGCCCATTTACTTGTAGTATATTCTACGGCATCCGTGGTATTGGTGTAGCAGCTGAAGTACTGGGTGCACTTACTAACTGTCAGAGCAAATCCCCCCATCCTTCTGAGGAGCCCAGTGTGAAGTTATGCGACCGAGGACGAAGGTAACAGCTGGCCATGATAACTTTAATTAGTCCCAGAGGCAAGGCCAGCTGAGCTGGGAAAGGAATGTGGATCTGGAAGATAGGAGTAGGCATGTGCCTTTTGAAGATTGTAGTTAAGGAGACCAGGGGCGCAAGGTTGTGTTGTGTCAAGGGCCTTGCAGAGATTTAGAAGCACTGCTGCCCTCACCCATGGTGTGGCCATCTCATTTGAACTGCAGGCTGCAAGAATTATGCCCCAATCACGTCATGCATAGGCACGTGGGTTCTCAGACAAATAAGGACAGGGAGTTCACCAGTGAAGTGCAGGGATTTGGGACGGGAAGAGACAAAGGGTGATGCCAATACTTTAATGCAAAGGTCAAGGAGGAAATATGTGGGTGTCGCAGTGCCTGGTATTGAGAGGGTAATTGTCCAGACCGAGTAGGGTTGGCCTCATTATTCTAACTTTGATCATGCTGGGTGGGGTGGGTGCTCATCACATGACAAGATACAGAATTGAATTATTTCCTTTTTAACAAGTTATGCAATAAAGAATCAAAGCACGAGTTTCAATGGTGATGCTATAACAAGTCACATGTGTAGGGGAATGTGTTCAGATAATGCCCGATCAATTGGGCTATGGAATATAGGGATACATTTGAGTTGTATATAGGTGATAGCCAATGAGCGTGGTGGAATGACGGTGTAACCTTAATTATGTTAATGAGAGCTTTTCTCTCCATAAATGATGTGACACACTTGTTTTCAAGGAGGTCTGTGTCAGTCGGTTCTACGGGACCATCTGAGACTTTTTGCATGTAATAAACCATTGTTTTCCTCGCATCCGGTTCCCCAAGCTTTTTATGGAATTGAGTTGTTTTTATTTCTTTGGGTTCTGGGAAACCAGCCTACATAGTGCAAACCAAAGACACTATCAGAAGAGATACAGAGGCAGGGGTCTTAGATGGGGCAGACAGATGCAATGCTGGGGCATTCCTATGTTAAATGGCCAGGTAAAGTGGGGCATTCCAGCTTGCCCGACTTGGAGAGTGGGAATTCATAGATCTCGTATAGATTCTATCTGCTCCTTGCATGAATTTGTGAGGCTGGTAGAGTCGTTAGAGATGTTGCAAACTAGAAAGAATCACCATGCATGTTTGAAATGGATTTTGCAAACAGGATTTCGACCCCCTCTCTCCCTCCGCGGTGATCCAAGATTGGTAAAATGGTAAATAAATCAACAGGGAAATAGGTTTAGGAGATCGCTGGTCTCTAGAGAGATTGTACATTTCTGTAGAGATGCAATGTTAAAGCTCGGCCTTGAAAAAGGCTGTTGCCTAGAGGTGTGATGCTATTATGAATCATGTGTTGTTTACATCCAGAGAGAGCGTTGACGATTCCGTTTTATTTTTAAAAATGCATTCCTTCAATGAAGAGGTAATGTGGCAGAAGAACCTTCTGAGGCGGGTCATTGGGTCTCACAGGAAAACAAATACGGCCCATGGTAAGGAAACAAAAGGGTAGCTAAGACAAAAATTCAAGAATTGGCTTAAAACGTATCCAGCACAAATGTATATTGCAGATGGTCAAAACATGTTGTCATTTTGTATTTTAACAATTCAAAACATTTTGGGAATATATTAACTTTATTGATTTGTTCCAGAGAAAACCTCAGGCAAATCTAATCTCAGAGCAGGTTTGGAGCCAATGTTTTTTTTAAAGGTAAAATGTGGACTTATTCCAACTACTAAACCTATTTATGAAACTAGGGGACCTTTCCAATTGAGATGGTTGTGTCTCTATTGAAGATGTTGAAAGTCTTATAAGGTTATGCAAGCATTCCTGAGCTAGTGGCCTGGATGGGTTGCCAATTTCATGTCAAAAGGAAATCCTCCCCCTAGTCTAAACTATTGTACCTGCTTTTTGAACGGATTAAGGTAGAAAATAGACTCACTGACGGTATCAGAGCTAAATGGTTTTTATTTATAAGAACAAGGAAGAGAGTGGCCCTCATTACAAGTTTGCTGATCTGGAATTAACTATGCTGGTAAAACCGTACTGGCACCGCATTCCAGACCAGCAAACTACGAGTTCTGCGGGCAGGTGCCTGCAGACGGACGTGGAAACACCGGCAACATTATGACATGGTGCCAGTGTTTCTGCAGTCCCATTCCCGTGGAGTCCTATGTGGATTAACAGAATTGCCAGAGACAGATTTATCAGACCACCGGGGTTGCAATGCCGTGATAAATCTAGCAAGTCCAGTGCCGGTAATTCACTACGGGTCCTACAGGTTTTAACGGCATAGCTACCACCGGACTCGTAATGAGGGCCAGTTTTTAAAAAAATAAAAGGGCACACATTTGAATGGATTTTTACTGACATTATTACGAGAACAATCTAGGTTGCTGCAGGGGGTTCCTCTCAATGCAGCTTTTTTAGATATTCATGCCGCTTTTGATAACATCAATAGATGTTTGCAGTGGAATAAATTATTTAGGTGGGGAATCCCAGAGGGTCTCTTGAAAATGATCATCATTCTGACACATGAACACAAATCAGATTGAACATGGAAGGAAACTTAACCCAAAAAAAAACTAAAGAAAGTAAAGTTAGGTTAAGTCAGGGTTGCGATTTAGCTCCCTGCCCGTTTAATGTATATTTGGTTGAAGGAGTGGAGGAAATTAAGAGTATTCCCCTTAAAGTCGGACACAAACATTTCAGTTTCCATGTTTTCACAGATAATCATTTTGGATACTGCAGATATTGGTCTCCATCACCTCAAATATGACAATTGGACTATAAATATGGGCAAAACAGCCATCAGTGTGGAGTATAATTGACATATTGAAAATAATACATTTGGGACTTGACACCATATGACATACTTAGGGCTCCTTATGGTCAACGCCTTCAATAGAAGTGAGGTTGCAAAAAGTCTTCCTAAAATGTTCATCCCATTATTGGCTGAAGTGAAAAAAATAAATTCTAGGGTTTTCAAATTCACCCTGATTCCATTGGTACAGCTTTACAGGTAAACACAAAGTGTTACCCTCCTAACTCTATGGGACAGAGAGAGTACATACACCAAATAATAAGGATCTCAATATTTTGGAAGGTCTCTTTTGGAAGTGTTTTCTGGGCCTGATCAAGTGTACCCCAATGGGGGTCATTCACTTGGAATTGGGGCTGCAGTCATTATCACTCGTATGTACTAGGAAAGTAACGCTGCAGAATAAAATACTAGACCCACCAAAGGGTTCCCTTTACGTCTTCCTGAAAGATATTCTCCAAAGAGAAGCCGCTGGTGTACTAAATAGTTTTAGAAATTCATGAAAATCCCAGAGTTAAGCAAAATATACGTTAGTCTGACCTGGTTAAACAGTGCTAGAAAATTAAACATATACTTCCTTGAATACGTAGGTACACTAAGGAAATACGATACTTTGGTGGAATATTTTAAATGTTTCCCGAATCACAAATTTTAGTTTGTATTTATGAGATTCAGAGTCAATCAATTGCATACAATGTAATTTTGGGGGCCGAGAAAAGGTTTGTTAAGAGAATGGTGTCGCTTCTGTAATATCCAAGGCATCTTGGAAACATGTAGTAACAGAGTGTGACTATACAAGAAATTTGGTTTATACATTTTTCTCAGATTTTGTTTTAGGATATGTCCTGGTGAGGGTGAATGCATTTGTGATGTCAATGAATTTTGGAAATGGTTGGTAATGGACAATTACCAAAAATGGATTTTTGCACTAGTGCACTTTAATACACGAATTTATGAGGACTGGGGAGAACTTAACTTTTGGGTAAGTTATATTTGTGAATATTACCGGTCAGAGACCAAAGCGAGTAGAGCGCTCACTGTGCCGAGCCAGCCAACACAGGTTTAAATCCCGCAAGGGCCAAACTCAGCCTTTCATCCTTCCGAGGTCAATAAATGAGCACCACACTCCGTGTGTAATAATAAGCAGCGCTCAGATGCCTGAGAGTTTGTAGCGCTATATAAATGCAAAATTATTATCATGATTATTAAAGCTGTTGGGGAAATTGAAGCTGCTTAAGGTTTCTAATGTGATGGTGAGATTTTAGTGTTGCTATTCTAATGTATGTAAGGTTTTTCATTCTTTCAATGTGATTTTATGTGAAGTAGATGTCAAGAGCTGGAAACATAAAATAATAATGTGTGTATGTTTGAAACTCCATTTTTTACATAGGCCTTACAAATATCCTATAAATAAATCAAATATAAAGGGTTTTATAGACTATATATACAATAATAAATGAAATCAAACTGAAATGGAGATGGTATCCCCACTAATTAAAACAAATGAATTGCCTCTGATCCAGGATCCAGTTTACACAAAAGTGAAGGCAGAGAAAAGAGAGCGATTATACATACATATAGAGGTTAGACATTTATTGTTCATTTTAATATATAATGACAATTTGTCTACAGCTCCACATTCTTATAATCAGCTTTTCATTCAGGTTAGGAATGTTGGAGGTTAATTTCGACATGTCAGCTTATCCAGGATCAATTTCATTTGGTTAACCTTTTTGTTCACTAGAATGGCTATGATATCGATGGCCCTCATTACCTGTCTGCTGGTCCAGAAAGAAGGAAGCTGGTAGCAACGTACCGGCATCCTTTCCGGACCGGCAGATGACAACTGTGCCTGCCGGTGCCGTTGTGTACGGGAGGTCTGACCTGCCGGCTGCAACGGCCGCGGTAGGCACAGTTGTCACAAAGCACCGCACCGTTACTAACAGTGCTAGTGCTTCCGAGTCCCCATTCAAGAATGGGGACTAACATTTTCCGGTGCCTGAGACCCCAGCCCACCAGGACTTGTAATGTCCCGGTGGCACTGGGATATCAGGCACTGGAACCAGTGTTACAGTCCAGCAGCAACCCACCAGTAGCACCGGCATGTTACCGCCAGACTTGTAATGAGGCTTATATGTCTAAATCCCTTTCATTTAAGGCAGAAATGAGCCATTTCATTTTAAAATGTACACGTTATATTGTCTCACAGTTCAGTGAAGATTTAATGCAACACTTCACATCATCTCCACTCGCCCTTCACACCAAGTGAATTCTCTATAAAGGAGTGCTTTAAATGAAATAGTTCCCTCGCCTAGGATCGGCACATGGAGGTACAATATTCTAATCATAAGCGCTGCAATAAAGACAGGCAATAGTTTTGGACACTAGGGAACGTTGGTAATCGGCCTATAATTGGTGGGTAAGCTAGGGCCCAGGGAAGGAGGTCCTGGCTGCTCAGTTACGCTACCAACGCGTGTAGTACAGGCCTATACCAAAGGTTGGGTTAATTATTGCCACAATGACAAGGCTGGTGCGGTCACCCACAGGGTACTGCATACAATCTTGCCTAACAGCAGATAAGAATATCCTGCGTAGTGTAGTATTTCCCACATTTACTACCCTGACATAGACCCTTGCATGCATGTTTTGTCTGGTGCCCATTTACGTTATTGATCTCACTAATCAGCTTTATCACCTATATGTGTTCTTTGGTGACGAATAAGACTTCTCTTCAGAATAAAGCTCTTCTCGCATTCAGAACACTGATGAGGTTTCTCGCCTGTATGTGAGAACTGATGGTAAACAAGACCTCCCTTTTGAATGAAAGCTTTCCCACATTCAGTGCACTCATAAGGTTTCTCACCTGTATGAGTTCTCTGGTGAGAAATAAGATTTCCCTTCGTAATGAAACTCTTACCACATTCAGTGCACTGATGAGGTTTCTCACCTGTATGTGAGAACTGATGAAAAATAAAACCTTGATTGCTTCTGAAAGTTTTCCCACATTCAGTGCATTGATAAGGTTTCTGACCTGTATGTGTTGTCTGGTGGTGAGTAAGAAGTCCCTTATTAATGAAACTCTTACCACATTCAGTACACTGATGAGGTTTCTCACCTGTATGAGTTCTCTGGTGAGAAATAAGATTTCCCTTCGTAATGAAACTCTTACCACATTCCGTGCACTGATGAGGTTTCTCACCTGTATGAGTTCTCTGGTGAGAAATAAGCATTCCCTTCGTAATGAAACTCTTACCACATTCAGTACACTGATGAGGTTTCTCACCTGTATGTGAGAACTGATGAAAAATAAAACCTTGCTTGCTTCTGAAAGTTTTCCCACACTCAGTGCATTGATAAGGTTTGTGACCTGTATGTGTTCTCTGGTGGCGAGTAAGAAGTCCCTTATTAATGAAACTCTTACCACATTCAGTACACTGATGAGGTTTCTCACCTGTATGAGTTCTCTGGTGAGAAATAAGCTTTCCCTTTGTAATGAAACTCTTACCACATTCAGTGCACTGATGAGGTTTCTCACCTGTATGTGAGAGCTGATGATAAATAAAACCGTGCTTGCTTCTGAAAGTTTTCCCACATTCAGTGCACACATAAGGTTTCTCACCTGTATGAGTTCTTTGGTGACAAATAAGACGTCCCTTCCGAATAAAGCTTTTCCCACATTCAGTGCACTCATGAGGTTTCCAACCTGTATGCGAGAACTGATGGTAAATGAGACCATCCTGCCGACAGAACCTTTCCCCACATTCAGTGCACACATAAGGTTTCTCATCTGTATGAGTTCTCTGGTGAGAAATAAGACTTCCCTTCTTAATGAAAGTCTTACTACATTCAGTACACTTATGAGGTTTCTCGCCTGTATGTGAGAACTGATGGCAAATCAGAGCTTGCTTGCTTCCGAAAGCTTTCCCGCATTCATTGCACTGATGAGGTTTTTCACCTGTATGAGTTCTCTGGTGAGATATAAGACTTCCCTTCATAATGAAACTCTTACCACATTCAGTGCACTCATGAGTTCTCTCACCTGTGTGTATTCGCAGGTGGCAAATAAGAGATCCCTTCAGAATAAAGCTCTTACCACATTCACTACACTGATGAGGTTTTTCACCTGTATGTGAGAACTGATGGCAAATAAGAGCTCGCTTGCTTCTGAAAGCTTTCCCACATTCATTGCACTGATGAGGTTTCTCACCTGTATGAGTTCTTTGGTGAGAAATAAGACTTCCCTTCATAATGAAACTCTTACCACATTCAGTACACTCATGAGGTTTCTCACCTGTATGAGTTCTCTGGTGAGAAATAAGATTTCCCTTCGTAATGAAACTCTTACCACATTCAGTACACTGATGAGGTTTCTCACCTTTATGTGAGAACTGATGAAACATAAAACCTTGCTTGCTTCTGAAAGTTTTCCCACATTCAGTGCATTGATAAGGTTTCTGGCCTGTATGTGTTCTCTGGTGCAGACTAAGATTCACCTTGTTAGTAAACCCTTTCCCACATTCAGTGCACTCATGAGGTTTCTCACCTGTATGTGTTCTTTGGTGCTGAGTAAGAGCCCCCGTCTGAGCAAACCATTTCCCACATTCAGTGCACTCATGAGGTTTCTCACCTGTATGTGTTCGGAGATGGATAGTAAGCTGTCTCTTCTCAGCAAATCCTTTGCCACATTCAGTGCACTCATGAGGTTTCTCACCTGTATGTGTTTTTTGGTGCCGAGTAAGATGCACCGTCTGAGCAAACCTTTTCCCGCATTCAGTGCAATGATAAGGTTTCTCACCTGTATGTGTTCGCTGGTGGATAGTAAGCTCTCTCTTCTGAGCAAATCCTTTCCCACATTCAGTGCACTCATAAGGTTTCTCACCTGTATGTGTTTTTTGGTGCTGAGTAAGATGCCCCTTCAGAGCAAACCATGTCCCACATTCTGGGCACTGATAAGGTTTCTCGCCTGTATGTGTTCGCTGGTGGATAGTAAGCTGTCTCTTATTAGCAAACCATTTCCCACATTCAGTGCACTCATGGGGTTTCTGACCTGAATGTGTCCTGTGGGGAGAAATAAGCATATCTTTATTCCCAAATTTAGTGAGCTGGTAAGGGGTTTCACTCATGTTCTCACGAGGGCACTGAGTATATTCATTAGATGGCCCTTTATTACACATTCTGTGCATTGGTAAGGTTTTTCACCAATGTTTTGCCAGTTTATTTTGTCAGGTTGACTCGTTCCACTGAACCTTTTCCCAGATTCACAGTCCAGATGAGCTTTCCCACGTGTAGGACTTTTCTAGTGACAAAAAGCTGTTTCTTCTGGCTGAAGATTTTAAACTATTCAGTGCATGGACACTGTTTGACCATTTACAGGTGTTTCGCAAAATCTCAAACTAATCTCAAATTCAGAACGTCTATAAAATAGCACTTGTTTGTGTTCTCTCAGGAATAGGCACAAGGAATAGGCACAAGAAACAGTCTTGTATTACTGCACATCAAGCACTGTTGCTATTATTTCTTTGAAATGCTGGATATGTATTGTAGCTGTGTTGCTGGATACTAACACACGTGTGTTGAATGAATGAAACCCATCATGTATTCTATAGGCTTCTCAATCTCAATTCCTGAATAATCTAAAAAGAAAGTTGGACCACAAACGTGTCTGCTTCTAAGATGTTAGGAAATTGCACATTGTATCAATGAACGTTGGCACTGCATTAGTCCAGAGAATTTAACAATTAATCTTGTGTTTTTTGGGACTTCAATCACCTATAGAAGAAAACAGAGAAACACATTATTAGTTTCAGCATGTTCACAGTCGCAGGCATCAATAACAGGCCGACTGGTTCTCAGTAGTTACAATATATTAAGCAGCAGTTATATAATTCTTCAAGCACACAAATATAACATTATTAGCTTCCTGTTTTAGCCTTTTTCTGCTTACTAATCCACTATAAACTGCTCTTATTTCCAAATAGTGATTTAGGTACTGATAAGTGTGGGTATTCTAGTATAACATTTATTTTTTATTATTAGCATTTGGTTAAATACAAACCATTAGCCAATTGTTAATCATATTTATACAGATAATAAAAACCACATAAGAAAAAAAAATCAATCACATCAAAGTTAATATCACAACATACATTGAAAACTAAATATTACAGTTACAAGTAAAAAATAAAAGTTCTTTTCCTTCTCTTTTCTTTCTACAAGGTTAAAGTTGGAATTTTCTGCAGGGCCACCTTCCAAATACAGTAAGCCGCAAACGTCATAACAATAGACTCAGCAATGAATACCGCACTCCAAAATTGTAAATATGTTTTGTTTATTAACAGTAGATTTCAGCTGTTCCGGTATCACTTCCATTATTTATTAAATGGTTTCAATTTCCAGATATTGCAGTGCTTACATCAAAGTCAATGTTCACAGTCATCCTCTAGTTTTCAAATGCATCAATTCTGCCCATTTCTAAATCCACAATTAGTCCTTCTTACATCTTATATTAGGGAAAATGTTGCTTTCTAGACTAGTCTTTAATAATCCTCATATTCTTTTAGTTTGTTTTTCCAAAGGTTCTTATCCTTGGCATGTGTGCTGCCACTATTTTGGCTACTATGAAGGCCATGTATGTTACGAATGGAAAAGACATTTTTATGCCAGCTATGTAAAAGGGGGAGTACACCCACACTTATCAATGCCTGACTGTCACTAGTAGTGATGTGCCTTACTTAGTTACTCACATAGTAAGTATTAAGAATTTGAAGTGCCATCTATTAGGAAAGGCACCCTAATAGCTGTCAGAGTAGTGGCTCTCGAATGATAAAATATAATAGATGTGATATGTGATTAATTTTTATATAGAACCGTTCAGTACACAAAAAGCATGTAAAAAAATAAATCATACAGCCTTGGAGAGGAAAACTTTTCATGTGGATACTTTAATCATGAGGACAATGCATATATTTTTCTACCTTTTTACTTCTTCAGTAATGTACATGAAAGCTCCCAATTTCCCGATACAAACAATAAGGGCAGAGTGTTTGACACTAGGTGTCACACTCACCTGTGTCTCTGTGGGAGCGATGGATGAGCCTCTTTTGACCCCGAGTTCTCACTTCCCCCGTTTTGCCCGGAGGAACACCTGTCAAATACAAGATGTACACTCAGACATGAATTAACCTGATTCCCCTAGGCCCTTCCCTTCTCTTCTCTTTCATTGTGCTGTGAAGTCCCTTAAGTGCTTACCTTGATTTTTAGTAGGGCATGCACTCCATCCTGCACTCGCAGGGGCACGATTCACTCGTAGGCTTGGTGCCAATATCTGTTGGCTGAGTTCTGATGCCACACGCTGTTATGTGCCTTCACAGCGAGGCAGTGTCCAATGTGCCAGTTTCTTCACTAGCTAAATAGTTCTTTCCACAAAGTGAACGTGGCGCGGTGGATGTTGAGTGTCCAGAATTGTACGTATTGTCCTCATTTTCTAAGATATGTTTTGGGCGAGTAGAGCTGCGTGTAGAAGTCAGCCGCTGGTAGGTATGTGCAGGGTCATAGTTTCGAGAGCACCTGGTAATGTCTCTTCTTTCCCTTGCAGGAATGGATTATGAAGTTCTAGCGCCTCGTGACTGGGTTCACCGCTTCTGGAGACTTGGCGGTGTGGTAAGTAGAAACTGTGGTAAGTATGCACCGTGCTATTGGAGAGTGCGCAGTGAATAATGTTTCCGTGTTTTGGAGCGAGCCCAAGGAATAATGTCTCATCTTTCTTTTGCAGGACTTTGAGCGCTCGGACTACTGACCTGGATTCCAGCATAGCGGGAAGATTCGGTGAGTATGCGCAGCGTTACAGAAGTGTGCACGCTAACAAAGTTCTTTTGTGCTTACAGGTGCCGGTGTAGGATTCTTCTCTTGACCGGAGAAGGCTGCGGCATGGAGAAAGGATCGAGTAAGATCCGGAGCAGGTAAGCAGAAGCAAGAAGATCCGGAGCAGGGTAACAGAAGCTGGATGATCCAGAGCAGGTAAGCAGAAGCAGGTTGATCTGGGGCACGGCAAGTGTGTTGCTGGTGCAGCTCACAGTAAGCAACACGAAGCACTGGAAGAATCTTGGGTGTGGTTTATATAGCCAGCCACACCCAAACACTAGAGAGCTCATGAATAGTCATGCACTTCATGTTAGGCAACAGGAAGTGGTAACCAAGAAGTTACTACAAACACCAGGAAGGAATGAAAGAAGGTATCTGCTATGGGCTTTTTGTGTGCCTATGCCAGACCTGCCAAGCCTCCACCCAACTTGCCCCAATTGCCTGTCTGGTAACCATGACAGTCTTCCCCCTGAAGACCCTTCCCAATGGCATGTGTATGGGTTTTGGTTTATCCGGATAGTCCCGATGGAATCTTCGCACCAATCGAGGGGCATGCACGTGTGTGCTAGGTTCCCAAGATCTTTCCTGGGGTCCATACCCCTTCCAATCAATCAAGTAATACAGGGTCGTTCGTACTAGTTTGGAATCCAATATGTTCTTTACCTCATATTCTGGTGCTTCTTCCCCCACTTGTATGGGTGTGGGTGGTGTGGAAGTTCCAGTTCCTGGGTGTGCTGGTTTTAATAGTGACACATGAACTATGGGATGTATACGCATATGTTGAGGTAACGCCAGTCTCATGGCTGCTGGATTAATCACTACCTCAATAGTATATGGGCCAATGTATCTAGGCTGACATTTTCTGGGACCTTTTAAAGCAATGTGTCTAGTTGCCAGCCAGACTGAATCTCCCACTTGATAATCTGGGGCCTTTCGTCGATGGCGGTCAGCATTTCTTTTCTGTGTTGCTTTGGCTTGCTGTAGGTTCTTGCTGGCCTCTCTGGCTGCTTTCATAATGCTGGCATGCAGATTCTTTACTGCGGGCATCTCTATATTTTCTTGTGGGTCGTAGACAGATGTTCTGGGGTTTCAACCATATGTAGTAAAAAAAAGGGTGTTGCTTGGTTTGAAGAGTGTGTTTAGTTTAGTTTAGTTTATTATTTGTAGGGCGCGCCAAGCCCTGGAGCATCAGGGCGCACAGGACAAGAATATGCTCAACTTTGTTACAGGTACATCTACATAATCATAGTACATTCTGCAATAAATAAAATATATACAGGTACATGTGCATGGTCATAATACAGTATACAATAAGCAAGAATGAGCAGGGCTGGAGCTAGGTCCAGACAAGAGGTGATAAGGTGAATTGTTGTAGGCATACTCTGCCATCGATAGTATTTCAGTCCAGCTTTGGCTTCTTTGGTGTAATAGACAGCGCAAATACTGTTTCATGGTCTGGTTTGTGCGCTCGGTTTGGCCGTCCGTTTGAGGATGGTGACTAGAAGACAGACGGATTTCTACTCTTGCCAGGGCACAACATTTCTTCCAAAAACGCGATACAAATTGGCTGCCACTGTCAGAAACGATTACAGTGGGGAACCGGTGTAACTTGACGATGCAGTCTGGAAAAACCTGCGCAAGAGTCAGAGCAGAGGGAATACCTTTCAGAGCTATGAAATGGGCCATTTTGGAGAAGAGGTCAACTACTACAAGGATGGTATTATAACCTGGGCTAGGAGGTAAGTCAGTGACAAAGTCCATTGAGACTGTGTGCAAGGCGCTGGTGGAATGGTAATTGGCTGGTTTTTGCCTGGACATCTTGTGTTGTGCACACACCTCACAAGTGCCTATGTAGGTAGCAATATCATCTCGCCAAGTTCTCTGGGAAAAACAGTTCAGGTACTGGATATTCAAATCACGGACTGGCTGCTGGGACTGCAATCTTGCAACGTTTCGCTGGCCGACATATGCCCGCAGCGATAATTACTTCCTAGCGTGTTCATGGACAGATTCAACTTTGGCAATTAAAGAAAAAAGGGAGCTTGATCAACTCAGAGCGCTAAGGATATCATGTAAGTCTAAAAGCGGAGGGTGTCAGTGATATTAAGTATACATATCTGGATTAAAGAATAACCCCATGACTAAGTGAGACTCTAAAAGTAACACTCTGCCTTTGGTCTATGTATCGTGCCGTTTTGTAAAATCAAAAGGTCACTATGATGCTGACAAAAAGTGACTTGTCTTCTCCTATGTATGCTAACCAGACACGACCTGAAAATCAACACAGCCCTGAGTGTACGATCAGACACTGTGTCATTATATTCAATTGAAGAAACCGCTATGCTGTTGAAAGGACAACAATGTCGTACAATCCTGGGCACGCCGCAATAATGCGGGCTGCGCCAAATTGTCATACTTATTCATGTAGTGCTCACCTATATCTCCACGGTCACTGACTAAAGCTAGTCTGTTCTAGGGAGTGAGTCCATTGAGAGCGGTGTTAATATGGTTGCCGGGCCACTTTGACGCATGCGTATTACGTCGCATGGACACCATCTTGGTGTGGGAGTATACATTGCCATGGTGATGTCTGTCTCGCGTATCAACTAGTTACACCGAGTCGAGTGGGCTGAATTAAGGAGAAAGAGAACCGCTCTCTGTACAAAATGTGGTCACAACCAATATGAGTGAAAGTATACCATGCATGTCAATGTCGGTAAGGGGTCGTCACCTCTACGTGACTCGTAGATATTTTACGTGCAAGATGTCTGATGTGCTTGTGAGCATGATCCTACAGCCCGATACCTGTACAGGAAACAATTTACATGGTGGGAAATGGGTTGACAGGCGGAGGGGCAGGATGCCGACAAAACTCGGCTGGGTGCCCCATCCCTGTCAGTGTTTGGTGTCAATGTGACTGAGATGTCATCAAAGATTAGCTCCTTTGAATTATACAGCCCACGAGGAAAACCCACAATGTTATGATACATGGGGTGCCTCGCCAGCCGTCTAGAGCACATGGGTAACGCTACTCGTATTGAGATGTATATCCATATTGGGTAAACCTCAACCTCAAAGGGAACGTCAATATTGCAACTAAAGAAGCTGCTGTGATATCCATTAAACAGTTATACTGTCCAAAGGTTAGACATTTACAATTTCCAACATCATTAATCATTAATGCATCCTTTAAAACTAGTCATTTTGGCAAAGGAACAGCTCTACTGCCACAATACAGTGTACACCATGTGATAGTGCTTCATAGATGGTGCCACATGGTAGTTTACAAGCTCTCCAGGACAATGTTTTTGACTTTTTCATGAGTTAGCAAGTGAGTGCTGAGTTACAGAATATCGCCCCTAACATCAAATCTGCAATTCATAAGGCTAGTAACACAGATCATCACTTACAAATAGTCATTGGGCCTCATTATGAGTTTGGCTGTAGCCGTGTCTGTAAGACCGGCACGGCTACCGCCAAACTCGCCTCCGGGACCGGCACCGCGAATGGGCAATTACTGATCCATAACAAGTTCGCCCGACCGGTAATTTCCCATTCGCGGGTGGCAGTAATGATGCACTCCCCATCATAGGGCGGAATGGGGATGGGGTGCATGCATGCACCGACACCATCAATAACACGAGACCTGGCGGGCTGTCAGGCAGCCGCGAGCACAACTCGTGCTGGTGCCTTGCCGGCACCATTGTCACTGTACCGTCCATTGTGTGTGTAACATGTCAACTCAAGTACCTCAGACAAAACACTCAAATCTGATTCACAATTCATTCCCCTGGGATGGATAGAATCCAGGAGGTCAAACCATAGAACCTCCCTTTGTAACAGCTTCCTGTTTAAATCACCTCCTCTACTCCCCAATGTGACTTTTTCTAGAAACACATTTTAATAGGGCAACTGTGTGCCTAGCCTCTAAAAAATGCATTGCTACAGGAGACTTGAGGTTCTTTGTGCGTACATTTGATTTATGTTCCGTCCACTGGAGTTTAGCTTTTCATGTTGTGATGCCAACATAGTAGTATCCACAAGGGCATTTTAGTGCATAAACCACGTTCTTAGAATCACAAGTGCATGAGTGCTTCAATAAGATTGCTTTTCCAGAACGAGGGTGTGCAATGTTGTTTCCTGTAATAATAGTCCCACAGTGCTGGCAATTGTGGCACGGTTGTGTCCCTTTGTGTTTATTGTTACTTGCTGCGGTCGATTGCATCTCTGCCTTAACGAGACTGTTTCATAGGGCTTTACTACTGCGGTAAGCAAAAGTCGCTGGTTGCCTAAATAGTGGTTGCTGTGCCGGATCCATCTGCAGCATAGGCTAATTTGTCTTGATGATTCCCTTGATCTTGCGACTCTGGAGTAAGGGCCTCATTACATGGTAGGCGGTAAGGGTTTACCGGTACCGGTAAATCCTTACCGTCTTACTACGAGGTCCCTTTGCGGGTTGGGGTATTTAACGCCTGCTTTGTGCAGGCGTTAAAAACCAACCCGCAAAGGGACCCAGGGAGCTAATCATGGTACCGCAATTTGCGGTGCCGTAATTAGCGCCTTCCCCATTCCCATTATGTCCTATGGGGCAAAAATGGGAATGGGGAAGGGCAATGGTGGAAGGGGGAATTACCGCCAACCTTGGAGTTCCCCTTTCCACCAAGGCGGTGCCGGTATTTTACCGGCATGAACCATGAACGCTAATAGCGCCATGGTTCTCCGCCTACCGTGTAATGAGGCCCTAAGTGTGTTGTCACGCAGACTAGTTAGTGACTGTTCTTGTTTAGGGGGGTTTTGGTGTTAGGCGGGTGTCCCTTTCGATGGTATACACTTTTGCAGCAATATCGGAGATAAGCGTGGGATTGTAGCCTCTCTCATGGAACTTATGCATTCGACTGTGTTCTATACTCATCAGGTTCCGAGATGTTCCACCTATATCGGAGGAACTGGCTTAAGGGAACACTCTCAATGGTATGCTTCGGATGAAAACCTGTTGCCAATAAACGGCTATTATGATCTGTGGCCTTGGTGTAAATCCTTGTTTCCAAGTTGTTGTCTTTAACATGAACCTCTACATCCAGAAAATTGATCTTCGTCCTGCTGACGGTGTTCGTGAACTTCATCCGTGGGTGCATATTATTCATTATGCCAAAGAAGTTTTGTAGCTCATCTTCTGGGCCAGACCAAATTCCAAATACATTGTCAATATATCTGACAAAGATCAGGAGGTGCACAAGAGAAAAGAGGGGATGTGGGGCACAACCAGATTTAAGATGGGAGTTTCGGAAAGAAATAACTCCAATTAGCTTCTTGAACAGTTATTATCGTAGGTGAAGTGTAAATATGTACTTCAGGCGCATGTCCGGCTCGATTAATACATAGCATTCGGCCAATAACTATTCAAGCAGCTTCATTGCTTTTCACACAACCTGCATGCTTTCCAGGTTTCCAGAGTTACAGTGGGTGCACACCTGAACACATGCTATGGTAATGCTCTGCTATACACACATGATGACACTGAACACACGTATAATCTTACACATCAATATTAGATGTTGCAAACAATTTGGTATAATATGGCATTTTTTCTTAATTTGTATTGGTGTACAGTATATTACAAACTTTTACCTAAAATTCCTAAACAAGTAAGGAAATGAGAGTGTAGAGAAAAAAGAAATTTAAAAATGAGAGAAAAAATAAATCAAAAAAATCAAAATCGAAATGAGAGGGACAAGGTACTGACGATGAGAGCGGCATGGTCTAAGAGAGTAGGTATGCTACATATGCGCTGTCATACCAGGCCAGGCTGTAAACTCATCATACTCTTTTTAAGTCTGTTTCCTTCAGTTCCTTCAGGGATCCCCAGTCTCCCCCTGTTTACTATCTCCAGCCTGGCTCACTCTTTTAAAAAAATATTTTAAATCTGGTAGTATGTCCTTGAAGAAATTTGATAGCGCAAAAATCAACTTCCGTTGCTACCATTCATCCGCATCCGGGGCGTTCATGATTAAATCCCCCAAGTGTTTTGATCTCGGTGCTCTAAGCGACACACATTCCAGGAGTAGGTGTTGTAGACCTTCTGAATGGTCCTTGAAGATTCTACAAATTGAGTCCATGGCTCCATTTTGGCTCCTTACAAATAGAATCTCTCTAGTGTGTAGGAGGTGCAGCCTCAATCCAAGGAATAGATTTCTCTAAGCCAGACCTGGGACTTTTATCAAATACTTGGGCACTGTGTTCAGAGATATGCTGTTGTTTTTAGCCAAAGACCCCATTTTGGCCATTCCCGTTGATCTTCCTGTGCGGTCCCAGTCTGCACACCACAGTTTTTGCTTCACATTTCCCAGGTTGGTCTTAAGCTGTTTGTCGCAAGAGTCAATGTTATTTAGGATTAGTCTGCAATTTGAAGACCAGGATCTCATTACCTCTTCCAGGGTGAATCCTGGCTTTTCCTTGAAGATCTCAAATTGTGCCGGGCTGTCTTCCATGAGTATTTTCCTGTATAGACTGAGGGAATTCCAATGGCCTCTCCAATACATAGAGACAAGGTCAAATTCCCATCTTATGGTGGCGATGGGTAACGAGTTTGGTAGGCCCAGTAACCTTTTCCAGATGAGACCTTCTAACAGGTCCCATATCTCCCAAGATGTAATAAGGGCCGTCTCTGCACCATAGGTCAGAACAGGAATAACCGTCTGCTTGTAAAATAGTATGGTCGGTGATAGAGAGAATTTCCCATACTTCCTGTAAATTGTTAGGGCTTGTGCCCTCAGGTTTTTTGTTTTCCTCCGTAGTTCCGTGGTCCACAGACTGTCATCTCTGTTCAAGTTGATAAGCATACCGAGGTATTTCGTAACCCCCACAACTTGCATCAACTCCTTTACCAGGCACCAGCAAAACAGCTTCTTTTTCTTTCCTGTCAGATTTTGTAACACTACAATTTCGGATTTCTCTATTTTGATATTTAAGTTGTTTTGATCTGTAGATCTCTGCAGGGTTTCCAAACTTCATTGTTGGCCGACCAGTGTTTGGTTCAAAAGGACTAGGTCGTCCGCCTAGATCATCCAGCCCAGGGGCACTCCGTTCATTTCCTGGGGACAGGTTTATGTGGTATTTAGAGCATGTTTCAAGTCCGATATGTAAAGACCAAACAGGGCCGGAGTAAGCGAGCATCCCTGCTTCAGCCCTTTGTGTGTCGCGATCTTTGTAGACAGTTTTCCAGCGCTTTCTAGCCTTATTTGAATTGTTGTGTCCATGTGAAGGGCCATTATTGGTGACAAAAGCTCCTGGGAGCACTCCCCAGCTCTCAATTTGTTCCATAAGATGTTCTGGTCAACACTATCGAAGGCCTGTTTTAGGTCAATGAAGGCTAGATTTATTTCGCCTTTCTGATTTCAATGCTCTGATTTTTAAAGCATTAAGTAATAACAGATTGACATTACATCCTACTCCTTTAATGAATCCGGTCTGTGTTTTGTCGAAATTACAAGATTTCAATGCCCAGTTCAGTTGTTTCAATAAAGTCGCTGCGCAAAGTTTCCAAGGGGGGATAGCTTAGGGGCAACGTGCTAGCCTTGGAAGCAAGACGACACGGAGCAACACAGGTTCGGTACCCGATCCGAATTTAGAAACCTCTGGGTATTAAGCGCATATCAAGGCATCCAATAAGGCGATTGGCTGATAGTTAGTAGGGTCCAATCGATACCCACTCTTAAAAATTGGAAGCAGATTTTGTCACATCCCTGGGTAACTGGTGTGTGTGGAATAGGTGGAAATACGGCTGCCATTGACCGTGCCACCACGTTGTTTCCACAAAGTGTGTAGCGATCTAGTCTATTCCAACATGGCCGCCGCCGAGTGTATTTACCATTCTTCACTCGGCGGCTCGGCGCGTTGCAACTTCTTGGATTCTCCTTGTTGCTTGCGCTCCGTATTATTTCCCTTGGCAGTGGTCCGCCCGCTCTTTTACTTACCGCTTCCTTCCCTCTTGCTCTGCTTCTATCCCACTCCTCGTCTCTGCCTCGTCCTGTGTTTTTTGCTTATCTTACTCCCATTTCATTTTCCTCTTTCCTGCCCGTATTTCGTCATTTTTTCCTTTCTTGGATTTGTTTTCCTCGGTCCTTTCAGCCCGTACCAGTTTTTGTTGGGTTCCTTATTTCCTCTACATTACGCCTTCCCTGCTAGCCCTTACGAACGTTCTTCCGTGTTCGTACTTACTTCCAAAACATCCAACACTCTCCCTCCTATAATTGTTTCCAAGTGCTACCAACAAGTCCGGCCAATCGTACCATCCATAGTGAAGATCTTGTTTTTTTTATGCCATTTGGCTTTTTCCCCCTACAACGTTACCGGCTGTTGCGGAGAGGAGCCACCGGGGATTCTCAGATCTAGAGTCACACACTGGCTTCCTTTCGAGGCAGACCTTATCTGCTCAAAAAAAAAAAACAGACGCTCTGCGAACCCGAAGAAAGAAGTTGGACTATTCAACCACATCAGTTGAGGAGTAAGGGGAACCAGGTGATCTCCAATATCTGAGTGAAGAGGAGGATATTACTGACAAGCCTGATAGCATTATTAACCAGCCTGATAGCTTTGCCCTTTTCCAGGTTGGAGGGATGTTTGCCACCTTCAAAACATGTTGAATAGGGCGAGGCAGAAATCTGCCCAGTGTTCTGGGCCCGCTTTCAGTATTGAATTCAAAAGGCCATCAGGACCAGATGCACTTGCATTTTTTATGAGGCCGAGCAATTTTTCTGTCTATTCGGACGTTCCATTGCATATCACTATTTGCTTCTATCCCTTGAGACAAAACCATAGTGTAGGGTGGCTGATTGTGTACCACGTCGCCATGTTGCACCACCGGGTATATCTCCCTCGATGTTCCCATTCAACATATGTAGATCCCGCTCTTCCATTGCCTGCATCCAGGTGGTTGTCCTGTCCACCTTTGTTCTATGTGATTTTGCGCAGTTTGAGTCCTTAGTATTATAGGACTCAAACTTTGTATAAGTATTATATTTAAAACAGTCAATGTTCAGGTCTCCACAGATCATGATCATTAGGTTGCCATATGACGTTTTTGCCCAGTCTATCAGGTCTGTTCGACCATCTTTGAAGTTTCTATCTCTGCCGGGTTCCAATAGATGTTTATTAGGAGTAGCCATTTGCAGTGATCAGAGGCGCCCTTTCCCAATATTATCAGCAAGTGTTGAATATATGAACTGGTATCCGTGATTCCTACTGCCTTGCAGTCAAGGTTATTACTAATGATGATTATTAGGCCGGATTTCAGTCTGCCTTTCATTCCTTTTATGGTTGGGTTGAGGAATACAGAGAACCCATTGATCAGTGGTTTTTCCCTGAGCCAAGTCTCATGTAGGCAAATAATATCTGCTCTTTTCCAGTTCCAGTCTGAGTTATTAAAAATATGTTTAAATCCTTAGGAGTTCTAGGATACTATTATGATGTTTCCTTTTTGATTCTCCTCTGGGCGCTACTTCTCAGACCTTGTGGCCAGACTTTTCGCTAGCCAATCTCAAGAATACTCTTTGGATTTACTTCAGACTTCTCTTTAAGTGTAGCAGTAGGTACTTCTAACCCCACTCGCTGTGTTCACGTTGATTTTTAGGGGTTTATTGATTCGGCAGTATTCATTTAAAACGCACCTGTACACAAGTCGTTCTAGGCGCGACAAGACAAGGGAAACATGGGGAGGACAAAACAACGATCTTACTAGGCCCTGTCTCATTAAGATTGTGCAAGTGCAGAGATGTGGATGGGGAGAAGTGCCGGGGGAGGGTGGGAGAGAAGTGCACTACAAAATAGTTGTGCGTATGCATGTACATGATATTTTCTTAAACTGCCCATAACATCATGTTAAGGCTTTAAATGAGTTTTGCTGGCAAAAAATTGTGGGTATGTACATTTATCAGCAAGTGTTTTACTGCTACAATCCCTCACTTTTTACAGAGCTCCCTCAACTAGTGTTGCAGGCTAGCACAGACTCAGGAGTGAGAGCGGAGGTGCGCAGGAGAACACTATTTGGGGGTGAAGAACCAATCATCAAGTTTAAAAAACCAAGTCAGATGTTAGAGCTGTATAGTACAGTTTATTTATTTTTATTGATTGTGCATTTGTAAGGCGCTTATACATCAAGTAAATTGTGTTTCAAAGCACCCACAGGGCAATGAGGAGGGAACATGGGAATAAAAGTTAAATATAACAATGAAAGAGAGAGGCAGTCCTGCTAGGTCTTGTGAGCATTTAGAACATGCAAGTGCAGAGAGAGAAGGGATGAGGGAGGGGGTAAGGGCTAGGAGTACCACGGAGGGAAGTGCTAGGGAGTAGGTTGAAAAATTTTCAGAAACGTGCTAATTCCCTTCTACCTTAGAGACCCCCAGCTCTTTTGCTGGACTTAGGACTTTTAATTTTTATCCTGGAGAGAGTGAGACCTTTCTCCCACTCCCTCATGTATTTGTCTTTGATTTGAACACTGTTTCTTTTGGTCTTGGAGACTGACAAACTCCATAGACATCATCTTTTTCCATTGTGACACACAGCACCTTCAGTGCAGTGGAACAGGGAAGTCTTTCAGATTTCCAAAGGTTTAAATACCTTCTTTTGGATAAACTACTGTTTCTAAGAGCAGCGAAGTGAAATTGACTTTACTTCCATTTGTAACTTTCTAGACCCAGCACACACTATCATACAATAGGGTGCTAGAGGGGTTACTGAGTATCCCCTTTGTATAGCTTCTCATGTAACATTTTTATGTTATGCTTCTGAAAATTTAAGGGCTTGGGGCAGTGGTTTACATTTTACTACCATTGTGTGTTTTTACGGCAAGCTGCAATTGCAGCTACAGTAAAGCGCCCACAGGTGCCCATTTTGCCAAAGTTCACCATTTCTTGTTGGAAAGGTCTGTTAGGCAAAGTGTGTATGCAGTACCCTCTGGGAACACTACAAACAACTATGCCTACAGGTGTAAGCAAACCAACCTTTGGTATAAGTCTGTACTACACAGTTTTGGTAGCATGTCGAGCAGCCAGACTTATCTCAAGAGGGGAATGTGAGCAGTAGTGATGTTACACAGAGGTCTACAATTACAGGAGTTCAAATAAACTCTTACACTCAAGGTTTCTTAGATAAACACTTATTAATTTGTTTACCAGTCAGTTATAAAACAGTCATTAGAAGGAAGCAATAATATAATAAAACACAAATATACTTCAATACTTTACACTCTAAGTTTCTGAATCAGACAAGACCTTTTTGGGATGGCCCACGGACACAACCTACACCTACAGGTGACATTAGTAACAAGGGTGCTGGGGACATTAATATCTTACTGTTGGCATTCAGAAAACTTTTCAAGAGGAGTAAAAGGCAAAGGTTATTCGAACATAAAAGACCACAATTATTTGTTCACCAGAAGGGTCAATTCAATTCAATAGGCTAGGCCAAAGTCAATGGGCTAAAGTTTTGGATAGGATATAGCGGTTCTGGTAAGTAAACAATAAAATCTCTGCACAAGTTCTTAGAAGTAGTTTGTAAAAAGAAGAATCGAATGATGGGTCACAAGCTGATTAGGCCTGCGAGTTGCAAAAGTTTCAAGCACTTATTGTGAGAGGTAAGTTTTCTCAGTCTTGTTTTACAGTACCTTATAATGAAGAAAAAGATACAGCTGATGACTGCAAGTGCAGAGAGAGAAGGGATGAGGGAGGGGGTAAGGGCTAGGAGTACCACGGAGGGAAGTGCTAGGGAGTAGGTTGCAAGCAGCTATTAAGTCACTGGCAGAGATCACTTGGTAAGAGTGGTCGAATGCCAATAAATAAGTGCAGGCCTATGATAGCACTGGCCGGCGGGCGCCAGGGAAGTGCTGGGAGGTGGACAGAGGCTGAAGGCGATTGGGTGTGGGAGGGCAGGGCCTGGAGGACTGTTGGGGAAAATTCTCAGAAACGTGCTAATTCCCTTCTACCTTAGAGACCCCCAGCTCTTTTGCTGGACTTAGGACTTTTAATTTTTATCCTGGAGAGAGTGAGACCTTTCTCCCACTCCCTCATGTATTTGTGGCTGTGCCTCAGTCGTCGGGACAAGAGGGAGGACGTCGGGGGACTCCTGCACTGCACTGGGACGGTCAAAGCTCACAACTGGCAAACTTCAATTTCAGTGACTGTTTTGCGTTTCAGCTACTGCACTGCTAACAACGCTGGTCTTGGCTGTCAAGGTGGACTGTCCTGGCTTCTGGGGTCCCACACTCGGGTGAGGGGTGGGGGGGGTCAGGCTCGGGCGGTCCAACTTCGTGGAAGTCCGGAGGATCTTCCAAACGCTTTAGGCTAACTTAAAAGCAACGCACACAAACTGGTGTCCCGCTCCCTGGTTCTACGGTTTCCTGCATCAACCAACTCCCACATGAGTGTCCAGGTGGCTTACTTTGGAGTTGATTGGTACCACCAACTCAAAGGGAGAAGTCGTCCTTGCAGGGGCTTCTCTGTTGATTCGAACTTGTCGTCTGGGCACTGCAGCAGCGCTTCACCGGGCAAACCAACGGTCCAGCAGTTGCAGCAGACATCCTCTTCAAGGTCTTCTTTTGTCCCTTCCTCCAGTGGTCGACTCTGTCATCCAAGCCAAAAGACTCGCCTTTTATTCAGTTCTCGCCCATTCATTCCAGCACAAAACTGAATTTTCGCACACCGCCTATTCACGGATTTCCTGATCCATCACCAGCAGTGGCGCAGTGAACCTCCATCAGTGCCAGTTACGCCCCCAACACTGCCCCTTGCGCATGAAAAAGCCATCGAAATCTCCAATACGGCGCAAAGGCCCGTGCTATCCGTGGCCCAGCATACAGCCCCCCTACATCGTAATTGCGTGAAAACCTGCGCGCACCCCGCTCGCGCCAGCCAAATTGCGTGAAAAGGGACTAGCGAAACCCAGCGAAATGGCATTCCCTGCTCATGCCATCCAAATCACGTGAAAATATTCTTGCGTACCCACGTGAATACGCGTGCCCTGCTCGCGCCAACCAAATCGCGTGAGAATGCCCTCACGTACCCCCGTGAATACGTGCACCCCGCTCGCGCAAGCCAAACCGTGTGAAAAGTGCCTACCGTAACCCCGCGAATACACGTACCCCACTCGTGCCAGCCAAATCACGTGAAAAGGGCTGCACATGCTGGCATCACCCGCGAACACACCCCGCAGGCAGCCTACACCACAAGCAAGGGACCCCCCCCCCATTACCCATGACCATGCTGGCTGGCAGCCCAAACCACAAGGGACCCCCATCACCCGTGACCATGCCAGCAGGCTGCCCGCACCACAAGGGTCTGCTTCCCCCCCCCCCATCACCCATGACCATGCCGGCAGGCAGCCCACACCACAAGGGATAGCCCCCCCCACCCCATCACCCATGACCGTGCTAGCAGGCAGCCCACACCACAAGCAAGAGACCCCCCTTCCCCCCATTACCCATGACCATGCTGGCTGGCAGCCCAAACCACAAGGGACCCCCATCACCCGTGACCATGCCAGCAGGCTGCCCGCACCACAAGGGACTGCTTCCCCCCCCAATCACCCGTGACTATGCCCACAGGCAGCCCACACCACAAGGGAACCCTCATCACCTGTGACCATGCCAACATTGCTCAACAGCAGGGACACATGACAGAGCCAATGCTGAGTGAGACACGCACCAAAACATTGACAGCATACACCACTTAGATTTGATTGAACAATAATGTATTAAAAATAGTAATCCACACCAAACAAAAAATGTTCATGATAATGGAAATTAAATGAATGAAAATCATAATGAAATGCAAAATCAAAAGCAATCCTAAAATTCAAAAATCAAAAATCCAGAAAGTGGTCCACATCCAAATGAAGTCCTCATGTCCTCACGGCAGGCAGCCCACACCAAAGGGGAACCACCCCCCCCCATCACCACATAATTCCACAGGTACAGCAGTCGGGAGTCTTCTGTGTCAGCAGAGGTGGTCGCAGCAACAGGATCCCTGGCAATGGCTTCTGTGCAGGCACCAAATACAGGACATGTAGGCTGCAGGCACACTGAGTGGGCTGGCAGCAGCAGATGGCTCGTAGGGGGCAGCTTGGGGCGTTGTGGGGCAGGTAAATGGCCATCTGGGCAGGAGCGTGGTCTTCCATGTGTTGTCAAGTGGCCAGCTTGATGCAGAGTGACTCCTCACATGCAAAAACAGTGCATTAGTGTGGAATTCGAGGAAAGGCCCTTAACGCATAAGTAATGTGATGCGCGCAGGGTTTGCCTTCAGTACGGGTTAAAGTTCTGTGTAGGGCAGCAGTTCGCTGTACGTTCTTTTCGTTGGGACTGACGTGTGAGATTCTGCTTTTTGTGGGTTCACATGCGATTTCTTCACTACGGTTGCAGTGTGTACTTCTTGTTTTGGGTAGTGGAGTTGCCTACGAGTGCGTTTTTCTTCTTATATCAAGGCAGACGATGAGTCACGCATGTACTTTTCCCACTGTGGTTTCCCCTGTGTGTTGCGTACCCCATTTTCAAGGTCAGAGTCGCCTGCATGTCCCATGCTTACGCATTTTGGGTGTTCCTGGGTGCCATGGTGTATTGCAAGACATTTTTTCCACACACGTGGGCTACCGAGGGGTCGCATGAATGTTTCTGGGGATTTCTGGGGTGCCTGAGAATTGTGTGACCCGTCATTTTACCCCAGGGGACACGGACAGCCTCGCAGGAGCACAGCGGTACTCATTCCATCCAGTACCCTGCCCCCTTCACCTCAATTGCCCAGGACAATTGTTGTGTGCCCCTCCCATTCGCACTAGTCCATCAATGCCATGGTTGGGAGGCCACCAAGTGGTAGGGAGGCAAAGCTGGGCAACCTCCCAGAGGAGGCCACGGTGGGGCATGTGGCCAGGGTGGCCAGGGTAGGGAACCTGGGCAGGGTGGTCCACAAGGGCAGGATGTCCGGGCACATGCTGGGACAGGTATGCCACCCCTCCACCCCCAGCGGGTCAGGAAGATGCTGCTACTGCAGACATCCCCAGCGCCCGTCTGACCCGACAGTCAGTGTCATCTAATGTCATGGGCAGCCAGGTTGTGGAAGTTGCAGGTGCAGCTGTGGAAACCACCACCCAGGATCGGGGACAGCCAGCGCAGGCTGCATTGGAACAGGGTGACTCCCACGCAGATTTGCGTGTTGTGAAGTCCAAGACACGTGTGGCTAAGGTGGTTGTGACCAAGTCACGTGTATCTGGGGCAGTAGTGACATCTGCTGCCCCGAGCATCCAAGTTGTGGAAGCTGCAGGGGCAGATGCAGCTAACACCACCCCGCCTGTGAGTCAGCCAGCCAGGACTGTGTTGGTCCCAGCCCTTGGCACTGAGGCAGTTGTGGCGCTGGGTCCTGGCGACAGCACGCAGCAGACAATGCCTTATATGGTTCTTCCACCCAACAGCCAGTCAGGGGAAGGGACAGGGCTTCCTAGGAATTTGGGAAAACAGGGTAACAGGCAATAGAAACCAAGAGGCCCCAGGGGCCATCTTGCCTTCTAGCAGGAATCCACTGATTCCTATGGCAGGGCCTGGGTATCCCAAAATGAAGGATACTCAGAGCTCCTGTCATATCAGCATGAAGCTGCCACCAGCCCATACCCTGCTCTGTGGGAAACACAGGTGTCCAAAAATATAAACTAGGGATACAGTGGTGTACTCCCACCCATGGGTGCCAAAAGGTTATCCCAAGGGTCTCTGTTCACCATGACCAAAAAGAGGAAGAGCTGCTCTGCCACGGGTTCCAGTGGACTCCTGTGCAGAAAAAAAAACAGAACGCACATAAGTGAGTACAGGACAAGGACATGGAGGCCCTGTCGCTCCAATGCATTTCCAGCATCACAGTAACCCATTTGCATCATCCGTGAAGACTTTTTCCCCCAATATGGGTGCCCACGGAGAGTGTGAGTGTGTCCTGTTCTAGCAGTAACTGAAGAACCCGAGGGAGAACCGGAGGTAGCAGTTCAGATAGGACCGGGACCAAGGGGATTTTCCTTTCTTATAGATAATGGGGCAACCAGATCATGCATCAAGGAAGAAGGATTTCCATTCTCTAACAAAGGTTAGGATACACAAGGTTTTTCCGGGATGATTTTGATAGTTCATCTGACAAAAGATTTGCCCTTAACGATAGGAGCAGCATATTGTAGCACCTTTGCTGTATTCAAGAGACACTCCCATCAATATTCTGGGAAGGGATTTATTGAGCAAATTGAATACCACAATTTCATTTTCAGAAAAAGGGATGTGTGCTCCACACCAGAATGTGCCCATGCCGGGTGGCAGTACTGATTTAGGCATACCATGTACACAGTGCAATGAGAGGGATACCCACACATACAGAGATGTTGCTGGGATGGTTGCCAGGGAATGAGGGGGAAGGTGTTACGACTGTTTAGCGACTTTGTTGTGTCCCTCCTCAGTTAGCTCAGGCACACACACTCTACCGTATTTGGGGGAAGTAGTAGAACAGAAAGATATAGTTATACTGGTTGCTACTGATGAGAACAACATGGAATGGTGATCCATATTATGTATTGATCCTACACTAACAGGAATAAGTGGCAGAGTTGTTTGCTACAAAAGAAAACGAGGAAGTAGTAGTGTTTGAGCTTAGCCTACCTTACCCAGTTTGTATAACAGAAAGAGCAGTGCCCCAAAAGATGCAGATAGCAAACCAGAAAGCCCACTATTTAGAGGGTGATTTGGCAAAAAGTGCCCAAGAGCTTGTGGACAACAGGACCACAAGATGTATGAATACTTAAAGCGGTGTATGGGTAGTACACATTAAGTTAAAAGAAGGAACACTATTGCTACAAGTAAAACAATGGGCCTCATTACACGCTAGGCGGTAAGGGTTTACCGGTAAGGGCACCGGTACCGGTAAACCCTTACTGCCTTACTACGAGTTCCCTTTGCGGGACCTGACCTTAACGGCTGGTTTTACCAGCCGTTAAAGTAGGGTGCCGCAAAGGGACCTCGGTGCCAATTAGGGTACCGTAATTTGCGGTACCGTAATTAGCACCTTCCCCATTCCCATTATGGGAATGGGGAAGGGCCTTGGTGAATGGGGAATTATCGGCCCCGCTCACCTTGGAGTAGGCCGGTAATTCCGCCGTCCACCAAGGCGGACACGTTAAAATACCGGCGGCAACCATGGCGCTAATAGCGCCATGGTTACCGCACAACGTGTAATGAGGCCCACTATCCCTTATCACGAGAAGCAGATGAGGGCATATATGAGACATTGCATGCCCTACGGCCGCAAGGCATAATACAGGTAAGTTCATCACCTTGCACTACTGCTCTGTATCTGGTTAAGAAATCAAAAGGGAGGGGTGTGGCGTTTTATACAGGATTTGCGCCCTCTGAATGACATTGAGGAAGAATATCCATTGGTTCCAAACTCCGCAACAATTATTTTCAGCGTTCCAGCAGAGACACATTTTTTCCACAGTGGTTGACTTAAAGAATGCTTTTTTTCTCCATTGCAATGATATTCATTGACGAGAGTTCCAGCACTGATCAAACCACGGGACAAAAGTGCTCAGGGTGTGCAAGAGTGCGATATGGAAGGGGGAGTACAAAAGGGGGAGGAGTTAGTGTACCCACAAACATGATTACCAAATCATTACTCTGCACACGCAGCTTAATTAGTACCACTAATTGAAGCACTAAACATGTCCGAAGGCTAAGCAGGGAATATCTTCTCATACTCCGCTTATGTCACCTCTACAGTACACTAAGGACTAGCAAGATGGGAAAGTGACAGCACTCCTGTTCAACATGCAACATTGTTGAGAGAACTATTGTAAATGTTATCACGTCCAGTAGAATTAGCATTAATAAAGTACAAAGCCCATACAGGAGGGCAAGATTATCTCACTGGGACACAAAAGAGCAAAGGCACAGAAGAAGCAGCGTATGTGTCGGAGGGATCACATGTGCTGTACCCTGGTGAGAAAGAAAAGATCCCCCCAATTGCAGCCCTGAAAGTGAGCAAAGAGGAGGATGCATTGCCAGAGAGTTTTAATGCAAAACCAATGATACAAATAATTGAGCTGCAAGGAGGAGCATCAGGTGCTGAAAAAGCTCTGTGGAAAGGAGGTGGTGCTCTCTGTCTCCGACTGATCTGGTTTAGAGACATGATAGCACAGGAAATGTTGTTATGCCGAGAAAATTGTTACAATTGTCATTAGAACAGCTTCACCATCTTTCCCGCGCATCAAAAGAGCATGTGGCTGCAGGGATAAGTGAAGGCTGGTTTGTGCCATATCTGTATGAATGTTTCCGAGTATGTGAGTAATTGTATGGTATGCCAGAAGTACCTATCAGGTCATACATTAAGGGAAATTTGCCGCGACCGGAGGGCACCTTCCGGCACTTGCATATTCATTACCTAGATATGCAAGAGAGGTGTACTTCAAACAAGTACCTGCTAGTAGCGGTGTGTCCATTCTCACGTTGGCTTGAGGCAGGTCCTTGCGCCCATAACGATGACTGCTCAGCGGCACAACACTTGGTGAGGGAGATGATCACGAGGTGGGGAATTCCAGATGACATTGGGCCTCATTAGGAGTTCGGCGGTAGCCATGTCGCTATTGGCGGCATGGCTGCCGCCGAAATCGCGTCCGGGTCCTCAGAATGAGGAATTACCCGGGCATTCCGAGTTCGGAAGGCCCGGTAATTCCTCCCCCTAAGGACCCGGACCCGGTCCTTCCCCATTCCCATTTCAGCCCCCATAGGGCTGAATGGGAATGGGAGAGGGAGCAAACAACGGGCCATTACAAGATGGCCCGTTGTTTGCTCCCTCTTCCGCTCGCGGGATCCAGTAAGCACGCCTGGTTTTCCCAGGCGTGCTTTCCGTGTCCCGCGAGGGGAACTCGTAATGTGGTGGTACGGGGTGAACGACGCCGGCACCTTTTACGGTGCCGTTCACCCTGTACCGCCAGGGTCGTAATGAGGCCCATTGGCTCTGATAATAATCAGCACTTCGCTAATGAATTAAGGAAATTTCAACTCTCCTGGGGATAAGACATAAACCAAGCACGGTTTACCCTCCCCAAGCCAACGGTTTGGTAGAGAAGAAGAATGGACTGCTGAAAATGCGACTGGCAAACTTATGCAAATGCTTGGAAAATCGTGGGTGCACTTCTTACCGCTTGCTTTATTTGCCTTGCGGAATACACCTGGAAATCCTCACTTGACTCCTCACGAGATTGTTACAGGGCGGAGAATGCATGCGCCAAATCTGTCATAGCGTACAATCTCTGATGCTCTTCCTACTTCTGCAATTCTGGGAGGGAAATTTGATCAGTATCTCAAAGAACTTACCAAGTCCCTTAAATACATATCATTACAAAAAAGGCCTAAAAATCAAGGTGAACCTCCAAGTGATGCGAACAAACAATTTCTAAAGCAGAAGCTCTTTTTCCTGGAGACCAAGTGCTCATCAAAAACATTGTCTACTCGACAGAGACTGCAGTAAAGCTAGAGGGATGGAGCAGATGGGTCCATATAACAGATGTTCCCAGAGACAAAGGGACAGTCTCCCGAAGCACAACATGATGGGAAGTATTACCGAAATATCGTTACATTTTCTAACTTCATTGAGATTTTTTCAGAAACCAGCATATGAGGGAGCAGAAAAGGGTGTGTGCTGTAAAAAAGATGACCAAAAAAAGAAATTTTCAAGTTTTTGGAGTATTATGATATTAATATATGTTTTAACATATCATAGTTCTTTTTATTTTTCATGTTTATTTAAAGAAATAAGTGGAACACAGTTGAATGCAAAAAGGATAATAGGAAAGAGGAGTGTGATGAATGGGAAGGGCATCCACCACAACACTGAGGAAGAGAATAGTTCATTAACAGGCAATGGTGCTCATTACGGACCCCGAGGTAACCGTGACGGTGCAACCGGCGGGTTGCTGCCGGACCCGTACAAAATTACTAGCACCAGACTTCCCGGCGTCTGGAAGTCAGGTGCAGGCAATTTCATTAATCCCATTCCCATAGAGTTCTTTAGGACTCTATGGGAATGGAGACACGGAAGCACAGCACCGTTGTTAATAGTGCCGGTGCTTCTGTGACGGTTCTGCCTACCGGGGCCGCTGTGCCCAGTCGTGTTAGACCTATCTGGCACCGCAGCTCCAGCAGGCGGACCTGTAATATGCAGGTACGGAAACAACGGTGCTGGTAACCTTACTGGCACCCTTGTTTCCGGACCGGCAGGGTCTGATTGAGGCACAATGGGCCTCATCACACGTTAGGCGGTAAGTGTTTACCGGTAAGAGCACCGATACTGGTAAACCCTTACCGCCTTACTACGAGATCCCTTTGCGGGACCCAACCTTAACAGCTGGTTTTACCCATTCCCATAGGGCTCAATGGGAATGGGGAAGGAGGTAATAACGGGCCCGCAAATAGCGGGCCCGTTATTAGCTCCATGGTCCCTTAGCGGCTCCCGCTAAGGGCGGCTGGTAAAACCAGCCGGCCTTAGTGGGACCCGCTAAGGGACCTCGGAATACGGAGGTAAGGGGTTACCGGCACAGGCATCCTTACCGGTGCCGGTAACCCCTTACCTCCAACCTTGTAATGAGGCCCAATGTGTTTGTGCTGTTCTACTAGGTCTTAATGATGTATGCCATGAGAGCGTGTTACGCAGGTATATGGGTGTCTGATTGCGTAAACATTTATGTGTTAGTGAGAGTGTTTTAAGTTCAATTCTTTGCTTGATATTTAGCCAGTTTAAGTTCTGTCTGGCTGTAGTAATATGGTGTTTCCTTGGAATGTTACATGCTGCTCTAAATGCGTTATTCTGCATAACTTGCATTTTGTTGGTATTCTGTTGGGACGTTCCTAGATAAAGCGCATTACAATAGTCGAGCTTAGAGAGCACTAAGGCTCTTGCATCTGATATATAGTTAGCCGAGGATAAGTAGGGACGACAAGCTGTAATAAGCTTACAAGTGGAAGCTGTGGCCGAGGCTAGGGCATTAGTGTGTCTCGTGAGCGATAGTGACCAGTCAATGTATATGCCTAATGTTTTCACATCATTTGCTACCTTGATTGTGTTCCCATCGATAATGAATGTTTTAAAGGCTGCATCTAGTTTGTTCAATTTGGAAGGGGAGCCAAGTAACAGTAGTTCGGTTTTATCGTCATTTAGACATAAACCATGTTTTGACATCCACATTTGTACAAAATTGAGGGTTGCCAAATTTGTTGGCTACCCTATGCAGATGATACTGTGCTGTTGGACAGGATGCCGATTGGCCTGCAGAGGTTATTAGATGAACTACATGGATATGTGGCAGAAAATAATCTCAAGATTAATGTGGGAAAAACTAAAATCATGATCTTTGGGGGAAATCAAGGTAAGTGTAGACAACTGAAATATCAATGGAAAATTGATACACAAGCCATTGAAATTGTAGAGGCAAACCCATTCTTGGGTATGCCGATATGCAAAAAAACATCCATCAACTATTATCATGAGATGATAGAAGTTAAGGTCTCCAGAAAATGGAATGTGATTAGATCATAAATTTCCACTAAAGGAGGTTATTCAGTGGAAGGTCTACTGGAAATGTATAAAAGCTGTATTATACCGGGAGCACCATATGCCCTAGAATCTTTACCTTTGAGGGGTTTGTTTTGGCACATTTGGAAAAAATAGAAGTCAAATTATGGAAACCAGCATTGAGACTCTCTAGAGCTACTCCTATGGCTGCTATTAGATGTGAACTAGGCCTTTCCTCCATTACTACACTATGGAAACTAAATTGTTGCAAGCTTTATATAAGAATGCTATCCCATAAAGAAGATGGTATATTAAAATTGGTGGGCAGTGGCATGATTAAGAATAATAATAATAATTGTTTTATGAAAGATTTGTTACATACTGCCACTAGTTTTTTAAAGGATATAAACTATACACTTTCTGACGAAATGATTAAGCCAGAATGTATTATAAAAACTTTGAAAAAGAAAGCCATACGTTGGGATATGTTCAACAATTTAGACTCCCTGGGAAATAAGAAGCGATTTACGGAATATTGCCTACAAGGATTAGAAGTGTCTAAACCTAGAGGCTATATCCTTAAAGTTGCAAATATGGAACTGTCTAGATTTATTATGCTATTAAGATTTAACCAACTTCCATGCTTGGAATATGTAGGAGGATGGACAGGAATCCCAAGGGAGAAAAGAATATGCAGGTTGTGTAAAGATGAGCCGGAAACTATTAGACACCTACTTACTAATTGTAAAAAATTAACCGAGTTATACTATAGGAGATACAAAGAGTTGACCAGTGATCTAAAGATGATATCAACTGAACAGTTTTGGTCAAGTATTTACATGGCCTCTGCTTTGATGTATGTAGGTGCAGCGTTTTATACTTGGAAAGAGATTGTTAAGAAATGGGAGAATGTTACAACTTCTTGAGTTACCTTTATTTGGCCCCTACTTTAATAACATTAGGGAGGTTATTGGTTGAAGGTACTGATGTTTTACTTTTGTCTAAGGCAGAGTCTTTTATAAAATTTGTTTTGTTAATTTTCTCCGCTTTTAGTTTCAGATATTGTTGATTTTTGGATCCGAGTCTCCAGTTTCTCAGTGGAGTGGGGCATGGTCTAGTGGTAGTTGTCATGCCCCATAGAACTTGCCCTTTCTGGACTTCCTGGTCCTTATCGCGACGGGGCTTGTATTCCTTGTTACTCCCAACATGGCTGTGCCAAGTGACTCGCCTCGCACCAGCCTTTACGGCGGACACAGCACGTTCTATAATTTCGCCGCGCCCCGCGCGTCTCAACGCTATCATTAGGTAGTGACTAGGTGCGCGTGCGTGCGTGCGTGTTTGTATGTGGTTCGGCGAATCCACTATTCATAGTTTCCTGGTCCCTTCTTCCTTCGTTCCTTCCCCCTCTAAATCTGCTCCCGGAATCCTCAACCCTAGCGTCTGCTACTTTTTTCCTGGACATCCTGGAACTGCAACCTTCCTGAACTCTGAACGCGCGCTGGAGACGGACGAGACTCGAGCGAGCCTATACAAGACCCGATCCGTCCACAAGAGGAATTCTCCCGCGGAACAGAACAAGAAGCGATCCCAGGTGAGATGGGGGGAGATTTACGACAGTAGTATTTATAGTAAGGCAGTTAGGTTTTAGGTATGATGTTGTAACGGGATCAAGTAAGGGGCAATCCTTAGTTTTGGAAGGTTGAGCAATAACTTTAAGGGAAAAGGCACAGTGGTCTAGGTTTGTGTGTGGTAATGGGATACTAGGTATAGTATGAACTATTGTGTTAATACACGGTTTTAGGAATTTGGTTGGCTGGATATCCACAGAGGATGGCAGATTAGTTGTCATTGCTAGATTGATAAATGGTGTGTTATGGCATGGATAGTAGTCAAATCATTAATAATGCTGAAGAGGCCTAGGAATAATATAAGTTGTAATGTCATTTTATGACAATTGCTAATATTGCATATATGAATATGTCATGGTATAAGTTTTAGGCTTAGTGTGGTCACATAAAGTAGCAAGTAGGGATAAAAGGATGGGGGGCTGGTCCCGCAAAGTGACACTAGGGTTGATTGGCACGGTAGGCTAGTCCTACAGAGTGGCGATAGGGTTAAATAGCATTGTAGGCTAGTCCCATAAGGTAACAATCTGGCTGAATAACATAGTAGGTTAGTCCCTTAAGGTAACAGTCTGGCTGAATGACATAGTAGGCTACACCCATAAGGTAACAATCTGGTTAAATAACATTGTAGGCTGGTCCCATAAGGTAACAATCTGGTTAAATAACATAGCAGGCTAGTCCCATAAGGTAACAATCTGGCTAAATAACATAGCAGGCTAGTCCCATATGGTAACAATCTGGTTAAAAAACATAGCAGGCTAGTCCCATAAGGTAACAATCTGGTTAAATAACATAGCAGGCTAGTCCCAGAAGGTAACAATCTGGTTAAATAACATAGCAGGCTAGTCCCATAAGGTAACAATCTGGCTAAATAACATAGTAGGCTAGTCCCATAAGGTAACAATCTGGCTAAATAACATAGCAGGCTAGTCCCATAAGGTAACAATCTGGCTAAATAACATAGTAGGCTAGTATCAATGGATAGGCTTGTAATAAAATGTAGGTTAGTGCAGCAGTCAAGATTTAGTGGGAAGAGGATTGGGGATAGCGACTTAGAGGTAGTCTAGACTAATGTAGTAAATTTAACAGGAAATCGGTGCGTAATAATTGAACACAATAGGATTATATGGTGTACTCACATGACCACCTCCATCCGCGGACAGCCCGCAGACAGACGATGGGCCTTAGGAGCCGGGGCTTTGGTGGGCGGGCCTGCGGCTCTCGCCTTCCGGTTCTTATGGTAACAGAACAAAGATGCAGGTGGCCAATCAGGGCGAAGTTGTGTGTTGCTAGGCAACTGGCACAACAAAAGTGGCAGCCATTTTGGAAGATCGTAGAGGTAACGGCAATTCTTTCACGCGGCAATCATGAGACTCGTATAACTTGGTAAAAGCTAAAGGATAATGCTGTCTGCCCCCAGATAATTCAGGCAGCGTAACGAGATATGAGGCAATGAAATCTCGTGTTGAGGGGATGAGGGCATTGTGCTTGGTAGCCCTACCGAATCACTTCGTCCTGGACCTCCTAACAGCAATAGAAGGAGGTGTGTGCGGCCGACTTGGGTCAAGCTGTTGTACGGCAATTCCTGATGGGGAGGCATCAAATGGAACTAGTGCACCTATACAAGAGATAAGGACACTCCAGGGAAAGATGACAAGTGAGGTTAATGGAGTGCAAGCAAAATACTGGTTGGACAGAGTATTCGCATGGATGCCCACATAGAATTCTGGAGTACTCAGGATGACTGTCCTCATGCTGGTGCTGCTTCTAATCACCTTCTGCGTTATTAAGAACACTCCTAAAATATTTTTTCATAAAAAAAAGGACATTCAATGTTATCCTTGACTACTGATAAAAACAACTTTGAAATGAAAAACAGGAAGAAAGTAATGGGGGAAACTGAAGGGGAGGGTCCTGACGGATGGGTGTTTACACAGCATGCGGATATCAAAAGCTATGACCAGTAATGGGAGTGGATTGTGATGTCACATAATTGTAATTGAGGGTGGTGTGGGAAGGTGCGTGGACCCAATGACCCTGCATAATGTACACAGTTCTATAGGAGCCCAAAGTGCAAGATTTGTCTGTGTCGGGCGATTTTTTCTGTGTCGCACGATCATAAATGCCAATTTTTTTATTGTGTATAAAAGATTTAACTTCAAGGGCGGTTCTTGAACAGCACCTTTTCATGCAGTTCTGTATCGCATTCTGTTTGAATTTGCTGTCCCAGCTGCGTCTGGGGCCCTGAATAAAATTACGTTATTTCTTGCACCATCGTACATACCTTTTCAACTACTTGTGTGCTACGAGGAGACCCCTGATACAAAGCATCAACAAGGACAAGTTATCTTGTTCGGGGCTTAAAAAAGTAAGATGCCCATTTTGGGTAAACGGTGTCCCTTTGTCCCTTACCGCAGCTGGGATGACAGCCTGCGATAAATGTACACAAAATGTCATGCAAAAGGTACACTGCCACCAGCCTGAACAGATAGGCTTGTCACAGTAACAAATTGTTAAGAAAAGGGATACAATGAATCTTCCAAGCACTCCACATAAGGTGGTGTGTGCTGATCTCACAATATAAAACACAGAGGGATAAAAAGTATCCCTCTGCCGTGGTAATTGCAAGAGTTAGTCAGGGAAAGAAAAGACATGTGAAGGAGAAGCTCTAAGCTTCTGTGAGCACTGCACAGAGGGTATACAAAAGGTAGCAGGTGCCCCTCTCTAGAAAGACCATGGCATGATAACCTGTTCTGTGGTTTTTACCCACTTTGAGGGTCCGTAACCATCGCTTTTTGCTCACTGTACTTTTCACAAAGGAGGAATATCCATTTGCACAGAAGATGCTGTGTGTTGCTTCAGGAAAAGGTAGATGCCATAAACTTGGGGGAAAGCATAACTCCAAGTAGATATCCCAAAAAGAGGTCAAAAAGGTTCCCCACACCAGAGTAAACGTGGGGAAAAAGGTTCTCACCCACTCAGCATAAAAAATCTAGTTGCCCATGAAAAAGTGCTGGGATACTCACGGAGTGGAGATTTTACACAAGAAAGAAATCTCCTCTAACAGAACCACTCTTAGCAAGTATACACCAGCTCATGAGGATAATTATGCCACCTGAAGATTGGCAGAGGGTTGAAGAATGCACCACGTGGCCTACTCAGGATCTGGGGACAGGGGACCCATTGGTTCAGGCTAGAGAATTACTGCGATCCCAGAGATATGTCCACAGTAAATAGATTAGGCTTAAATAGAAAATTATAAACAAAATAAGGAGTATCCATGGCCAACTATTTGGATAGGTTGGAAGTGGTATTCGCCCAGCATTCCAGTATCACCAAACCATATAAGACAGCACAGGAAGCTGTAGCTAATTGTTGTTAGTGTTTACTGATTTACAGATGCAGAGCTTAAAGGAATGGATGCATGGACACATGCAGAATGTGAAGGCGCTCACAAAGAGGGGAGGCAAGCCTCTGCACAGGAGCAGAGAAGGGCCATCCATGGGAGAGGCAAGACAAGGGAGGCTGATGGGTGGTTACCCCGGACAAGCAATTTAGCAGAAACAGTGGTGCCCACCAGATCAGCAGAGGCATGGAGGGCCACTATCTTAGCTGATACAGTGGGGTCCAGTAGAGCAGGGAGCTGGCCACATCTACAGGAATCATGGGGTCCCCCACCAGGCCCCTTAGTTTGTAACTATTGTAAGCAAAGAGGACTTTAGAACGAGTGTCCCTATAGACCACAAAGACTGTATCTCCAGGGAAACACAGAACAGGGTGACATCCAGGCTCCCCCACCAGAGAGCATGACCCCCTAATCCAGATGCTTCACTAGGAGCCAAGCTCCTTTCCTCAACCCACATGCCAATACTTGTACCTCTAGACTGCTGAATTCTACCCTGATTGGTCAGGACCCTTTCCGACTACCAGAAGAGAAGGATGTCCTGGAAAGCCCTTTAATCCCAGTAGTTCAAGATGGTCCATAGACCCAGTGTCATGTAGAAGGAATGCATGTATCATGTTCAGTACATGGGGGCTAAGAGATGCACCCTGGGAATATACACCCTTCCAGACATCTGTGTCCAAAGAGAATGTGAAGGCTGCCGGTATATCCAACACTCGTATCATACACCCAGCCACATGGGGCTAAGAGATGCACCCTGGGAATATACGCCCTTCCAGACATCCGTGTCCAAAGAGAATGTGAAGGCTGCCGGTATATCCAAAACCCCTCAGAATCACTTTGGAAGCATTACTGACAGGCAGGCATTTCTTTTAAGCAGGAAGGCACCAGTAAATCTGTTAGGTCGGGATCTGTTATGTAAACGTAGATGTACTATATATTGTACCGCCAGCTGGAGTGTTCTTGAGAGTGTACATGAGAGTGCCTTCTGTAAATACCAAAGCAGTACTCGCTACCTTCCAGTTAGCCATGGGGGTAACTTAGCAAGAAGGGAAGAGGGAGGCTAGGATGACTTGAAGCATTTATTGACACTATACCTGTTTCCTTTAGGTTCAAACATGATAATGAGGCGAGGGACATTCACACAGCTGAACCTCTTAGGATTAAAGTCGACCCATTCAGGAGACTTCCCCATATTCCTCAATGTCCCTACTAGTGACCCGTGTAATATCCCAATACTCCATGTGAAAAAGCCTGGGTGGTTCACCTACGGTTTTGTTCAATGTTTGAGGGCCGTTAATGCAGTATTGATCCCTTCATTCCCAGTGGTGCCAAACCCTGCCACTGTTCTTCCATGCATTCCCCCTTTGCTCCCCGATGCCACCCACTGGATCTTTGTTCCGCACTCTTCTCTGCCCCATACATAAAGATAGTAAACACTGCTTTGCATTCAGGCTTACAGGAGCCCAACACACCTGGGCAAGATCACCCAAAGGATATACAGAGTCCCCCACCCTCTTCTCACAACAGCTAAAGGAGCATTTAGATGAGAATATTACCTGGCATCCCACTGTTAATCCAGTACGTCGATGACTTGTTGATGGTGTCACCATCATATGTTGCCTGTAAGCAAGACACACAGGTACCAATGACTTCCCTGGCTGAGAGAGGGCATTAAGCATCCAAACAGAAGTTACAATTGTGTCCAGAGAGAGTTCATTATCCAGAAAATTATATTATGAAAGGGTATCGCTTCATATCCCCCTCCTGTAAATAGGCCGTTAATAAAATCCTTAAACCTCAGACTGTCACACAAAGGAGCTAAAGACCCTCCTCTGAAAGAAATGCCTCCTCCCCAACACCTAGGACCACACAACCTCTGCTCCCCATTAGACCCGAGACTGGGTTATTTGCACCCCACTGTATCCTCCCATGGTTGCTTGTAGATACTTTGCTGAGGAATTGCCCTCCTTCCTGTTACCTCACTGCAAACTTGTTTTCCTGCTTCCCTCACTGTATTCTTCCTGCCCCTCCTCTAGTGTTAACTCACTGCACACTTGTTTTTCTGCTTCTGACACTGTGGTCATCATTCCACTCCTCCAGTGTTCTCACTGCATGCTTGTTTTTCTGCTTTCCTCACTGTGTTCTTCCTTCCCCTCCTCTAGGGTTATCTCACTGCACACTTGTTTTTCTGCTTCCCTCACCATGTTCTTTCACATATGATTATAAAATGCCCTGTAGCTTTCTGAACCTAGTTCTGCATCCAATAAGTACCATCATAATAAAGAATAACAAAATGTGAGTATTTTTGCGGATAGTTTGTTACTGGTGGTAATGGATTGTAGGTTATGCTGAAATAGTCAAATCGCTTAAATAGTTTACCCTCAAAATGAACTCCAGAAGCTGAGGAAGGCTTTGCAATGATAAAAGCCAGTCTACTTGAACCTCCTGCTTTGGAACTTCAGATTATAGAAAGGCATTTACTTTCTATTGTCATGAGAAGGGGTTGGTTTGGATTTTCCATTACAGGCCCACGGCTTAATACAGTAAGGAACTAGATCATGCGGCTGCATGAAAAGCTGCTGGGTCTGCGATCTGTGGTTGCACCGGAATCAGCAGTAGAGCAGAGTGTGTGCACTGTGCGAGGATCTCCTCACATGCAGTAGTTTACATACTATTGAAAACAAAACCTCCGCACATGTTTTGCCCAAAGCCAGCTGTAAGGTGTGTGTCCTACCCTCCACCCCACCCTGATAACTCCCCTTACCCTCAGCGCAGCTCCTCACCAACCTTATTCTGTATGCAGAGAGCACCTAGGGTTGGCACGCAGTGCCTAGGGACATGCAGTCCCAAAGAGTGATTTAGATGTCAGGCTATTTTCTTCAAAAATGATCGCTCGTTGTTAAACTGGCAATAGTGTTGTTACATATATAATAGCTCACATATATTGCATACCAAAAAGTCTTGGCTCACTCGTGGCAACACCACTTGAAAACCATGGCCCTCTAATGTGTAACAGGGAGGGCACAGGCAGGCAGGACACAAGCTGCCTCATAAGCAAAGAGCAATGTGTGCAGAGAGACATACATATATTACAGCAGTCATTTACCTTTTGTAGTCTGTGCTTCTTACTTTTGCTAAACACGACACACCAATAATGTATTCAACCCTGTGGACAGCAAACATTTTCATATGATGAATTCATCTACATACTTCAAGAATTTAGATGATGGAGAAAATATACAAAGTTTCCAAAGAAAGAGCTGAGTATCTCATCCCCAACCATCATAACCCGCCCTCCATCACATACACAGGAGAAATGCTTAATCGAAGGGTTGCATTGGAAAAGCAGAGACATGTCAACATTTCGCCTGAAAAAACTCCCTTTTCACTACAAGGGTGTGGACTAGCCATACTGCTTCGTGCTACATTTTCATCATACAGCATTTGAGATGTAAATGAGCAAGAGAGAGGACAAGAAGCCTCAGGAACACAACCACCACTCAGAACTTCGCAGAGTGACTGAAGATACTCGAGCTGCATCTTCACCAGCAAGACTGGAGTACAGAGCTGGTAAACATACATACTCAGTGCTGAGAATGGGCCCTGTGCTTATGCTGGGGTAGATGTACATGCTATGTGTCCTACATCTATACTAAAGCTAGTAAACCAGCCTCGTGCCTGCTATTATTAGACCGGGTCATGTGCCTATGCTGGAGTAGATGTACCTGTCCTGTGTCCTACATCTATACTAAAGGTAGTGAGCCAGCCTCGTGCCTGCTATTATTAGATCAGGCCTTGAGCCTATGCTGGGATAGATGCACCTGCTCTGTGTCCTGCATCTATACTAAAGGTAGTAAACCAGCCTTGTGCCTGCTAATATTAGATTAGGCCTTGAGCCTATGCTGGGGTAGATGTACTTGCTCTGTGTCCTGCACCTATAATATGGAAGTAAACCAGCCTGCTCTGTGTCCTTCATCTATACTAAAGTAGTAAACCAGCCTTGTGCCTGCTATTATTAGATCAGGCCTTGAGCCTATGCTGGAGTAGATGTACCTGCTCTGTGTCCTGTATCTATAATTAAGCCAGCCTCGTGTCTGCTATTATTAGATCAGGCCTTGAGCCTATGCTGGGGTGGATGTACCTGATCTGTGTCCTGCATCTATAATTAAACCAGCCTTGTGCCTACTATTATTAGATCAGGCCTTGAGCCTATGCTCGGGTAGATGTACCTGCTCTGTGTCCTGCATCTGTACTAAAGCTAGTAAACCAGCGTTGTGCCTGCTATTATTAGATCAGGCCTTGAGCCTATGCTTGAACACAAATACCATCACTGTGGAATGTTGATGTTGCCCTTGAAAAGGCATCTATTCATTATTGTGTCCAGCGTGGATGGGAGGGGGGGGGGCTTCAACAGAGCTGGTTTTGATCGCTGCCAAGTCAGCTTATCAAGCTATGAGTTATGAAAGGGGCAAAGGTGGCGGGGGGCAGAGATCATTGGATATCTATAGGTCTTTGGCTTGGATGGAAAGGCACATTTGTCTGCATCAGCTCTAAAATAAAAAGTTTAAAACAGTTTTAATTACTTTTTGGAGATAATGTGCATTCAAATGCACACTTTTGCCCCCATTCAAACTCTCAGTTGAGGGTTGGGATTGCTTGTTATGCTTCTCTCCACAGTGCAACATTGGGCCACTGAAAACATTTTACAGGGCCACCTTTGGTTCAGCACTTAGTGCCAGGGGAGGAAAAATAGTAGAGAAATGGAAGAGATAAGGCGGGGGGAGCGGAAGGGGCACGGGCACAGGCAGGGCAGGGGGCGAGCTGCCTCACAAGCAAAGCACAACGTGTGCAGAAAGACAGTAGTTACTTACCTTTTGTAGTCTGTGCTTCTTACTTATTGATGAACACGAGGACACACCAGTAGAGTGTTCTGGTCTGGAGGAAGCAAACATTATCATATTATTAATTCATCTACATACTGCTAGCATTTATATGACGGATAAAATATATATTCAAAATGTCCAAAGAAAGAGCTGTGTATCTCATCCCGCACCTTCATAATCCACTCTCCATCACATACACAGGACAAATGCTTAGGAAAAGCAGAGACAAGTCAACATTTCTCCTAAAAAACTCCTTTTCCACCATACAGCATTTGAGATGTAAATGAGCAAGAGAGAGGGCCAGAGGTTTCAGGAACACAACCACCGCTCAGAACTTTGCAGAGTGACTGAAGATACCTGAGCTGCATCTTCACCAGCAAAGGAGGACCACAGAGCTGGTAAACAGACATACTCAGTGCTGAGAACGGGCCCTGTGCCCATCCTGGGGTAGATGTACCTGCCCTGAGTACTACAGGTAGTAAACCAGCGTCAAGCCTTGTATTATTAGACCGGGCCTTGAGCCTATGCTAGAACACAAATACCATCACTGTGGAATGCTGATCATTCATTATTGTGTCCAGCATGGATGGGAGAGACTTCAAGGGAGCTGGTTTGGATCACTGCCAGTTCAGCGTTTCAAGCTATGAGTTATGAAAGGGGCAAAGGTGGCAGGGAACAGAGGTTTTGGATATAATGTGCATTGAAATGCACACTTTTGCCCCCATTCAAACTTTTGGTTCAGCACTTAGTCCGAGGGGATGAAAAAGAGTAGAGAAATGGAATAGGTAAGGCAGGGGGAGGGGCACAGAGAGGCAGGAGTCACGCTGCCTCACAAACAAAGCACAATGTGTGCAGAGAGACAGTAGTTACCTTTTCTAGTCTGTGCTTCTTACTTATTGATGAACACGAGGACACACCAGTAGAGTGTTCTGGTCTGGAGGAAGCAAACATTATCATATGATTAATTCATCTACAATAAGAATGATCTCAAGTAAATACTGCAAGCAATTCCATATATAATCGAAATGCTGCCTATATCACCCCCCCTTCCTCCCAGTATATCACCCCCCTTCCTCCCAGTATACCACCCCCTTCCTCCCAGTATACCACCCCCTTCCTCCCAGTACATCACCACCCCTTCCTCCCAGTATATCACCCCCTTCCTCCCAGTATATCACCCCCCCTCCCTGTAGATCACCCCCCCTCCCTCCCAGTAGATCCCCCCCTTCCTCACAGTAGATCACCCCCCTTCCTCCCAGTATATCACCCCCCTCCCTCCCAGTAGATCACCCCCCTTCCTCCCAGTATATCACCCCCTTCCTCCCAGTATATCACCCACTTCCTCCCAGTATATCACCCCCTTCCTCCCAGTAGATCACCCCCTTCCTCCCAGTATATCACCACCCTCCCTCCCAGTAGATCACCCCCCTTCCTCCCAGTATATCACCCCCTTCCTCCCAGTATATCACCCCCTTCCTCCTGAGAGTGCCAAGAACGCACCCACAGCCCAGAGCTTCGCAGGGCGACCGGAGATGGCCGAGGTATACCGCGTTTAGCGACAAAGCAACAAACATGCGCAGTTCAGAGATACGATCACTCAAGCATGCGCAGGACAGAAATACGGATCACTAAAGCATGCGCATTGCGCAGATACTGATTAGTCGAGCATGCGCAGTGCAGCGATACTGATCTTTTAAGCATGCGCTGAGCGGAGATACTGATCTCCTGAGCATGGGTTTTCGGGCATTCTATAGCGAGCATGCGCACAAACGAGGGACTGGAATGAGCGGGCTCAGAAGATAAGTCATGATGAGCAGAGCATGCGCAGAAGGGCGAAGCGGGACAAGGAACGCGCATTACGGCGCGCGTACTCTTCCCTCAGAGTCACCCACTAATGGAGCATGCGCAGTAGCGGGAAATGGGGGAGAAAAAAACATGCGTAGTGGTGATCTAATTTCTAGACTCAGAAATTGACGGAAAGTGCAAGAGATAAAGAGAGCCGTTTCATTCTCATAATTCTTCAATATTTTTTAAGTAGTTTTACATTTTGTGCATGTTTTTAAGAGCGCCAGGGGACCACTCCGGTGGTGATAATGCTCGGTACAAATGTCCTTTGACATTAACATTATGGGTTACATTCAGTCATGATGTTTTATATTGTGATAACATACTAGATATTTTATTTATGTATTGGTCATTTGAAAGGCACTTATACAATTGGCAAAAACTGTTTCAAAGCGCACACAGGGCAACAGGGTGGGGACGGGGGAAGGTAGACATGAATTACAACAAAGATAAATAATTGAATTAATAGTACAAACAAATAATGAGAATAACAGGCAGGGGTGATGAACCTACTATGCCTTGTGAGTGATCAAAACGTGCAAGTGCAGAGGGGAGGTGTGGGTAAGGGATAGGTGCTGTGGTGTTCATTGAGAAGTGCTCAGTGTGAAGTGCTTAAGAAGAACGTAAGTGCAACCTCTTGTGGGAGGAAGTAAGTGCAGTAAAAAAGACAGCGGCTGGGATGAGAGATGTGGGGGGTCAGGGCCAGAGGATACATAAGGGCCTGGCACACCAGTCACGCTACTGTATGATTAGCAGGGAAGAGAGGAGGAGAAGGAAGAGGAAAGAGAAAGGTCTTGAGACTTTTTCAGAGCTTAAGGAGGTCCTGCTGAAGTTGCAGAGGGAGAGGGAGGCTATTTCATAGAAAGGAGCCAGCCAAGGAAAGTGATCGACCACCTCTCTTCTCTGTTTAGCAAACTGCTTCACACACAGAAAGTTGGCGCCAGAGGAACGCAGTGGTCTAGAAGGGGAGTATTTGGTCAGGAATCGTTGAAGAGAGAGTGGACACGGCCCCAGATAGCCTTGTGGATGATGCAAAGGGATTTGAATTTAATCCGTGCTGAGACCAGGAGCCAGTGAAGGGTTTGTAGGGCAGGAGAGATGTGGTCCCTGTGCTTGACCGAAGGATAAGTGTTGCTGCCCTATTCTGGGTTAGCTGGATGGGTCACAGGGTGAACGAAGGAAGGCTAAGGAAGAGGCTATTGCAACAGGCTAGCCTGGAGAGGATCAGAGCACGGGTAATATTGAGTCTCTGGGGGAAGGCGAGGAAGCATAGAGTTCCTTTGAGAAGGAGGAGATGAAAGTGGGACTTCTTGATGATGTTCTGAATATGAGGGATGAAGGAAAGTGAGGAATCGGAAGAAGTAGGGTGCAGGGGAACCAATAGGGAGAATCTCTATTTTGCTGGCATTCAGGCAGAGGTAATTAGCAGTGCACCAGTTCTCCATTTAAAGGTACTGTGCCAATCCGGTTGTTCGTTTCGTTCAGCCGCAATGAAAGTGTGTGAAATATTTCTCCAATCCGAGGGCTTGTCCTTCTCTACTCTTTAAACTAATTTTTCTGCTGACCAACTTCGTCCGGCTCTCTTGGCAAAGACTTAACCGCGAACTACCCTGAACTGTGTGATCTTGAGCAAACAAATTCTGTCCTATTGACTTTGGCCCTAAGCCTAATTGATTTGATTCCATCATTGTAGTTCCTCTTTCTAGATTGCCCTGCTTACTTACCTGTTGGTGCTGCTCCATTTCTGCCTAACTTTGTCTTTCCCTCCCTTTTGAATTACTAGAGTGCTATTTTGCTCCCACTTCATTTTGTGAGCTTAACTTGTCTGGAATCTATTGGGAGTGGTGTGGTGTATTAAGAGTGTGATTTTTTAACTGCTTTACTTTAGTAAAATGTTATATACCTGATGTGTAAATAAATATATATTCTTTTACTCGGAAACCTTGAGTCAGTGTTTCCATGAATCATAGTGTTTGCTGTCGTTTGTGTAACTATTGATACTGCTCACTTGCTCTTGAGATAAGTCTGGCTGCTCAGCCATTGCTACCACTTTTACTGTGTAGTACAGGCTTGTACCAAAGGTGAATTTGTACTGCCACTTGTAGTCCTAATTGTGTGTGGTATTCCCAAAGGGTACTGCATATAATTCTGCATAACAGTATAAAGAGGTGTTTTGGGTGGCTAGGTTGTTGGATGATGTGTCGGTCTGCATGGCGGAGTTGATGGCTGTTAATATGGCAGTGCTTCAGATTATGGGGAAGAAGTTGGCTAGGGTGGTGGTGTTTGTGGATTCTATGAGTTCGTTGTTGGCTATCAAGGAGGGGAATTTTGATGGGGGATATCGTTATGCTCAATAGACAGTGGTTTTACCGGCAAGGCTACCACCAAACTTGTAATGAGGCCCTGTGTCTTCGTCAGGTTTTGGGGGTTGTCTTCAATGAGCTGCATGTTGCACTGGTTACAGATTCTGTCTTCCTCTGGTTTTCAGTTTTGTCTTCAATGAGCTGCATGCTGCACTGGTTACAGATTCTGTCTTCCTCAGGTTTTGAGTTTTGTGTTCAATGAGCTGCATGTTGCATTGGTCACAGATTCTGTCTTCCTCAGGTTTTCAGTTTTGTCTTCAATGAGCTGCATGCTGCGCCCTTTTGTACAGAAAATGAAATAATTTGTACAAAATACGACATCCATGATTAAGATATTATCTACCCTTCAAGTCGATAAGAACGACATGCTGGTAACTGTTACGCTCACCTGGCCTCTGCTGGGGCGTTGGGGCACGGTTGGAGCTCTCCCTGGAGTTGACTCCCTCAGACCGCTTCTCTCCCCCAACAACTGCCTCTTCGTGGGCCTAGAAGGCTGAACCTGTTCCAGCGAGAGGGTGAGAGACAATGAGGCTGGTGTGGTGGATTTGTGGTTCCCTTCTGCCCTTTCGTGCCAGAATATGGTGTGCAGAAGTTTACACATGCAGGCTCACCTGATAGTATGTAAGGGCAAGCTCTCCGTCCTGCTTTCCTTCAGCAGGGGCACTGCGGATGGACCTAGTTACGTCACTGGTCCTGATTGCGGAGGTCCATACCGGCTTCGACCGTTCAGTCTTGAAGGTAAGTGTTCTTATGACTTTCGTATTGTCTGTGTCCTTGTAATGACACTTATTGTTCGTAAGGGTATGTTGTCCTTTCTCCCCCCTGTAGCAATGAAGATGACCCAGGAGCGCGTGATGGCAAAAGGAAGCAGCTCCGGGAATTTCCCCCACTGGTAGGTAAGTTAGTGATTTCTGAGACTGCACCGAGTTCATAAATGATGCCGCTTTAACGGGTTAAAGTCTGTGCTATCGCTCACCTTGTGTCTTTTACTCTCTTCGCAGATGAGGCAGGTTGGCGATGGCTGGAGGCCGGTACCTGGCTCCTGATGTTGTTTGAAGATGTAGGTTCATGAGGAGACAGCACCCAAAGAAGGTCCTAGGTCGATGGAATGTGGTACAGGTAAGGTTGGGTTGTACCTGTCGAGGACTCCGAGAAGGTCAGTATGACGGTGGCCGAGTCAGGAGCTTATGGCGAGATGTCCAGCGACCAAGCGACCACAGGTAAGGCTTGCGCTGCGACTGCTGAGTGAAAGCAGATGGATGTGCTTCCGACAGTGGTGCGATCTCAGGTAAGGCGAGCGCAGCAATTGTAGAGAGGAAACGAGTGACAAGGCCTCCGGCGATGATGCTTTCCAGGTAAAATGGTCGAGGTGGCTGGATGTGCACGCGTTGATTCGGGTAGTTGACAAAGGGCTCCGGAGACTGGGAGCGCACGTGCTGGATCAGGTATTCTGGTCTGCGGTGAGCATTACGTTGCTGATAGCAAACTAACGCAAAGCGCCAGTGTTTGGGTGGGGTCGGCTTATATAGCCTAGCCCCAGCCACTCCCTGTAGGCTCTGCCTTGTGGCCCCATCTAGCTCCTCCTTCAGTCTTCTGCACGTGCCCTCTCAGTGGTAATCGGGCCCCGCCCGGCATTGCTGCACGTGCCCCTGATATTCTGTGTGCTGAGCACACTTTAAAATGAGCTTGGTGCCATAGACGCCAAGACTGGATCCATTGGGACCTTGTCTGTAGTGGAGGACTAGGCTCTTGCCTAGTGACCATGACAGTAACGTGTGATGTGGAGTCTTTATATACCAGTAAATCACAACTAGCAAGCATAGACGTTATGTGTCATTTCTTGAACAAAAGAGAAAATTAGTCAGTCCCTGCAGAATTTATATTGGAATGTATTTGTTTAGTACTTACAGAAAATGTCTTCATGTATAAGGATATTTTCTATAAACAATGCCATGTTAGTCACCTGTCTGTTTCCATTTCCCTCCCATTCTCCCCCTTCCCTTCCTTATCTATGTCTTAGCTCTTGCACTATCTGAAATGTCGTCAGGCCGAGTACGATATTTAATTTCACATCCTTACCGATCATGGCCTGTAAGAATGTCATTGTATTTTCCCTTGTTCCCTCCCTTGCCTTGAAGCGCTTTGAACCACATTGTGTATAGGCGCTATATAAATAAATTATCATATCATATCATGGCACCAGCATGGGAGCAACATTTGCTCCCGATATCGCTAATCTCTACATGGACCATTTAAAGTCTAAATCAATATACCATGAAAGTAACCCTTTTGCGATACATCTAACTTGTTGGTATAGATACATCAATGATGTATTCTTGGTGTGGAAAGGTTCCTCGGACGGTCTGAATGACTTTATGACCTGGCTGAACCTCCAAGATGAATTTCTAAACGTCACTATGCATAGTGATATGCAGAGGAAGCCTTTTTTAGATCTTGACATTTACAGGAACGGGGAGAAAACAGTTGATACCACTCTTGAAAAAATGTGCAGATAAAAACACGTTACTGACATGTGGCAGTTTCCACCCACCAGTCCTAAAAGAAAATCTGCCATTTGGACAGTTTTTGCGAATATGACACAACTGTAGCGCGATGCCGGATTTCGACATTAATAGCAAAGATCTTGCTAGTAGATTACAAGAATGAGGAAACCCACCACAAGTGATTTGTAGAGCTCGCAAAAAGAGCACGCAATACGGATAGACAGATTTTTCTCTCAAAACAAGAGAAAAAAAGATGTCAGAAAATCACCTGTGTCACAACAATTACTCCCATTAGTCATTTGCCAAGACACATAATTTTAAAGAATTGGAACAGCCTAAAAACGGATAAATTCCAACCTGCACTGCCCAGGTTTGCGTTCAAACAAAGTAAAAACCTAAAAGATAGACTGGTGCACATGTATTAGGTACCACGCAAAAAAGATGAACATCAGAAAACTTTATGGTCACTACTGCCAGCCACACGGCCACAGGCCATTTCAGATGTGGGAAATGCTCTGTGTGTAGACTAACAAAAGATATTAAAGTAATCAACCCCTATGAACATAAGTGGAAATTAAACACCTTTTCCAACTGTTGCACCAAATAGGTGATTTAAGGCATAAAATGCCAATGTGGGCTAATTTACATCAGGAAAATGTAAACGAGACATCAGGCAACGGATTTGTGAGCACTGGTCCTGTATTAAAAATCAAGTCACCGATAAACCCATGGTGGCACATTTTAAGGCCAAATCAAGCACACTGATCTTTTTTGGTTTGTTATTAAAAACAACCACATGCCACCCTTGAGGCGGTGTTTGTGATCTCGCCCTGAAAAAACTTGAACAGCAATGGATTTACAGATTCAACTCGGTCAACAAAGGCCTTAACACTTCCATCGAGTGGGGCCTGTTCTTTCATTAACACCCCAATAATCTTTTTCACCAGTAGGACAAATGGTCTTGCAACGAAAAAAAGGAAAAAGAAAACAGGACTTGCACATAACAGGGCTACAATGGCCTCTATGCAATAGCATTTCTGTCTGGTGCTGCAAATAAAATACCACAATGCGGCCTCTTATATCAAACAACATACTTATGATTACACAATTTGTTGATCACACAGATTTTCATACTGGTAGGTGTGGTCTCGTAGCACGCCTTGCGGAGAGTTGTACATGCCCACCGTAAGATCGTCACTCCTTAGAACTGCGATGAGCCAGCTAGAGGTTCATCAAATATTTCAATCAAGCATGAGGTCATGAGTGTCACTTAGCAACGGTACTCGTGCCCATCACAAGAGAGCGCCTCAGACTAGTTATATGCAACAGCATGCATGCGCAAAGAAAGATCACGGAAGAATTTGCCGTTTTTGACAATACAGATGAGTCAGTGCAAGCTCCCCCAGCACCTCTAAACTCATGGTAAGAGTTGGACTCATTAGTAGTTACATACGTGTGCCCAAACCTTTAAACTTCTTTTATCCCAGTGGCACCAGGCGACCATAGGGGAAACATTTTATTGCACAGGGATTTGAAAATACAGGTACAAGGACAACTAGGAGGTGAGTGCTCAGGCACCCACCATGAACGGTGCAAACCCAGTGGCGGGATACCTCGCATACCAGTCTCGATCACTATGTGACAAACACGTATAGCTTTGCACACTGCAGTTAAAACAAAAAGATGATTTCTTCCTCTGTTGTTTTTCTACAGACCAAGGATCGCCATCTATAAAAGCGTTTGTACCACACGTCTGATACCGCTTCTGCTGTGATAAAAAACTGCTAAAAGACCTAGCAAAAACAAGGCCATGCTGGCTTTGCCACTACATAATCACAGGTAACAGGCAGCCTTCTCTCCTAGCCCTGGGAATGGGGCAATTTAACATTTGTAATGTACATCCGCAGAAGATTAAAATAACAGGAGATCCCCTCACAGCCTTTTTTCTCTGCTTTTTGCAGTCTAGATTACTTTGACACACACCAAATATTTAGGTGTGAATCATAAGCATCCCGACACTTCCAAACAAGGATTAAGAAGGTGGGTGAAATACTGCAGGATTGAGATAGTACTTGGGACTATCCTTTGGTCAAACCTTTTAAAACACATTTTTTGTATTTTGTTTTTAGTGCTTTCAAAGTCGGTGTCCCCCGCCAGGGGTCCCAGATTGTCACACAATATGCTGTACCGATGGTCCTGAGGAAAGCTCAGTAGGACATCTTTGAGTGGGGACTGGTATTAGTTACAGCTAACCTTCTGAGCTGGAAACACCTCTATGTCGACCTATTTTAGAGAAAAGATTCAACATTTACCAGAATCATAATTTTTATGGAAATGTGTTCACATATCTGGATAAAGTGTGATTGCGCTGTCACTGTTACTAACTCCACAGTCCCATTAACAACTCACACTGTTAATGGATTACAATCCCATTTATGCTTGGGATATCATGTCTGCCATAATATGTGTTATGTTCTGCAAATCTATTTGATATGTGGTAGAATGTTTTAATATGTTTTCTGTGTTACTATATGAATAAATGTTATGCTATCATCATATATGTTCCTTGACCATATGTTGGGCCTCATTACGAGTCCGGCGGTAACCGCGGCGGTAAAACTGCCTGGTTACCGCCAGACTCGTATTACCATTCCGCCTCTGTGATTCCTGGAATTACCGGGGCATTACAACCCCGGTTTTCCAGGAATCACGGAGGCGGAATGGTGTTAATCCCCATTCCCATTGAGTCCTATGGGACTCAATGGGAATGGGGATCATGGAAACACCGGCAGCATCTCGTAATGCTGCCGGTGTTTCCTCGTCCGCCTGCAGGCGGGCGGTGTTAAACCCGCCAGGTCAAACCTGGCGGGAACATCGCCTCCCGCCTGCAGGAGTTGTGATCGCCCGGCATGGAAACAACGGTGGCGGCGGGTTTACCGCCACTGTTGTTTCCATACCGGGCGATTTGTAATGAGGCCCGTTGTCATGATCTCTGCTTCCAAAAGGTCAGGGTTTTCCCAACTCCCTTGGAAGCAGATCCATAACCCAGGTTCCGAGTGCCAACCAGTCCCAATTGGGACCTTTTGGACCCAGTCCTGGCGCCAGTGGCACCAGGCTCATAAATATGCCCAGTCCCAGCGCTGGAAGCGCCGGGCTCATAATGTTTGGGTGGACTTACCTGCAGCAGACCATGCTGCTTACTTGCCTGCCAGTTGAGCCTCTGATCCTCTTCTGTTTGGAACTACTTTTCCTGTTGGGTGGGGCAGGAGCCACTCCCTAGATTCAGAACACTGGAACTCTTCTGGAAGGCAGGAACTCTTTTCTTACCTAGGCGTGGCTGTGGAAGGAGACACCTAAGCACTACAGGAGGCTATTTAAACCACACCCGGTGGATGAATCTTGCTTTGCGTTATTCTGCATCCTCTGCAGCAGAACGTTCATCGTGTCTTCTGCATCGGATCCTGGGCCTAAGGAAAAAAGGCTTACCATCCTGAATCCAGTCTTCAGCAACACCTATAAAGACAAGAAAGAACAGGTTAGCATTCCGGCATCTGAAAGACAAAGGCTTACCTACTCTTCGTGCGCTCCGGAGGTCTTCACACTGCATTCCGGCATCTGAAAGACAAAAGCTTACCAACTCTTCGCACGCTCCGGAGGCCTTCGGCGCTGCATCCCGCATCTGAAAGACAAAACAAGGTGCGTTTAAAGACATTGGGGAACTTTAATACTCACGTGCCATTACTCCTTTCCACATCTAACCCAGTGGGTATTCCGGCACCCTGCAGCCGCTCCGAACTCGTACCTGCAAAATAAAAAGACAGTTAGAGCGCATCGTGAAGCAGGCAACAAGCGCTTACTTACGTGCTTCCAGGCGCTTCTATTCATCACACGGACTCCATCTTCAATTCACTTCAGCCCGTCATCCGCCATCGCCGGAACCCTGCAAAACAAGAGACATCATTACTAAAGACTTTAAAGACAATAGAATTACTCGAAACTTACCGTTCGTGCAGTAAACGACGGACAGCAGTCCTCTGAAGTCAAGAGGCCTGCGCTACCTACCCAGTGAAGAAACTGGTTACAGCACCCTGCCCCGAGGCAGATGGAGAGCTCGGCATTCACTTACATAAGGTGAGAGCGTTAACCTTTGGGGGTCTACAGGAGAGCAAAAAGGGAAGAGATAGGGACACCCCAATAACCCCAGTTCATTAATCCCATATTTTCTATCTGCAGACATCTCACTCTTGAAGTCAGGCATACAGTGCACAGAGGTCCAGCCCAAAGAGCCAACCGGGTGCTACACATCACCTTTGAAGATACGGTAGTTGCCCAGTCAAGACCGGCGCCTCTGCGAGAATCAGGTGAGCGTTACAGAACGCAAAGCCTACCGCAAAACTCTCGCCCAGGCGCTATGGAAACCTCGGATACTGACCACCTAGCCCGGGTACTTGGGGAACTAAGGGCAGAAGTGCATGCAGCTCGTCAGGAAACGAATGCTCTAAGAAGGGAACTAATTATTTCCAAGGAGAGAACAGACGGTCTTGCTAGACAATTGCTACAGTCACAAGCCGGACAGACCCCGTTACCCGCATCAGGGGCAAATCTTCCTTCAACATCCTCTATGAATCCAGTGCAGATCAACCTACCTGGGAATGTACCTCTGGCTCCGCCCGAACGATTTTCTGGTGACCCAAAGAGGTTTGCAGTATTTATCAATCAGTGCCGGTTGCACTTCTTATGCCGGCCAGCAGCCTTTCCAACTGATCAAGCTAAAGTAGCTTTTGTACTTTCGTACCTTAGTGGCAATGCGGCAGACTGGTCGATCCCTCTAGTTAATCAAGATGATCCGGTTCTCCATGATTTTCAAGCCTTTCAGCTTAGTATGGAAAAACTGTTCGCAAGACATTCACAGGGGCAGGCCTTGGACAATGAGCTTCTTTCGTTGCGACAGGGTAATCAAGACCTTTTGGCTTATATTGCATCTTTCAATAGACTAATAGTGGAAACTCAATGGCCTGAGGACAAAAGGATTACGCTGTTTTATAGAGGTCTACGTGGAGAGCTCAAAGACGTTTTAGCCCAAGTAGTGAATCCCCCACAAGACTGTTCGGATTATATAGACTTGGTCGTTCAAATAGATCATAGACTGCAGAACAGGAAGGCCGACCGTTCCAAGTTTGATGCTCGAGTATTTTCCAAGTCGCCAACTCCTTCCAAAGGAGTAGACTCCGGGGAACCCATGCAAATAGGGGGTCTGAAAGGTCCTCTAACACAAAAGGAGCGGGAAAGGAGAAAACAGTTGCAATTATGCCTATATTGCGGAAACTCAGGGCACTTTCTTCGAGACTGTCCGGTGAAACCTGCCAAGAAGGCAGTAGGAGCTGCAGTTACCAAAGTTACAAACTCTGAGCAGGGAAACGACCTCGCCCGACAAGAATAGAGGTCCTCTTGCCGAGCGTGAAAACCAGTTCCATGACCTCGCATTTCGTGATACCTATGGTCCTCATTAGCCCTGATAATCCGGATCGATTACATGCAATTGAAGCTTACGTCGACAGCGGTGCCATCGGCAATTATGTGGATCATGAAATGGTTTTGAGGATGAATCTAACTCTTTGTCCCAAGGCTGTAAAGGATGTCATTACTACAGTGGATGGTACGGAGATAGCCTCCGGGCCAGTAACGCATACCACTCAAGAGGTGACGCTAGTAAGTCAAGATGGACACCATGAGAAGATCGTGTTCGATGTGATCAAGGCCCCTCAGTTTCAGATTATTCTAGGAATACCTTGGTTAGAGAAACACAATCCTCTGATCGATTGGCGAGCAAGAACGGTCCAGTTTCCAGAATGTGTCTCTACTTGTCACCCTCCACCTGGTGTTGCACTGGCAGCAATTTCTTCAGAGACTCCCCAGTTACCTCCCGAATACCTAGAATACCAAGATGTTTTCCGGAAGGATCAGGCTAACTCTCTACCTCCTCATAGGTCTTATGACTGCCAGATAGACCTGATACCTGGATCTACTCCTCCTTGTAGTAGAATTTATGCCCTCACCGAGCCTGAGAATCTTCACCTTCGACAATACCTGGATCAATACCTGGCGAATGGGTTTATTCGTCCTTCCAAGTCCCCTGCTTCTTCAGCTTTGTTCTTCGTTCCAAAAAAGGAAGGAGACCTTAGAACTTGTATCGATTATCGCTCCCTGAACCAGATCCCCGTTAAGAATAGATATCCGTTACCTTTGATCCCTGAACTCCTGGACCAAGTCAGAAAAGCATGCATATATACAAAGCTGGATCTTAGAGGAGCTTACCACTTGGTACGAGTAAAAGAGGGCGATGAATGGAAGACGGCCTTCCGCACCAAGTATGGGCTATTTGAATATCAGGTCATGCCCTTCGGACTTTGCAATGCCCCGGCCGCCTTTCAATATTTTATGAATGATGTCCTCAGAGAGCTCATAGATGTGTGTGTTGTTGTTTACATTGACGACATCCTCGTTTATTCTTCATCGGAATCTGAACATCGGAAACACGTGAAAATGGTCCTCGAAAGATTGCGTCAACACAAACTTTTCGCTAAGTTGGAAAAATGTGTTTTCAACGTGACTGAAGTTGAATTCTTGGGATTCATATTATCACCTGGCGGGGTACGTATGGATTCAAAGAAGGTCAATGCAGTTCTCAAATGGCCATCACCATCCTCCGTAAAAGGTGTGCAAAGCATGTTAGGCTTCGCTAACTTTTACCGCAGGTTTATCCCCGAATTCTCTCGAATAGTCCAGCCCATCACTGCCTTGTTAAAGAAAAACAAACGTTTTGAATGGTCTACCGAGGCGGAACAAGCTTTCCAGGATTTGAAGACTAAATTTATCTCTGCACCAATCTTAAAACACCCTCGCCCCGAACTGCCCTACATCGTGGAAACTGATGCTTCAAGCCTTGCCATGGGGGCAGTTCTATCACAAAAGGACCCGGTAACCAATCAGTTGCATCCCGTGGCATTTTGGTCCCGCAAATTCTCGCCTCCTGAAATCAATTACACGATTACTGACAAGGAACTTCTGGCTATCAAGTCTGCCTTTAAGGCTTGGCGGCATTATCTGCTGGGGGCCCGACACACCGTTACTGTGATTACGGATCACCGAAACCTGCAATATTTAAAAACCGCAAAAGCCCAATCCTCTAGACAACTCCGTTGGGCATTATTCTTTGCCGAGTTTGACTTCATAATTACCTATCGACCTGGTACAAAGAACGGTAAAGCTGATGCCCTTTCTCGGATGGGAGTGGAAGAACACTTGATCAACCCTAAACCTGTACCAATCATTCCCGAACAAAGAATTCTGGGTGTAATCGCCACAGAATCCATAGAGGAAGTTAAGGATAAAGCCAGGCAACTTGTAACTCCAGCAGACATACAGAATTGGCATCTGCAGGGAAAGGACTTTGCAGTAAAGGACAACTTATTGTATTTCCAAGAACGATTATACCTACCCAGCACAGATTTACAGAAAAAAGTAATCTCCTGTTATCACGATTCTTTAATGGAAGGTCATCCCGGTATGGCCAAGACCTCAGAAAAGATCAAGCGCTACTTCTGGTGGCCGTCTTGGAAAAAAGATATCAGAGACTTTATAATGTCCTGTGGAGTATGCGCCCAAAACAAGAGTCAAAAGGAAAGACCAGCAGGCCTCTTACGCCCTATTGACATCCCACCTCACCCTTGGCATACGCTTTCTATGGACTTCATCACCGATCTACCTCCATGCTCCGGATACAATACGATTCTAGTAATCGTGGACTTATTCTCCAAGATGGCGCATTTCATTCCGCTCAAAGGCTTGCCAACAGCAGCAACTCTGGCCCGAGAATTTCTCGAAAACATCGTCCGACTACACGGTTTTCCTTCGGTTCTAATTTCGGATCGAGGTAGTCAATTTATTTCTCATTTTTGGCGAAGTTGCTGTCGGTCGGCTCAAATTGATGTGAGACTATCGACCAGTCACCACCCTCAGACCGATGGACAAACCGAGAGGACCAATCAAACTCTGGAACAGTATTTACGCTGCATGCTGCAACAAACTGAAAAAACTTGGAAAGACATCCTTTGGATAGCCGAATATGCCTACAATAACTCTGTCCATTCGGGAACTGGGAAAACACAGTTTTTTCTTTTGTACGGTAGTCACCCTCGAACCTCGGAGTTGGATCCCCTCCAAGATCTTGAAACACCAGCAGTAGACTACCTGCATTCTACAATCACCCAAGCCTTTAAGGAAGCTGTTTCTCACCTTCAAAGGGCTAAAGAACAATACAAGAAAGGAGCAGATCAACATCGGAAGGAAGCCCCTCAATATCAAGTAGGGGACCAAGTCTGGTTATCCACCAAATATCTACCTCTAAAAGGGCCACGCACATTCAACCCAAGATACCTTGGTCCCTATTCCATCACTACCATAGTAAACCCAGTAGCGGTCAAGTTGGACTTGCCCCCGCACATGAAGATACATCCGGTCTTCCACGTCTCTCTATTAAAACCCGTGCAACCTCAAACCCGACTAACTAAATCTCCAAAACCCATCCTAGTTGATGGAGAACTCGAGTTTGAAGTCAAAAGCATTCTGGACTCCAAGATCTCCAAATCTAAACTATTTTACCTAATTGACTGGAAAGGCTACGGCCCCCAAGAGAGATCCTGGGAACCTGCTGAATATGTCCACGCTCCTCGCCTAATCAAAAGATTTCACCGAACATTTCCTGACAAGCCAAAACCCCCGGAGAAGCCCGGTTTGGGAGGGGCCTTGAGGGGGGGTACTGTCATGATCTCTGCTTCCAAAAGGTCAGGGTTTTCCCAACTCCCTTGGAAGCAGATCCATAACCCAGGTTCCGAGTGCCAACCAGTCCCAATTGGGACCTTTTGGACCCAGTCCTGGCGCCAGTGGCACCAGGCTCATAAATATGCCCAGTCCCAGCGCTGGAAGCGCCGGACTCATAATGTTTGGGTGGACTTACCTGCAGCAGACCATGCTGCTTACTTGCCTGCCAGTTGAGCCTCTGATCCTCTTCTGTTTGGAACTACTTTTCCTGTTGGGTGGGGCAGGAGCCACTCCCCAGATTCAGAACACTGGAACTCTTCTGGAAGGCAGGAACTCTTTTCTTACCTAGGCGTGGCTGTGGAAGGAGACACCTAAGCACTACAGGAGGCTATTTAAACCACACCCGGTGGATGAATCTTGCTTTGCGTTATTCTGCATCCTCTGCAGCAGAACGTTCATCGTGTCTTCTGCATCGGATCCTGGGCCTAAGGAAAAAAGGCTTATCATCCTGAATCCAGTCTTCAGCAACACCTATAAAGACAAGAAAGAACAGGTTAGCATTCCGGCATCTGAAAGACAAAGGCTTACCTACTCTTCGTGCGCTCCGGATGTCTTCACACTGCATTCCGGCATCTGAAAGACAAAAGCTTACCAACTCTTTGCACGCTCCGGAGGCCTTCGGCGCTGCATCCCGCATCTGAAAGACAAAACAAGGTGCGTTTAAAGACATTGGGGAACTTTAATACTCACGTGCCATTACTCCTTTCCACATCTAACCCAGTGGGTATTCCGGCACCCTGCAGCCGCTCCGAACTCGTACCTGCAAAATAAAAAGACAGTTAGAGCGCATCGTGAAGCAGGCAACAAGCGCTTACTTACGTGCTTCCAGGCGCTTCTATTCATCACACGGACTCCATCTTCAATTCACTTCAGCCCGTCATCCGCCATCGCCGGAACCCTGCAAAACAAGAGACATCATTACTAAAGACTTTAAAGACAATAGAATTACTCGAAACTTACCGTTCGTGCAGTAAACGACGGACAGCAGTCCTCTGAAGTCAAGAGGCCTGCGCTACCTACCCAGTGAAGAAACTGGTTACAGCACCCTGCCCCGAGGCAGATGGAGAGCTCGGCATTCACTTACCTAAGGTGAGAGCGTTAACCTTTGGGGGTCTACAGGAGAGCAAAAAGGGAAGAGATAGGGACACCCCAATAACCCCAGTTCATTAATCCCATATTTTCTATCTGCAGACATCTCACTCTTGAAGTCAGGCATACAGTGCACAGAGGTCCAGCCCAAAGAGCCAACCGGGTGCTACACATCACCTTTGAAGATACGGTAGTTGCCCAGTCAAGACCGGCGCCTCTGCGAGAATCAGGTGAGCGTTACACCCGTTGTGTTTCAATCACGCAACCGCACTGTAGTTTCCACCCACCCTAGTGGAGTGTGGACGGGTAGATAATCCTGGGCTCAACCTTCTTATATTAACTATACATGCCAACATTCCGTAACACCTGGGAGGGAGATTTCTGCAGGGAAATTGGGAGCCAACAATTTCCCCATAGGATTGTATTGGGCAAATCATTATTTTAGGCGGGAGAACGTGAAAAATAACAGTACTTTCCACTGAAAATTGGGAGTCTCCCGCCTAAATCGTGAGGGTTGGCATGTATGATTTACTGCCCTGGGGAAGTCCAGCACCAAATGCTAGGCACTTCTCCTCTGAACAAGAGTACCAACAGCAACCCCAGACTTGTGTTTTGGTCTGGTTGGAAGTCATCAGTAGAGTGGAGCGTTGACTCACTCAGAATAGTGAGCAAGGGGTCCACATCTGGATTCCCCTAGTAACTTAGGGTGAGACCCAAAGTTACTTAAATTATGCAAAAAACAAAGGGTACTGGGAGTCCCTCTGCCGAACATTAGTCCCGGTTACGAGAGCCTTACCCAGATTCTTTAGCTCACTATCCTTCACAGAGGAGAAATATCCCAAATGTATCAGTCTTTGTCCTGCCCTGGGGAGTCCAGCACCGAAATACTAGGCCTGACCATTAGATCCCACCCGCCCCCCGCCCCCTGCACTTCTCTTACAGCATCTGAATATCACAAGACCTAGTAGGATCGTTTTTGTTTTCTTCTCTTTGTACCTCCACCTTCTTGTCTTGTTGTGCCTCGAAACACATTTAGGGTAATTCATGGAATTAATGTGCGCTGAAAACGGGGGCACAAGCATGAAAATCACAGCGCACGAATATGAAAGCCGTGCAAGCGCCAGTTTGGTGATTCATGGGAGCCACTGCGCGTGGCTTACCTGTGACCTGCGCCGAATCAGTGTTCGGCGCCCACGTAATTGCGACATCCCGAAGGCTGAGCGCGAGACGGCCAGTGAAGGCGCACACCGACCAGTGCACACACCTAAAAAGGGGGTGGAACACGCGGAATGGGGAACAACACGCAAAAATGTGGGTGTTACTGGGGAAGTACCGCTGCCAAATCCTTGCAACACCCACACGTGCGCTAACAACACGTATTCATGGAATTGAACAGGGGAAACCCGTGCGCCACAAAAGATGCATTAAGCCGGAAACACGTACGCCAGGCGAAAGCTGGCGTAAGTGCCCCTGCGCAGCATAAAAGTGCGTGCAAACAACAAACAAGCTCATACCGCTACGATGAATGTACCGTTCCTCGCAGCAGTGGTCATGGAACCCCGCAGGAGGAGGATAGCCAGGCCCTGCATTTTTTTACCCAGGACCAGCCTTTTTGGGATACCTGATGACCAGGTCTATGGCAGGTACAGATTTCCACCCCATATCATCCTAGACCTGGTCATTGAGTGGGAGGATGACCTCACATCACCCACCCTGTGCTCCCAAGCACTGAACCCCTTGGAAAAGGTGCTCAATGTACTGCATTTCTTGGCCACTGGTTCATTTCAGCGGACAAGTGCCATAGTTGGGGGCGTCTCACAGCCCACGCAGTCACGCTGCCTACACCAGTTGTTGGCAATTATGACTGCACGCCCCTCAGTCCACAGGCACATATACATGCCCAGAACACCCGCAGAAAGGCAGGCCGTCACCTCTGTCTACGCAAACTATCCAGGGGCAACCCATGATAGTTTCATATTCAGAATGTCACCCCTAAACTGGGACCTGGAAGCTGGGAGGCACGGTGACACATGGCTCATTGGTGAGTACAAATGCCTGTGCACATGCATGCATGTCACACACAGAGAAATGGCAAAACCCAACTAATCACAACCATTATCAACTCCCCAGGGGACAGTGCCTACCCTCTGAGCACCTACATGATGACGCCAATACGGAACCCACCACACCATCCTAAGTAAGATACAACGCAGCCCATATTGCAACCTGGGGCATGGTGGAACGCACATTCAGAGTGCTCAAGTTACGTTTCCGCTCTGTTGACTTCTCTAGTGGCAAGCTGCTATATGCACCCACAGTAGTGTGCAGGATCATTGTGGCAGCATGTGTCCTGCACAACGTTGCAACCTGGCGTGGCGTGCCGGTGGACATGGTGGTGACCCCACATCCCCAAACACATGCCTGGCTGCTGCGCATGGGAGGGGATAGGACACAGGGTGAGGCAGCCCGTACCCAGCTTGTGGCTCCATTTTTCACCTAAATTCCCACTACTGCAGAGTGCACACAGGCCTGGCACATACCTGGTGACAATCGATGATGAGAAAGGGACAGTCAACTGTCACAACCCTACCACCCTGAGATTGTTTCCCTGGAAGTGCTACATTGTGTGCATCCCTAGCTAATTAAAGAATCCCAATGCTGCGTCAGCAAAAGGCACACATTCATGCTGCATAAAGGACTACCCCCTTGCAAAACAGCACACACAAATACTGGTATGTCACCCAACCCCGCCCAAACCCCATGTCACCCGGCCAACACACCATGGCATGGCATGCAATGTGAAAGCAACCATGTAAATGCACAACACATGACACAACTGTCACAAAGTGCACCATCACAAATGGAAACAGGCCACAGACAATTCCCTCTCGCATATGAAAAAGAAACTGCACACATGAACATATACTTACCAGCATGACAAATCATGAATACAGGACCCAACAGTGGCAACGTCTGACAGTGACCAATCACAATAGTCCAAGTGTCACAATCTGACAAAGGCACCACATCGACCCCTCGCATCTTCAGTGTGTTGCTGGTAGGTAAATGTGGCAGGGTACTACATACAGCATGAACTGCATCTGCAATGGAGACAGGCAAGGTAACACATGAAGAAGCAACATGTAAATATGCATAATGAGCAATATTGAATACAATATATAAATCAACCATGCAGTGGAGAAACCATCATTAATCCCCACTAGGATCCCCACTAGGGGTGTATACACAGTTTGGACTACAGACTGGCCACACAACTGATGGAAGTCCAATGACTCTGTGTAAGTTACTGTCACACTGTGCCACCCGTGCCAGCCCATGGAAAGAGGAAGCAGGAGTGGCATGTGTGTCTGGACCCCAAGCCTCAAACACGAACACAAGACAAGCCTGTATGGGCCCAGCAGGAACACACAGTGGATGCCTATGGGTGCCACACAAAGCAACACACTGTCACATTAATGCACAATAGACACAAAAAGAGGAAAAATAAAAAAACAAAAATAAAAAATGGCCATGGGCGACTGGGGGCGACCACCCAGGAGGGAGGAGGTGCAGGGTGCCCTCCTTGGGCTCATGGCCTGCACGGCTACCCGATCATAGGAGAACTGCCGTCGCTGTCGTCACCCTCTGGTGCTACATGAGAAGGTGTGCATGGTACGGGAGGCAGACCATGCAAAGCCCTGAGATGCTCCTCCATGGCAGCAAGCATGCAGGCTTGAAAGGTTTGGTTCTGCAGGATGATCGTCCTGAGGTCCCCATGCAGCATCTCACATGTAGCACTGAGTTCTGCCTGTAAGGCCTCACGTGATGCACGGATCTCCTCACGAGTTGCCTGGAGCTCAGCTGGGATGTTGCGTGTTAGCTGCTCCAGCTGCTGTTCTGACCGTCTACTCTGGAACACCTCAAGTGCCCCCAGAGTAGCTCTGAGGGAGCTGTTATCTTCCCTCAGGGCATCCCTTTGGGCCTGTGCCTCTGCAGATACGGCTGTGCGCAGAGCCCCCAGTTCAGCCCGTTGGTCCCTGATGGCGGGCAACATGTCCTGCCTGTGTGAGAGGCACGTGGACCGCGTTGCCTGCTGCTGGAGCTCCACCTGCCTTTCGGGGGGGGGAATGGAAGTGGCCACCCTATCCACGGCCTGAGCCATCATCTCACATGATGCCCCCTATTGTTGTGCAATTGCATACATGGAGTTCTCCCACACAGTATTGCCTGGTGGCACACGGCCACCGCGTTGCCGGACACGACACCTGTCGGGCCCAAGGTGATGTGCACCTTGCTGTGCTGGCGCTGCCTGAGGCTGTAGGACTGCATTCCTCCTTCGATCTGCTGCCCCAGGAACAGGAGCAAATAGTGTGGAGTGTGACCCTGCATCCGTAACCACCACAGGTGGACATTCCAACACTGAATGGGCCATTGAGGGGTCTACCCCAGTGCAGGTGCGTTGGAAAGAACAGCATCCCTGCCAGAAGCACTCACCTGAGACGGGACATTTGTGTCAATGTCTGATTCAGCACCTGAGCCATAGAGATCCTCGGAGGTGTACCCAGAGACACCCGTGGACAGGTTGGTCTGTTGGAGCAATGGATTCTCGTGCGGCACCACCCCATGTCCTCCACTGGTGCTTGGTTGAGGCTCTAAGTACTCCTGACCCTGCGCCATCTCCTCCTCCTCCACGGCATCTAGTGCCTCATTACCTGCACAAAATGAAAAGAGAAGTCATGAAGACACACATGAATAGCATAGGCCACACACATAGGCATCACAATGTCCACATCCAATACATTAATCAGACATGTCACACATGACACAAATTCAGCCATGCATGCAGTGGCAATGAAGTGGAATGGGTTCTCTGAAAGCAGACACTGGGCCGCAAAAGGCTGCGGCGCCGTTCAACCCGTTGCGCCACATTACGAGGTCCCCTCGCGGGACACGTTAAGCACGCCTGGGAAAACCAGGCGTGCATACAGGGTCCCGCGAGGGGATCAGGGAGCAAACAATGGGCCATCTCGTAATGGCCCGTTGTTTACTCCCTCTCCCATTCCCATTCAGCCCTATGGGGGCTGAATGGGAATGGGGATGAACCGTGTCCGTGTCCTCGAGTGAGGAATTACCGGGCCATCCGAACTCGGAATGGTCCGGTAAGTCCTCATTCCGAGGACACGGATGCGGTTTTGCCGGCAGCCATGCCACCAATAGCGGCATGGCTACCGGCATACCTCGTAATGAGGCCCACTGATTACTCCAAAATGGAAAAGCAACACATGTGCTGCATGGTTCATAGCACCTGCATCACACATAAACCTGTGAGTGGCATGGACCATCCCCAAACATGACACATGCCAGCACACAGATGCACGTAGAATAGCCATGGCAGAACTGACAAGGACACCCAGATGGGAGTTAATCACTACTGTCCCCCATCCATGTAAAACGCATTACATCAAACAGAACATGCAAAAGAGTGGGACAAAACACACATGTGACACACGCTGCAACAACGCCAGTGTGTTCAAATACAGTGATGGGAGGCACATGGATACATCAATGGTAGGTCACCTTGACATGACACAAGTCAATTGTCATGTTGAAGGTTGAAACAGGGCTCAGAGGTGAGCGAGTGCAGTACATGTGTAGGTGCTCAGCAGTCAATCAGCCTGATTCATGGAATTATTTGCATGAAAAACGCAGATTTGCGTGCCTTTCTGCCCAAAAATCCCTGTCTGAAGTATTGTGATTTTCGGGCAGAAAGGCGCACAAATCTGTGTTTTTCATTCATATGATTCCATGAATCAGGCAGAATAAAGAGAACAAAATGTAATAACAATGTTGTGGCATGATGGCAGTTCAAGGGCAAGTGAAGTCATCATGTGCAAAGTGTTTGCAGTGGTTAGTAGGGATACAGTGAACTCCAAACCCAAGGACGGGGGATGTCTTGGAGGCACTACATGGGTCACATATGGCAGTTATGACTACACAGCCTGACCTGGCACTCGATCACAACACATCACCCAAGCAACATACACATGGGGCCTCATTCCGAGGTTGGTGGTAGTCATGGCGCTATTTGCCCCATGACTACCACCAATAACGGGACCGAGTCTGGTCCCTTTCAATGGTGACTTACTGGTCCAGTCCGACCTTGGCTGGACCGGTAAGTCCCCATTGAAAAATCCATTCCCCATTCCCATTTGAGCCTCCATAGGGCTCAATGGGAAGGGGGAAGGCGCCAATAACAGTACCGCAAATTGCAGTACCGTTATTGGCTCTGAGGTCCCTTAATGGGTCCCGTCCATAACGCCTGGTCAGACCAGGTGTTAAAGGAGGGACCCGCTAAGGGGCCTCGGATTAGTGCGCAAAGGGATTACCGGCACCAATGTCCTTAACGGTGCCCAGTATCCCTATGCGCCCTACTCAGAATGAGGCCCATGGTCTGGACACACATGCATGGGCACTCACCGGACATTGGGCCTCATTACAAATCGCCCGGTATGGAAACAACGGTGGCGGTAAACCCGCCGCCACCGTTGTTTCCATGCCGGGCGATCCCGACTCCTGCAGGCGGGAGGTGATGTTCCCGCCAGGTTTGACCTGCCGGGTTTAACACCGCCCGCCTGCAGGCGGACGAGGAAACACCGGCAGCATCATGAGATGCTGCCGGTGTTTCCATGATCCGCATTCCCATTGAGTCCCATAGGACTCAATGGGAATGGGGATTAACACCATTCCGCCTCCGTGATTCCCGGGAAACCGGGGTTGTAATGCCCCGGTAATTCCGGGAATCACGGAGGCGGAATGGTAATACGAGTCCGGCGGTAACCAGGCGGTTTTACCGCCTCAGTTACCGCTGGACTCGTAATGAGGCCCATTGTCTCAAGATCTGGGAGGTCTCCCACTTCTTGGGCCTCATTCCGACTCGGGCGTTAAGAGGTTTACGGCGCCGTAAACGGCGCCGACCCTTAACGCCTGATTACAAGGTTCCCTTTGCGGGATGGCTGTTTAACGGCTGCTTTTTGCAGCCGTTAAAAGCCATGCCGCAAAGGGACCTTGGCGATAATTACAGCACCGTAATTTACGGTGCCGTAATTATCGCCTTTCCCCATTCCCATTATGCCCTATGGGGCAAAAATGGGAATGGGGAAGGGGCCATTGGTGAATGGGGAATTACCGCCCCACTCACCTTGGAATGGGGCGGTAATTCCGCCATCCACCATGGCGGAATTGCAACCTTAGCGGCCTGGACCATGGTGCTAATAGCACCATGGTCCTCCGCCAAGGTTGTAATGAGGGCCCTTGGATCTGATCCTCTGCGATGAACCCTCCAGCTGTTGCCTCATGTTCTGTGAGTTCATCCTCCTCTGGTGGTGACCCACTGCCAGTCACCAGAGTAGAGGCGTAATTAGAAGCCAGCTTGTTTTTTGCTCGGCGTTTGAGGTCATTCCAATGCTTTGAGCAATCATCAACTGTGCGCTTCACAAATCCCAAGGAACTAATGTGGTCCGCGATGCACTGCCAGTGGGCCCTATGCTAAGCAGGCGTAGTCTTGCACCCTGCCGTCACCAGCATGTTGCAGCCATGTTCCGACACGTAGCCCACAAGTGCGTCCAGTTCCACATTATTGAAACTCCGCTTCCTTGACGTGCTGGAGGGGCGAGTCGTGTCTGGGGTCCCTGTCTGTTCCGCAAGAGCACGCTTCTTCCTCTTGAGAGGTGGTGCGGACCCTGAGTGGCTTACGCCGCTCTGATCTGTAGGGGCTGAAGCGCAGGTGGACTGCCCACTGGAAGCAGGCAATAGCACGATGACCAAAGGTCTCACTGCAGGCATTGGCTGCTGGGTGCTGTTGCAGGACCAAGCGGCACAACTGCCTTGGTGTGAGGGGCGGGGACCAACACTGTCCCACCAGGGTGACTCAAAGCCGGGGTGGTGTCAGCTGCAGTTGCAGACACCACAGCCTGGCTGCTCGGGGCAGCAGATGACATTGCTGCCCCAAATCCAGGTGGCCTGGTGACAGCAACTTTCACTGCCACACGTGGCTTGGACTTTGTGACACAGAAGTCGGCCTGTGAGTCATCCCATGCCTGTTCTGTGACCAATCCGGGCGGACTAGCAGGGCCTGAGCTGGGATGGTGTCAGATGCATCTCCCTGAGCCACTGGGGGGGGGGCATAGGTGTCCCTGATTGGTCCTGGACACACTGCCCTCTTGGGCCACCCTGCCCAGGTTGTCCACCGCTGCCACCTTGGCCAGCCTGGTCATCCTGGCCACGTCCCCTACCGCAGACACCTCTTGGAGGTCAGCCACCTTTGCCTCCCTTACCACTTGGTCACCTCCTAACCATGGCACTGATATACTTGTGCGAATGGGAGGTGCAGAAAACAATTGTCCTGGGCAATTGGGGTGAAAGAGGCAGGGTACAAGATGGAATAGGTACCCCTGTGCTCCTGCAAGTCTGTCTGTGAACCCTGGGGAAAAATGACAGGTCACGCAATGCTCAGGCACCCCAAAAATAAAAACAAACGTGCATGCGACCCCTCAGTAGCCCACATGCGTGGAATTAAGGACCTGCAGTACGCTGTAGCACCCAGAAACACAAAAAATGCATACACGTGGAACACGCAGGCTTCAATGATCTCTGAATGGGTACGCGACACACGGGGGCAACCACAGTGGAAAAATACACGCGTGACTCACCGTCTGCCTGGAAAATGTACGTTAAAATCACGCGTGTTGGCAACACCCCCACAAAAATAAGAAGTGAGCTCTGCCACAGTAAACAAGGAGTACGCACTGCAACCGATGTGAAGTAATTGCGTGTCAACCCGCAAGAAGTACAAGAATCCCACGCTCGCTATCCACAAAAAGCATGTACAGGAAAATGGCATCCTACGCAGACCTTTAACCCGTGCGCATAGCAATGCCTACACGCACCACGTCACTTACGCGCTTACGCGCTAAGGGCCTTTCCTCGAATTACACGCTCACATGCTGATTTTTTATGTGCCGAGTCACTCTGCATGAAGCTGGCCACGCGAAAACACACGGAAGACCATGCTCCTGCCCAGAAGGCCATTTACCTGCCCCCAAAGCCCCTCAGGCCTCCTATGAGCCATCTGCTGCTGCCAGACTGCCGGCTGCCAACAAGCCCTGAAATTAGGTGCCTGCACATCAGCCATCATCAGGGGTGCAGTTGCTATTACCAACCTTGCTGGAACAGAAGACTCCCGACTGATGTTCCATCGCTCCACAGCCCAGCCCCAGGACCCAGTTGCCCACCCACACCTGCCTCGGGGGTTGCCATGTCCGACACAACACCATCTGGCACCAGTGGCAAGCCCCCGGCAGAGAGGCAGAGGGCTGTCAGCTTCAGTGCAAATGAAGTTGGCATCCTGGTGGAGCAAGTCCTGGTGCATTATGATGCCCTCTTCACACCATCGTGCACCGACAAGAAAGGACAGGGGAGGATCTGGGAGGACATCGTGGGTGCAATCAACGTGGAGGGGGTGGCGCCCCATGACTTGAAACACGTTCTGAAGCACTGGGAGGACTACAAGTCCAGGACCCTCAAGAAGACCCGGCACCTCTTGGACTCAAAGGATGCAGTGGGGCACCGGGTCCTGCTTACCACCGACCAGATGAGGGTCCTGGAGCGCTTTCGCCCAGCGCTTCACCTCCAGGTCCTCGAGAGGCAGAACCATCCGGAGTCGAGCGGTAAGTGTCCATGCGTTCTCAATCCACACAGTGCATGTTGAGGTGTGGCAGGAGTGTGCAGCTCGGACATATGTCTGACATGACCCATGTATGGATGTGTATGTGCAGGGACATGACCGTGCTGCATGTGAGTCCAGTCATTTGTGCTGCACATCAATGGTGTATGTGTACCGATGCATGATGCACGAATGCATGTGAAGATGCACACATGTTTGCATGCCTGTGTGTGGACTCAGCCATGTTTGGGGTGTGACACATGGATGCTCGTCCCACCTTCATGTATGTGCATGGTGTACATGTGTGTGTGTCTGGTGTGTGTGTCTGGTGTGTGTGTGACTGTGAGAGGCCATGGATGCATGTGACACAGACATGTAGGTACCCGATTGGCAGATGTGACATAGTGGACGATGATTGCACTGCGACAGGAGGTAAAGATGGCCAGATGCATGTCTGTCTGGTGGCATCTATGCATGTGAATTGCATGCTCCATGATGCTTGTGACATCATGCCACCCTTAGGATGTTCATGCAGTTCCATGTGAATGGATGCAGATGCCTGTTGCACGTTCCCTGCTTGTCTGTGCATGTGTGGGTTCAATTGACCTGAGTGATGGGTCGTGTGATGCCGTCTGTGATGTTTGACACTGCCACTAATGTTCTATAGTCATGTGTCTAGCAGACTATTGTATGGTGTCCTGATGCCTGTGTTTTGTCTCTCCCTGTCTGCATCCTCAACTGATGAAGAGGGCGGAGACGGCGCTGTGGAGCCCAGCGGCAGGGATGCCACCGCCAGCCAGAGACGCAAGGCCCTGCCCCCTCCCAGGTAATAATATCTTCCAGGAGTGAGGGGACTGGTGGCACGTCCATGGCCGCAGCTGCCGAGGGGAGGTCCAAGAGGCCAAGGTTGGATGTGGCCCCATTGGCAATTGAAGGGGCAGGTGAGCCCCCACAGGGGCATGCTATGGAAGACGGCACAGAGTCATCCAGGTTATTGGGGGGTGTGGTTGAGGAGGAGGCCATATCAGACAAACGCATGGGGCCTGGAAGGGGTGGTTCTACTGGTGCAAGTGGTCTAGTCCAGGGGCAGGGGCAGGAGGCAGCACAGGTCACCGTGGAGGTACCTGTGTGTAATCCTGTCCCTGATCCTGTGACTGCATCATCCTGCACCAGCAGGGAAGCCTCTGTCCAGGCCTGTTCGCAGGTAGGGGATGTGTCTACGTCAACTGACCTTTCTCCACCTGCGGACGAGGCAGTCCGTGACAGGGTTGAGCCTGTCCTAGTCGGTGTCCTGTTGTGCACATGGGTGATTCAGGATGATGTGCGTGTTTCCAGGCAGAACAGAGCACATCATTTCAGACACCTGTGTGGCCGCGTCGACTTGCTAGGACAGGTCATTGGCACAGGGTTCCTCTGTGTGCTGGATGCTCTTGTGACCCCCTCCTCATCTGCACACCCTATGCACCAGTCATCCTCCATGCCGTGTTATCGCCCATGTCTCACCTGGGCATCCTGTGGACCTGCCCCATCCACCGCGGCCAGGCTGGTGGAGAACACATCCCTGCCACAGTCGGGAGTCAGAGGACCAGCAGAGGTGGTCATCCCAACAACTGGACCCCTGCCAATGGAGGATGTGCAGGTACCTCTGAGCAGGGCACGAGCACGGCGGCACTGGGGGATTCCATCGTCCCGGAGGCCGTCGTGGTTGCAGAGGCAGTTGGCATTAAGGCGGCGGCAGGCTCGAGGGGGGAGGCGTCAGGCCTTGGGCCGTCTACATCACGGGGGCAGGCATCGGCGAATGGGCAGGAGGACCCTGGACTACGTGTGTCTTCCGTGTGGCAGCGGTTGGGCCAGCAGATAGATGCAGAGCGGCAGCAGGCGGAGAGGGCACGGCTCACGATGGTCAGGGCGGAGAACTCCATGCACCGGGCATTGAGGTGGGCAGCGTTCCTTGAGGAGACTCGCAGGGAGTTGGTGAAGACCATGGCGACGTCCCTGCGAGCCCTCGAGGACACATCCCAAGCCCGCCTCCGGGACATCAATATGGAGTTCGATGATGCCCTGGCCAAAGACATTAACATCAAGACGTGAGCCATAGGACTAGCCCGCTGCCACTGTAAATAGTTCCTTAGTGTTTCCTTTCTATTTTTTTATATTATTTTCAGATGACACGGACATTGCTTCACTCTTTTGTATATAGTTCTTTTTTGTAGGTAGTTTTTTTGGACAGGTCTGCAGTTTGGGATCATGGACCCTTTGACATTTTTTGTACATAGTTGGACTTGTGTGGATTGTTTTTTTAATTTTTTCTTTCCCATGGAGTAATGGGTTTCCTTTTTTTATTACTATTTGGAACTGACTGCATTTATTTTGTGGAAATGCATTTTCACCATCTACTTGGATATTTTGGATTGTCTACTTCATTTGGATTTGCCATTTCGTTTTGTTTCAGTTCATTGCATTTTTCTTTGCATTTTTGATTTTTGTAAGGTGTAATTTCTGATTTCACAATACATTTTCATCTGGTCCAATCACAGTGTTGCGTGCTCACATTTGTTTGTTGCATGTGTCATTCGCCACTGGCTCAGGCATGTGTCAGTGAGGTGTGGCTATGGTGTGCATTTATATGCATGTATGCATGTGTGCTTCTGGGTATGGCATGTCATGGGTCCAGTACTGTGAGGTGGGGGCAATGGATGGGTATGGAGTAGCATGGGGCGGGCAGCGGGTGGAGCCATTTTGGATATTTGATACATGGTTTTATGTAATGACTATGGGTTTGGTGGGGGCCACATGAGTCGGGGCCTGCTGGCAGCTTGCCTTCACTGGGGGTGGGGGCCACATGAGTCGGGGCCTGCTGGCAGCTTGCCTTCACTGGGGGTGGGGGCCACATGAGTCAGGGCCTGCTGGCAGGTTGCCGTCACTGGGGGTGGCGGCCAAATGAGTCGGGGCCTGCAGGCAGGTTGCCGTCAATGGGGGTAGGGTGGGGGCCAAATGAGTTGGGGCCTGCTAGCAGGTTGCCGTCACTGGTGGTGGGGTGGGAGCCACATGAGTCTGGGCCTGCTGGCAGGTTGCCGTCACTGGCAGGGTCATGATTCGAGGCATGCCTGCTGCCATGGTCACGGGTGGTTGGAGGGGTCCGTTGTGGTGTGGGCTGCCTGCTGCCATGGTCACGGGTGTTGGGGGGTCCGTTGTGGTGTGTGCTGCCTGTTGCCATGGTAACGGGTGGTTGGGGTGTCCATTGTGGTGTGGGCTGCCTGCTGGCATGTGCACTGGTGGTTGGGGGGCCGTTGTGGTGTGGGCTGCCTGCTGCCATGGTCACGGGTGGTTGGGGGTCTGCTGTGGTGTGGGCTGCCTGCTGCCATGGTCACGGGTGTTGGGGGGGTCTGTTGTGGTGTGGGCTGCCTGTTGCCATAGTCACGGGTGGTTGGGGTGTCCATTGTGGTGTGGGCTGCCTGCTGCCATCGTCACGTGTGTTGGGGGGCTGTTGTGGTGTGGGCTGCCTGCTGGCATGTGCACGGGTGGTTGGGGGGTCTGTTGTGGTGTGGGCTGCCTGCTGCCATGGTCACGGGTGGTTGGGGTTCTGCTGTGGTGTGGGCTGCCTGCTGCCATGGTCACGGGTGTTGGGGGGGGTCTGTTGTGGTGTGGGCTGCCTGCTGGCATGGGCACGGGTGGTTGGGGGTGTCTATTGTGGTGTGGGCTGCCTGCTGGCATGTGCACAGGTGTTGGGGGGTCCATTGTGGTATGGGCTGCCTGCTGGCATGTGCACAGGTGTTGGGGGGTCCGTTGCGGTGTGGGCTGCCTGTTGGCATGTGCACAGGTGTTGGGGGGTCCTTTGTGGTGTGGGCTGACTGCTGGCATGTGAACGGGTGTTTGGGGGGGTCAATTGTGCTATGGGCTGCCTGCTGCCATGGTCACGGGTGGTTGGGGGGGTCCGTTGTGGTATGGGCTGCCAGCTGGCTTGTGAACGGGTGGTTGGGGGGATACGTTGTGGTGTGGCTGCCTGCTGCCATGGTCACGACTGGTTGGGGGGTCCATTGTGGTGTGGGCTGCCTGCTGCCATGTTCACAGGTGCTGGGGGGTCCGTTGTGGTGTGGGCTGCCTGCTGGCATGTGCATGGGTGGTTGGAGGTGCCAGTTGTGGTGTGGGCTGCCTGCTGGCAGGTGCACGGGTGGTTGGGGGGTCAGTTTTCGTGTGGGTTGCCTGCTGCCATGGTCGAGGGTGGTTGGGGGCTCTGTTGTGGTGTGGGCTGCCTGCTGCCATGGTCACGGGTGTTGGGGGGTCCGTTGTAGTGTGGACTGCCTGCTGGCATGTGCACAGGTCGTTGGGGGGTGTCCGTTGTGGTGTGGGCTGCCTGTTGGCATGTGCACAGGTGTTGGGGGGGTCAGTTGTAGTGTGGGCTGCCTGCTGGCATGTGCATGGGTGGCTGGGGGGTCTGTTGTGGTGTGGGCTGCCTGCTGGAATGTGCACAGGCGTTGGGGGGTCCGTTGTGGTGTGGGCTGCCTGCTGGCATGTGCACGGGTGGTTGGGGGGGTCAGTTTTCGTGTGGGTTGCCTGCTGCCATGGTCGAGGGTGGTTGGGGGCTCTGGTGTGGTGTGGGCTGCCTGCTGCCATGGTCACGGGTGTTGGGGGGTCCGTTGTAGTGTGGACTGCCTGCTGGCATGCACAGGTAGTTGGGGGGTGTCCGTTGTGGTGTGGGCTGCCTGTTTGCATGTGCACAGGTGTTGGGGGGGTCAGTTGTAGTGTGGGCTGCCTGCTGGCATGTGCATGGGTGGCTGGGGGGTCTGTTGTGGTGTGGGCTGCCTGCTGGAATGTGCACAGGCGTTGGGGGGTCCGTTGTGGTGTGGGCTGCCTGCTGGCATGTGCACAGGTGTTGTGGGGTCCGCTGTGGCATGGGCTGCTTACGGGATACGTTTGCAGGTGATCCGAGCATGCGCTGCCATTTTCACATGATTTGGATGGCACGAGCGGGGTACGCATATTCCGAGGGGTGCGCAAGGTGTTTACATGCGTTTTGGCTGGTGCGAGCAGGGTACGCATATTCCGAGGGGTGCGCGAGTTGTTTGACACGCGATTTGGCTGGCTTGAGCGGGGTACGCGTATTCTGAGGGTTATCGCATGTAAACCTCCTCGCGCACCCCTTGGAATACGCGTACACCGCTCGCGCCTGCCAAATAGTGTGTAAAAAGTCCTCACAGACCCCTCGGAATACGCATACCTGTATTCCGAGGGGTGGGCGATGAGTGTTACACACGATTTGGCTCACGCGAGAGGGGTACGCAAGTGTTTTTAGCGCAATTCAATTGTTGGGGGCTGTATGCTGGTCCACTGGCCTTTGCAAAATATTGTGTATTTGTGCAGCTGTTTTTGGCACAGGGGGCAGTGTTAGGGGCGTAACTGGTGCTGCTGGATGTTCACTGCACCACGACTGTAAATGGCTTGGGAAATCCATGAATACGCGGTGCGCATAAATGGGATTTAGCACACGCGGATGGCGCATGCTGGCGCACGCTCCCTCTCTGAGCTAGTCGCGTGCGCTACTTCTGCTCGAGAATCTATGAATTACCCCCATTGTGTATAGGCGCATTATAAATACACAAAAAATAAATAATAATTCAGCCTATAGACAAATATGTTGCTTGCTCCATCCCTGCTCAGTATGTGAATGCTGATCTACAGAACAAGGTGGAAAGGTGTCAAAGACACTCATGTGGGAAGTACTGTCAGAGAAAATATAAAAGTAAAGACAAGTATTACACTCAGTGCATGTTTGGCTTTCCAAAGCCTGTGAAACCAGTTGGTTGAGCAAATAGTCTGTCATCTGTTCGACATCATGTTACTGGTAAGTCACTGAGGAATACTTATCATTTAAAAAGTGATAAGGAATGCCAATTCATTATTGATTACAATCCTGTCATTGCCCAGCTTTTGAATGCATATACTATGTACAGTACATTGCTGATGATACAACAGCTGATACTTATTATCTTACAGCATATATGACAAAAGCTGAAAAGAACAATGCAGCTGAAGTATTGGCAGACATATCAGCAGACAAAGGTCTTAAGGCCTTAACATGAGTTGGGCGGTATCCCGGTGGTATTACTGCCGGGATACCGCCAGGGCTATTAGCGTTACCACCAAACCCCCCTGCCCGGTGCTATTAGTGCCGGATCATGGGTTTGGCAGAACGGTAATTCCCCATTCCTCATTGAGCCCATTCAGGAATTTCCCATTCCCCATTGGACCCAATTGGTTTTTGGCGCAACTACCGTCAGCGGTATTACTGCACGGTAATTGCACTGAAAATCAGCAAATTCCCAGCGCATTTACACCAGGCTCAGTGCTGGGGGTAAATGCTGCCAAACCTGTGATTTGGCAGACGTTTAAATGCAGCAGTAATAGCGTTACCACCACATTTAAGGGTTACCGCCAAACTCGTGATGCCCCCTTAGTCAGAAACTTCTCAGCTTTGGTCTCAAGATGATCTCTCATAGAGAGTGTGGAAGCTACGAAGCTGCAGATCAGCTAACTAGTTTACCCCTTTATGGACGTAGCATTAATGTACTATGGTTAAGTCTTGGTCCAGCTACTACTAGAAATCGGGTACTGAAGCCTTTGAGTCTAATTCAGCAGTTAGCTGAAAGAGTACCCATTAGTAGAGAGATTCTCAAAACCAACTTGATTGATACCTATTATCCAAATAGATCTGCAGAGTTGGAGGAACTTTGTTTATATGAAGTAGCAGAACACTATGCATATCGAAATATTGATGCAAGCAATGACAGAGGATGGTTTAAAGTACATGGATGCACTTGGTTGTCTACTGAGACATGAAAAGCCAAGTTTCACAACCACATGAAACTGACGTTCCAAACTGCAGAGAAAAAGAAATTATTTTATTTTTGACTTTTGCAGTTATTCTCCCCATGGCGTGTAGAGGGTGATTTGCTTGGAAGTTTTGAAACTTTTGAACAAACTTTTTATTCAAACTTGGAGCAGTATTTAGTCGAAAAAGAACTACGTCAAGAACAACCTTTGTCAGCTGAATTGGCAAAGGAGACTCCGGAGAGTAGTCAAGATTCAGCAGTCGATAATCAAAATGTTTTAGGTGAGCCAATTATTCAAACCTCATGTTGAGCTTGGCCTGGAAGAAGTAGAAAGTGCAATGCAGCTAACTAAAGTAGCAGATGCAAATTAGGATTCATTAGTAGGTAAACTTAATGTAGAGCAGAAAGAAGACATTCTACAATCAAAGATAGGCTCTTACACCATTTAGAACATGACAAGCATGAATGTTCTTGTGCCCAATACAAACCTCTATCGATGTACGTTAGTGGACAAGTGGGAACAGGGAAACCCTTTTTCCCTGCCATGTATTATAACCGCTCCAACAGGTTTAGCAGCATTCAATATAGGAGGTGTTACTTTACATCGATTGTTGATGCTACCAGTGGAGCATGACAATACACTACAGTAACGAATACTTGTATCAAGTGCAGCACAAGAAGTAGGAAAAGTTCTAAGAAAAGTAAATAAAGGAAACAATATAAATTTTTTTTTATTTGGGGGCCCCCCTTCCCAAACCCTGTTTCCCCTGGTTTCCCCGCTTTACTATCCTTCCAAACCCACACCCTTTAGTATCCCTTGCCCCACCCCCACACATACTTTTCTTAAAAATGTCAAAATTCTTTACGTTATTTGGGGTTCACTGAAAATTATTCTTGTTATGAATTTTTTGTTATTAACACGGTATACCGATTGTAGATGAAGTAAGCATGGTGTCTAACTTGATGCTACCTTTCATTCACTTACAAATGCAAGAAGTCTTGAAGACTGACTATGTAGGTTTGTTTGGAGGTAAAAAAATAAATAGTGGCCCCATTATTATTCGTAAAAGACTCACCAGTACATCTGTTAGGAAGAGATCTTCTCAGTAAATTGAATGACTATTGCCTTTACAGAAGATGCTGTAGTGTGTCCAACACCAGGAACCTATCACGCTAGAGCTGTAGCTATAGGGCACGTGTTGTACAGTGACAGCACAGTCCAGGGAATACCAGTGCATCCTGATTTGTTTTTGTATGGAGCAATGATGTTGATGGGATGGGCAGCGGGGATAGCAGCAAAGACATAGAGGGCCCTAGCAGAATTTTTGTTCAGATCTGCCAGTTCACAGGAACATGGCCCAGGAATTATTCTCATACACCTTGGATTTTGAAGCAGTGATTATTCAAAAGGATAAAGTGATGTTGTTGGGAACTGATGAGGAAGGGGGAGAATGTCATTAGCAAACCCGAAAGGTGATGGCTGGAAGGTTTTGAATTAATCATAACCATGGGCAAAGCTCTGGGCAACCCTCCAGACCATTGTTTTTCAGCCTGCCAAGCCCTTACAGAAGGGGAAAAAACATATGCAAATCAGGCTTGGTCCCACCCCAAAAGGGGCAGTCCAACCCAAACTGCTAAGTCACATCCCTTCTGCAGACCACAAGCATCCCCAAACATGTTTCAGCCTTGTTGGGCGTCATCAGTGAGGAGTAGCTTGGGTCTCTAGGCCTGGCAGACTCGGGACCCACGTCTGGGCTTATCGTCCCACTCGGGGTGACTTCAGCAAAACAGAATGGTGATGGCTGGAAGGTTTTGAATTAATCATAACCACGGGCAAAGCTCTGGGCAACCCTCCAGACCATCGTTTTTCAGCCTGCCAAGCCATTACAGAAGGTGAAAAACCATATGCAAATCAGGCTTGGTCCTACCCCAAAAGGAGCAGTCCAGCCCGAACTGCTAGGTCACATCCCTTCTGCATGAGACCTCAAGCATCCCCAGACATGTTGCAGCCTTGTTGGGCGTCATCAGTGAGGAGTAGCTTGGGTCTCTAGGCCCGGCAGACTCGGGACCCACGTCTGGGCATACCTGTCCCACTCGGGGTGACTTTAGCAAAACAGAAAGGGATGTTGTTGGGAACTGATGAGAAGTGGGGAGAATGTCAGACAGTATTATGTATTGACCCTATCCTGCCCCTGAGGGAGGCGACCGATGAGCAATTGTTTGAGGACATGGACAGTGAGGTGATCTTTAAGATCTCCATCCCCTGCCAGGTAAGGATTTAGAACAGATAAGTACCTGCACCTCACAAGTCATCAGGCCAGTTCCATTGTACATGCAAGAAGACATTGCCAAAGTACCCAATGCTCTATGTGCAAGCCACCCCCATGATGTAGGCCACCTGTAGAGTATAGGGGCAGTCCAGATAATACTAAACCCAGGGGCATTGTTACCCAGAGTAAGGCAATACCCGCTGACTAAATAAGTAGATGAGGGGATTTATGATACCATACTAGCGCTGTGGCAAAAAGACATAATTGTACCCTCTCAATTCCCTTGCAACATGCAATATACCCTATAAAAAAGGCCAATGGTTCAAGTTGGAGGATGATCCAGGATCTCTGCCCTTTGGATAGCATAGTGCAGGTGGAGTTTCTGGATGTACAAACCCAGCTGCAATTATGTGTGATACACCCACACAAGCTCGTCTTGGGAGGATAGCTTGGGGGCAACTCACTCGCCTTGGAAACAAGACGGTGCAGCAACACAGTTTTCACCCCGGGTCTGCGATTAGAAACCTCTGTGTATTAAGTGCATTATAAATAACCAATTATATAAGCTACCCACTTCACTGTCATCAACCTGAAAAATGCTTCTTTTCAATTTGGTTACATCCTGTTTTGCAGTATCTTTCCGTGTTTGCTTATCGTGGGATGTGATTTCAACACACTAGACTTCCTCAGGGGTACTGTGGGTTCCTTACTTTTTATAACAGAGTATTACACATGGATCTAGGTAACATACACGCTCTGGACTTTTGACTACTCTAGTTGCTCTAAGCCCTTGTTACAAGGCCTCAGAGAAGCACAGAGGGCAAAAGGGTCTCTTACATGGACTGGAGAAATGATCACCTGTTTTCGAAAACATAAGAATGCCATCAGTAATGCCCCAGTACTATCTATGCCTGATTACACCAAGCACATTTTCCTGTTTTCCCACTCTAATGGTGAGGTAATGACAGCAGTGCTAACTCAAAAGTCATGGTTATCCCTAAGCCTTTGGCATATTACAGTGGGATTCTTGTTTCAGTGATGCAAGGCCAGTTCCCATGTGAGCAGGCAATGGCTGCAGCGGCCAATGAAAGTCGTCCACAATTACCATGGGGTGCTCATTAACTTTGTATGTAGAGCATGCTGTTTTTGCAAGCCTGGAAAGGACTAAATCTACACTTAAGACCAAGAGAGCATCATGATACAAGGTCATATTATCCACCCCCTCGATCCACATAGTGTGATGCTACACAGTCAATCCAGCTACTTGTATTGCAATCCCAGTGCAGGGGGGAGTAGGTTCATGATTGTGTGACCTATGAAGGACCTGAGGTGGCCCAGATTCATGTAAGAGAGGATGCACTCAGTGAGGAGGAAGTGTTATTTGTTCATGGGTAACCGATCATAGATCAGGAGACAGGACAGATACACAGGAGCAGCAGTGGCCTGTCTCATTTATGGAGAATGAGGTACTCATAAAAAATAAGCTGCTGATACACTATTCGGCGGAAGCTGCAGAATTAGTGGCATTGATAGAGGTGCTGAAAGCATCAAATGGGGATTTAGTAACCATCAATTCGGACTCCTTATAGATCACCTCGACGGAACACTTGGGGTTGCCCAGATGGGGTGGGATAGGGTTCAGGAGATCTGGTGGAATCTCATTACAGCATGCAGCCTTGTTGGAAAGATTGATACATGGCTTGTCCCGCCCAAGAGTGGTGGCAGTGTTTAAATGTGGTGGCAGCCCACACATGTGGCACAGATTTAATGCAGTAGTGGACCAGGCCGGCAAATAAGCATCATATTTAGAACATACAGAGGTAAGTGCCTACCCTAAAGTAGCAGCCCACCATTTTCATCAAGCAGTCCCTTACACAGCAGTGACTCTCATGCAAATAATTGATTTACAAGGCCAAGCACCCCAGGAGGACAAGGACTTGTGGGTAAAACGGCATGTTCCCTCTCTGTGACAGACATTTAAACAGTATATGGCTGCAGATATTCAGCAGGACTGGTTTTTCCCCAATTTACAGGAATGTGTCAACAAGTTTGATGCAAATTGTACACTGTGTCATCTTTACAGCACAGGGCACACACTCAGGATATTGCGTGGCACATTGCTCGGTCAGGCAGGAACATTGCAGGAGCTTCACACAGTCTACGTGGATTTAGCTAACAGGTGCAGTAATTAGCATTATCTCATTGTTGTTGTGTGTCCTTTTTCAGTTGGGTTGAGGCTGTGCCATGCACACAACCAGATGCTAAATCAGCAGCTGAATTCTTAGTGTATGAGATATTTCCTCAATGGGTTTGTGTGTGAGGTTTTAAAATCAGATAACAGGCCCTATTTTCTCAACAAGTTAGTTAAGGGATCAAGCATATGTTGTACTTGATATACCATCCTCAAGCTAAAAGCATAGATGAGTGTTTAAACGGCCTCTTAAAGCAGAAACAACCTAAATGGTGTCATACCTTGACACATGTGCGAAAAGAGAAAGAAGAGTTGGCTCCACTGCCTTCCGTTGGCTTTGTTTAGCTTGAGGAATCAGCCGAGCAGGGACCATCACCTCTCTCACACAAAATCGCGAGGGGGAGATGGTTGCACATACTGCACACACTTAGACACTCATAGAGCATCAGACATTTTGTGGGAGGAGTTTCAAGAATATTTGAAACGTTTGACAAAATGCATTACCTGAATCTTTAAACAGCTTTCTCCTAGAAGAGAAGAGACAGTTACCATGCCCAAAATCGATCCACCTTCTCTGCCCAATCCGCAAATTCCCCAGGAGAAAAGATCTATGTCAGATCCTTTGTCAAGGCCCGATTACTGTAGTATATTGTACGGCATCCGCGGTATGGGGGAAGCAGCTGAACTACTGGGTGCACTTGTCTGATGTTCACAAAGCACCCAGTACCAATGATTCTGCCTTGACTCCCCCTGATTCTTTAGCGTAAAGTGAATAAAGACTGCGATCATCATGAGTTGGGCAGTATTCCGGCAGTATTACCACCGGGATACCACCAGAGCTATTATGATTACCGCCAAACCCCCCGGTGCTATTATCACCGGATCACGGGTTTGGTGGAACAGTAATTCCCCATTCCCCATTGGGCCCATTCAGGAATTTCTCATTCCCCATTGGACCCAATGGGGAGGTTTTTGATGCAACTACCGTCGGCAGTATTACTGCGTGGTAATTGCACTGAAAATTGGCAAATTCCTGGTGCTTTTACCCTCAGCTCAGTGCTGGGGTAAATGCTGGCAAACCCGTGATTTGGTGGACCCTTAAATGCGGCCGTAATAGCGTTAACGCCAAACTCGTGATGACCCCCTGTGTGTTAGATACACAAGACTAAAAGATTTGGCAGGCACTAGACTGTAAGGACATATTTCTTTCTCTACTCCCACATGTGTCAAGATAGAAATGTGGTGTACGATATTTTGTGTGGTGTGTTATTTTTGTCTCCTTATTGTAGGAAATGTTATATATTTTGTGTATATAAAGGGGGTGTATACTGAGTCATACATCAATGAAGATAGTGAATACATAAGGGAGTGATACAGAATAGGAAGGAAACTGAAGCATACCTAGCATATGATACATAAAAGGGGGTCATTTTAGAAACTGTAGTGAACGTGCACTACCGAGAGTCGGAAAATATTTGGTACATTCATCGGTGTGAGGCGGGGAAAGCAAAGTCAAATGAGAGGTGCCATGTTTACTCTGATACCCATGCCTCTGGGGCACCCAAGTTCTTTATTCCACAAGAAATGTCATCCTTTATTGCCCAAAGTCTAGTATACCTAGCCTTGTGAAGAGAAAAATGCTTGTTTCAAGGACACTGTCCAGGCGACCATAATCAGCAGCGATGAAAGTAAGTGTGCTGAAAATAAAGAACAGGCTCAATGTCAAATAAGCCGCTGCTGAAGATGGAAGGTGAACTCTACCCCAACCAGATAAGATTGCAAGGGCTAGTCAGCTTTACGGCAGGGAGTTTACTGGGTTTTATTGAAGACATAGTGGTAATGGTTGACCAGAAGTGTTTGAAAATTTGGACAATGCATGTTTCAAAACTCACCCGGATTGAAACAAATGAAAAACCAGGTACGGTGTAGTTACAAACTCAGTTCTAGTCTTGTTTCAGAATAAATGGCACTATATCTCCAAGGGAAAACTTGCATTGTAACAAGACTGTTTTAATCCCAGATCTCACTCGGGGCACTGCTGCCTTGATGAACTTATATTGGGTCTGTGGGAAATACGCTTATCTCCACCATCCACCATCATGGAGAGGCATCTGCTAACTCATGACCCTGCTGCCAGTCATTCTGATAGTGCCCGACGCTCACTTGTCTGTGGTCAATCTGCTACCCACATTAACTAACAAAACCCCCACTTCTTAAGTGGTCCTGTCATTAGCTAGTATTTCTCTGCTACAGAAGATCAAACAACCTGTCCCAAGATTCCTCTGACAGGCTCAAAGCGGTGCCAGATCAATATCGACTTTTCACAGAAACATGTTTTACTTCCTTTCACGTACCTGGCATTCATACTGCAACTAATGCAAAATGGTTGCAAATAACTACGTGAGAGATAATTCAGATAGTGAACCAGACAGAGGAAGTGTAAAATTCCAACAAGACTGAATTACGAGCAATAGGTCTCATGACCCTCCAAAACAGATATGTTCTGGATTTGCTAAGGGCTATGGAAGGGGGCGTGTGCAAGAACATTTGCCTGTTCTGCTGCACATACACTCTTCCAAATGACTTGGACAATGGATCCTTGTCACATGCTATTGGGGCCATACACAACATCTGCATCGCAATTGAGAAAGAAGCAGGTGTAAAGGCAGATTACTGGTTTTATTTGACGTTTTCCTGGGCCCTTTCATGGTTAGAAATAGCTGTGTAGCTGTCAATTTTCTTCTGGTGATATTTTGTTTGTGCCAGATGATTTTGCAGGGTTGATCAAAGTTTATATCTAAAGAGGCAACACTGATGGTCTCTATCACAACCAGTAAGGCTATGGGCCTCATTACACGGTAGGCGGTGAGCCATGGCGCTATTAGCTATTAGCGCCATGGCTCATGCCGGTAAAATACCGGCACCGCCTTGGCGGAAAGAGGATTTACCGCCCCATTCCAAGGTTGGAGGGGTGGTAAATCCCCCTTCCACCATTGCCCTTCCCCATTCCCATTTCTGCCCCATAGGGCTCTATGGGAATGGGGAAGGCGCTAATTACGGCACCGCAATTTTGCGGTGCCGTAATTAGCTCAGAGGTCCCTTAGCGGGTTGGATTTTAACGCCTGCAAAAAGCAGGCGTTAAATCCCCCAACCCGCAAAGGGACCTCGTAGTAAGGCGGTAAGGATTTACCGGTACCGGTATTTTACCGGTACCGGTAAATCCTTACCGCCATCCGTGTAATGAGGCCCTATGTCATGATGCCTACCCCCGGGCATCTGGACCAAGCCCATCAGCTCTGGGAGCAGGCATCCAGATGCTTATTAAAAAAACAAGCAGCCCAGGCTAGGGGCTGCCTGGGTGCAGTCCTGGCGCCTTAGGCACCAGGCTCATAAAGGAAATCAGTCCTGGTGCCATAGGCGCCAGGCTCATATACATTACTTACCTCATGCAGACCATGCTGCAATGAATCCAGGCCAATGTGTGGCCTGAATGGGACTATTTTTCTTCAGGGACTATTTGTTTTACTTGGGTGTGGTTCTGGGGAACTTCTTACCTGGGACTACTTTGAAGGATATTTAAACCACTTCCGAACAGCAGCACACGCTTCGCGTTATTCTGCATCCAGCAGCGTAACGCTCACCATGCCTGCAGTCAGCATCCAGTCTTCTGCCACGCCGCCTCGCATCCAGAGCTCCTAGAAACAGAGGAACGAAGAAGGAAAGGTTAGAACATGAACATTATTTTAATTCCTTCCCTGATTCCGGATCCACCACTTCTTCGAACCTGGAAAGGACATTATTTCTGTACGCGTTGCATCGCCAGCTGCAGCGCCGCGCCATACTCACCAATACTCACAGCATCTTTTGATTCGGCGCTGCCTCCATCATTTTCTTCGCCGAACTCCAGCATCTAGGGGACAAAAGAAATCACAAGGTGAGCTGAGAGAGCCAACAAATACAATCTCTTTTTACCACCATAGACTTACCTGGTTTACCACCGGAGGCCTTATTCTTTAACACGCCATATCCTCTTTGCCGCACCTGTAAGGAGAGAGAAAACAACAAGTTGAATACACGCATGTTTTATCGGACAGTGTTAGGTAATAGAGACTCTTACCTGAACGCCATCAGCTGCCACAAGACAATCTTCTCTTGGACCCAGCTGCAACACAAGAAGGGAAAAGGACAAGAGTGAACATTGGACATATTGAACTCTGAACTTATACTCACGGGTCCTCGCCAAGATCCTTGGAGTCAATATCCATCCGGAACAAGGGAGAATGGTAAAGATAGAACGGCCTGTCGGTCCTCCGGGAACATTGTCACATCCTCCACAGCATCTTGACAACTATGTGGAGCACTGGGTGGATCTAGCAGCAGGGGAATGCTGCATTATGACAAGCGCACCCAAGGAATATGCCCAGATGGGATAAAGTTTGCACCACGTGTGTAAGGTATGGGTGCTCAGGACTGATGATTATAGCAGGATGGCTGCTGCAGGCTGAGTTACTGAAGATGTAAGTAGAAGGGGGTAGAGTTGGGGAGGAGGCCAGGATGCAAGTTAAACATCCTGCGCAAGTGAACAGACTTAGGGTGCAAAAAACCTATTAGAACGAGAGGAGCAATGGATGCTTTAGGTTTGCACACTAGAATGCACATCTATTTGTTGTAGTTCGTTATGACACATATTAGAGCATACATATAGCTATCCCGAAAGGCCAACAATGTATATATGTTGCAGATACAGAGTTACAAAATAGGATAACATGAAGTAGGATGCGTAAGTGCCCGAATAGAGGGACAAATAGGACGTAGGTGGGTTGTGAGTAAGTTGGTAGAAGGGAAGAGAATGTTACAAGTTAAAAAAGTGAACTATAGGCCCAATGAGCGGGAGTTCTGCCATGTTGTAAGCTGAAGTCATGGTAAACAAAGGGTTTTTACAAGTGTGAGCTGGTAAATCCCAGAAGTGTTTATTTAGTCCCAGAGCTAATACCCCATCCCTTTGAGGAGCCCAGCGTGAAGTTATGCAGCCAAGGATGAAGGTAGCAGCCAGGTGCGATAACTTCAATTAGTCCCAGATGCAAGGCCTAGCCGAGCTGGGAATGGAATGTGGGTTTGGAAGATAGGAGTAGGGATGTGCCTTTTGAAGATTGTAATTAATACCAGGGGTTCAAAGTTCTGTTGGGTCAAGGGCCATACAGAGATTTAGGAGCACTGCTGCCCTCCCCCCTGGTGTGGCCCTCTCATTTGAACTGCAGGCTACTATCCTGAGAACAAATAAATATAAGAAATTCAGATACAAGAATGGTGCCCCAATCACGTCACACATAGGCACCTGGGTTCTCAGACGGAAATAGGCGGGTGCACAAGGAAGGTGCCTTGATTAGGGATGGTACAGCCAAAGATTGATGCCAATACTTTTATGTGAAGGGCTAGGAGGCCATCTGTGGGAGCCACAGTGTCTGGTATTAAGAGAAGGGCAATTATCCAGATCAAGCAGGGTTGGCCTCATTATCCTCACTTTGATCATGCTGAATCGGGCAGGTTCTTATCACATGACAGGATAGAGAATTGAATGATATCCTATTTAATAAGTTATGCAATAACCAATCACAGCATGAGCTACTCATGCTATAACATGTCACATGTGTAGGGGAATGTGTTTAGATAATGCCTGAACAATAGGGCCATGGAATATAGGGGAACATTAGCATTGTATATAGGTGATAGCCAATGAGGGCGGTGGGATGACGGTGTAACCTTTATTATGTTCAGAGCTTATCTCTCCATAACAGATGTAAAACACTTTGATCTCGAGGAGCTCCATGCCAGTCGGTTCTGCAGGAAACATGTGAGTCTTTTTGCATATAATAAAGCTTTGTTATCCTCGTATCTGGTGCTCCAAGCATTTTTATGGAATTTAGTTGTTTTTATTTGTTCGGGTTTTGGGAAACCACCCTACAAAGTGTGAATGCCCACGTGAATTTTGCACAGATGTAATGGGAAGAGATACAGAGGCTAGGGGTCTTAGATGGAGCAGACAGATGGAACACTAGGGCTTACGTGTGGACATTCCAGCTTGCCCAACTTGGAGAATGGGAATTCTTAGACCTCATATAGATTCTATCTGCACCTCGCATGTATTTGTGAGGATGGTAGAGTCATTGGAGGTGTTGCAAATTCGAAAGAATGACCTTGCATGTTTGAAATGGATTTGGCAAACTGCATTTGGACTGAATTTTTCAATGGTGAAATGTGGATTTATGCCAGCTACTAAACCTACCTTTAAACTGGGGGGCCTCTCAAATTCAGATAGTTGCATCTCTATCGAAGAGGTTGAAAGGCGTATGAGGTTATTCAAGCATTCTAGAGCTAGTGGCCCGGATGGGTTGCCCGATTTCATGTTTTAGGGAAACCCCTCCATCTGGTCTAAACTGCTGCATTTGCTTTTTGAACGGATTAAGGTAAATATAAAAGACTCACTGACTCAGGATATCGGAACTATATGGTTCCTGTTTATAAGAACAAATAGGACAGAGACTCTCCCAAGAATGAAAGACCCATATCATTATTAGATTCCACAAGCAAGATTTTTGCATCATTGGTTTGAAAGCATATGAAGTCATGGGTTTTCAGTTCAGGCTGAGTCTCGCTGCACCCAACAGGGTTTAAAAATGGAAAGAGAAAAGATTTGAATGGATTTTTACCGAAATGATTACGAGAACAATCTAGCAGCAGGGGGTTCCTCTCCATGCAGCTTTTTTAGATACTCATGCTGCTTTTAATAACCTCAATAGATGTTTGCTGTGGAATATATTATTTAAGTGGGGAATCCCAGAGGGTCTCCTGAAAACGATCATCATTCCGACACACAAATGCAGATGAGATTGAACATGGAAGGGAATTTATAAAAAAAAAAAAAAAAAAAAAAACACTAAAGTTGGGTTAAGGTAGGGTTGCGTTCACAGATGACAATCCTTATGGATACTACAGATATTGGTCTGCAGCACCTCAAATATGACCCATAGTTATTTGTGGAATAACAATTGGACTATAAATATGGCCAAAACAGCCATCTTGTCTCTTAAAAAGGGGAGGAGAAGTGTTGTCACATTGTATCAAGTCGCAATAATACATTTGCAACTTGACACAATGTGACATACTTAGGGCTCTGTATGGTCAACACCTTCAATAGAAGTGAGGTTGCTAAATGTCTCCGTACAAAGCTTATCCCATTATTGGCTGAAGTGAATAAAGTCAATTATAAGTTTTGCAAATGTACCCTGATTACATTGGTACAGTTTTAGAGGCAAAGAAAAATGGTTAACCTTCTTACTCTATGGGTTAGAAAGAGTAGATGCACCAAATAATAAGGATCTCAATATTTTGGAAGTTTTGGAAGGTCTCTTTGGAAGGGTTTACTGGGCATCACCAATTCGCCAATGGGGGTCATTCACTTAGAATTGGAGATACAGTCATTATCACACGTTAAAATACTAGACCCACCAAAGGGTTCCCTTTATGTATCCCTGAAAGATATTCTCTAAAGAGAAGGCTGTGGTGTACTAAATAGTTTTAGAAAGGAATGTAATGAATACCTAAGAGAGGGAGTTTGATGGGGATCTTTTGAAGGATAATCCCGGAGTTAAACTAAATGTACGTTAATATGACGTTGTTAAACAGTGCGAGAAAATTAAAACATATACTTCCTTGAATAAGTAGGTACAGTACAGAAATACAATAATTTGCCAGAATGTTTAAAATGTTTCCTGAATCACAAGTATCGGTTTGTATTTATGAGATTTAGAGACAATCAATTGCATACAATGTAATTTTGGGGCCCAAGAAAAGGTTTGTTACGAGAATGGTGTTGCTTCTGTAATATCCAAGGCATCTTATATAGTCTTGTATAGTCAGAGTGTGACTACACAAGAAATGTGGTTTATTTTTTTAAATGTTCTTTTAATTAAAAATGTGTTTAGCACACGAAGTACTTTTACATTGGGCCTCATTACGAGGAAGGGGTTAACGGTACTGGTAGAGCTGGATGCGAACAACGGGCCCCTCATTAATGGGCCCGGTGTTAGCATCCTCCCCATTTCCATTGAGCCGTATGGGGGCTCAAATGGGAATCGGGATGTACCGGGTCTGGGTTCCAGGAAAGGGAATTACCGGGCCCTCCAAGGTCAGAATGGCCCGGTAATACCCTATTTCTTGAACCCGGACCCGGTACCCAGTATGGGGCTAGACATGCCGCTCAAAGTGGCATGGCTACCTCCATACTCGTAATGAGGCCCATTATCTCATAACAACATCTTCACATTTACAAATCACATAAAAATAAAAAAAATATTTCAGTTCTTCTTTGCAACTCTTACAGTCCATGTTGCATTAAATACCTCACAAGAATATTTCTGTATAATAGGTCAACACAACAAACCTACAAAATAAAGGAAAATAGAATACTTTTGTTAAATACCATTTAGGACCTCTAGTTGTGCTTGACCCATTATATCTTCAATGTTATCAAAGGTAGTCATCAACATTTTTACTAATGCCAGCATAAGTGACAAATGGGAGGTTGTCATTAGCCTGCGCCTGAACACTGAGGATTTTATTGCAGAAGGTTAATTTGTAAAGGGGAGAAAATGTTCAATCCTTGCGGTCATCATCTCAGAACAGCACAGTACCAAATGTTTTACTGATTTGACCTCTTCTCATCACAATCTACAATTTTGTAGTTCATCTGGAATCCCTAGTTTGGGATTATTGAAAGAAAACCAGTCTTAAACAGCACTGGGGCTACCCAGTTTGTATTATTGTAGACTGCTTGTTAGCTGCTAACTGGGGCTTTGTCCTGAGACTGGTCAGGACTATGACCAACTGAAAGTGGAAAACTAGCCCTAATTTGAGCTTTTACCAAAAAAGATGTGATGCATTAAATTTTTAGTTCAATTTTTTCTTTTATTGTTTAGAAGTTATATACTAGAGTCAAGAAAATCAAACATGAACAATCCAGTTGAGGTGCCTGGAATTTAGGGTCAAGAAACCCAAAGAATAAAATTCAGTTGAGTTCACTGTTAAACCTTTTAGGTTCCAATTCAACCAGAGTGCCTGAACCTCGACATGTGTTTCCCCGTCTTAGTAGCTGGCGCTGCTTCAGGAGGTGCAGTAAAGGATATGAGCATCCCTCATTCTTTCACATGATAAGTAGGTTCAATCCTCATTTATTTGTGTGTTTAATCCTTTCTCAAAGATGTGTAAAAGATGAACCTATAAGTGAAAACAAAACAATCTTGTGGGGCCATGTATTTTGTATGATGAAAGAAAAATAATTGGATAAGGCAGGGTAATACTTACAAATGTTGCTTGTAAATTCTGAATAAGATGATATGGGTTGCAGAATAAGAAATACTGGCGTTGATTTAGCAATTCATTTTCCTGTCCTGCAATAAACCACATCTGGTGTGTTTTAAGAATAATAATAAAGTGTGCCTCATAATGCTTATAGCTCAATCTAAGGACAAAGGAATTTAGTCATAATGTGCCATTTCTGCCCCCTTATTGAGCTTACCTGTAAGGATAGGTGCTGTAGATATGCGGAATGGCATGGTTGCCATTGCTCGCTATCCGAAATGGCCGTTATTTATGTGACATGATGATGTCATCGTGTGTGCATACGCAATGACGTCATCATGCGTGCGCACGTGCGCCATTGTTGAATGGGATGATATGCCTGATTACAGATATACCAATTATGTGCAGCAAGGTATGCTTGCTGTATTGATGTGAAAATTAGTATGTAATATAGAATGGCCCAAAAAACTCTTGGTTTGTCTATGGTAATATAGGTTGTTATATAATATTAGGTATTTATATCTATAATGAAACCGGATAAGAAGCTGAACTTTGATATGAGGTAAAGAAAATTGTACAATACAAATGCAAGCATTGATCACTCAACAAAAATGACAAGAGGGTAAACAGTCAGATATACAGGTGTCATTGTAGCTACTGTATGTCCAAATTAGAGGACCAGTATAAGAAATGATATAGTTCCTGATCTGAATTCAGGCCAGAGTGGCATGTGTCCATATTACAAATTTTGCCTCCCGTTTACGCAGCATTTGTTCCATATCGCCTCCTCTATGAGGTGGGCAATTTTTTCAATTCCAAAGAATCTTAGTTCACTTAATTGTTCCCGAGTGTGTTCAGATTGGAAGTGCACTGCTAGTGGTGATCTTACGTCTTGATTTATGATGCCTCTGATGTGTTCGCCAATCCTCTTTTTTAATTGGCTGATTGTGCTGCTGATGTATGTTAGATTGCATACACATTTAATTCCATAGATTACATTGGTGCTGTTGCAATTAACTAGTTGCTTGATGTCTGCGTTTGTCCCGTTGGGCATCTGGATTGTTTTCTTAGCGTTGTCTGAATATTTACATATCTGGCATTGGCCGCATTTACAGTTGCCTTTTAGTGCTGCTTTCAACCACATTGGTTCTGCCGATGTTGTTTCTTGTTTTTTGTATTGGAAATGTGATGGACTGAGTTTGTCTGAGACCTTTTGCTTTGCAGAAGGTGACAATTGGATGATCATCCATGATTTTGTGCAGATCTTGATCTACTTTCAAAAAGTCCCAATTTTTCCTTAGAATTTGTTCAATGATATGGCTGTTTGTGCTGTATGTGGTAATTAATCTTGTGTTTTGTTGATTTATTCTTGTTGGTTGAGGTATTTTGTCATGAAGAAGTTGATCTCTAGTTCTACCATGTGTTTTGTGGTAGCTTTTGTTGATGAGGGTCTGACTGTATCCTCTTTATTTGAAATTGTGCATGGTTTGAAGTACGTGTTTCTCGAACTCTTCTTGCGTAGTACAATTGTGTTTAATTCTTAGCATTTCTCCAAATGTTATGTTTTTAACCATATGTGTAGGGTGGTTACTGGTCACATGAAGGGTGCTGTTGAATGCAGTGGGCTTGATATAAAGGGTGGTATAGATCATATTGTCATGTATATAGAGGTTGATATCCAGAAAGTTAATTGATGTTTAGCTGCATTGAGTTGTACGTTTCAAGTTGTAGGTATTTTCATTTAGGTGGGTAAAATATTTTTGAAGTTACTGTTTGCTTCCGTTCCAAATCATGATAATGTCATCAATATATCTTGCCAAAAAAAATCACATTGTTGTGTTTGGTAAATCAAGGGTGCCGCCATGCGTGCTCAAGTTTGTAATGCCCCATGTATAAATTGGCATATGATGGGCGAAGTTGGCATCCATGGTGGTGCCTTGGGTCTGTTTATACAGTTGTTTATTGAAAACAAACATGTTATTGTTCAAAATGAAAAATAACATTTCAAGAATCATGTTGTTCTGTTCATAGTAGGAAATTGATCTGGTCTTCAAAAAATAGTCTGTTGTCTGTAATCCTTTGCTGTGGAGAATGCTTGTATATAGTGCCAAAACATCAATTGTGACAAGCCAGTAGTTGGGTTCCCAGTGTAAGGTTTCTAACTGTTAGATGATGTGTTTGGTGTCTCTGATGTAGGAGGATAGTGAGGCAACTGATATGTGTTCCATAAAAGATCCAATGCTGTTGATAATGGGTCGAGTTGAGGGTAAATCGATGTATGTTTTATGAATTTTTGGCACAAAGTACACTGTGGAGATTATAGGAAAGGGTGTGCTCATATATAGATATTCTTCATCTGTGAGCAGGTCTTTATCTCGCCAATTTTGGCTCATTGTTTTCCATTCTTCTTGCAGTTGGGGAGTGGGTTGATGGTTAATTTTTCATAACATCTTTTGTCCTCAAGTTGTTGCATTGCCATCTTTATATAGTCCTCCGTATTTAACAACACATGTTCCCTCCTTTGTCAGCAATTCTGACTGTGACGTCAGAGTTATCTTGTAGTTCTTTGAGTGCCTTAATTTGAGACAGAGTTAAGTTATGATGGATTTTGTGTTTTGTGCCTTGTTGATAGGTTCTTCTTAGATCCTACTGGGTAACTTTGAAAAATGTATCTATTACGTTGTCAGGTGCAAGCATTGGTTGAAATTTGACTTTGGTTTGAGCGAGGTTGTAACTGAGTGTCCCATACTGATGTCCTGTTCCGACACTAATTATTCCAAAGTATTTTGATCATCCGGGTCCGGTAATTTGAGTAAGTTCACTGTTTGTTCAACATGTTCCATTGATAGATCTGATGGTATAATACGGACAGTACAATACATGGCCCCACAACATTGGTTTGTAATCTCTAGTTTGGGACCTATCACATCAATTTCAAATACCAATCCCTATATTTGGATGATTGAAATTTGTTTACATACAATCTGACTTCACTACTTGGTATATATTCTAGATCTTTTCCTCCGTATAATTTTAGCCTGTTCAGACCTGGCGTATCAGCAATGATGTCCCATAATGTCTTGTTGGGAAGAACATGATCCTACCCCACCCCCCAAGGCATCGCCAAATAGAATAAACGTCATTGCAGCCCTGTGGTAAGAGGCCCCCTCATATACGGTACGGGCAAGAACTCTATAACATAAGCTAAAGTGGCTAATAACACTACCCATGCCCCGCCATTATGACTCCATTTTGTTTTATGTCATGACGCCATCTTTCAATTAGGCCCGAAATCCACTGCTCTGCGTGGATGCAGCACTGCACCTTCTGCCCCTCATGTAGAGGGACCAAGCAATTCACATATTAGGTCAGCTACGCACAAGCCTTGTTCTCATGGAAGTCCATCCGTTCACTGTCCCTTCAATGTTGCAAATCTCTAGTATAATTTTTGCACAGAATGCACTTGGCAAAGAGCGTGGGACAGGGGCGAGCTGCAGCATAAATGCCCATCTATTCCCACTAAACTGCCTGTGCCTTCTCACTATCCACCACGCCAGGCCAGAGCTCACCCGCCCGACCCCACTGTTCCTTTCATGATAAGAATCTAAATCCCCTTGCTTTGACCATTCCAGAACACCCACCTTAGACCTAATCTTAGTTAGCAATGGCCCTCATTACGACCCTGGCGGAAATCGCGGTGCTAAATGCACCGCGGAGCACGGCGGAAAGCTGCCGATAGCGCCATGGAGGTTGGCGGATTTTCCGCCCCATGCTGACCTTGGCGGGGCGGTAAATCCCCATCCCCCATTTTACCCTTCCCCATTCCCATTTTTGCCCCATAGGGTATAATGGGAGTGGGGAAGGCGTTAATTGCGCCATCGCAAAATACGGTGGCGTAATTAACATCAAGGTCCCGTAGCGCCATGGATTTCTCCGCCCGGAAAAACCAGGCGGAAAACGTTCCATGGCGCTACGGGAACTCGTAGTAGGGCGGACGGGTCCGCCGCGAATAACGCTGGCGTAAACCCACTCCGCCAGGGTCGTAATGAGGGCCAATATGTTTTACCAAATAACAACACATCTGTTCGTATCATGGGGCATCAGAGGATAGGTAGTAAATCGAGACCCCAGGAGAGACACAGAGCACAGGCGGTATGCTATCAATGAAGCCCTGAATGTGGAGGTTGGCATGCCAATATATTATCCCCTCTCTACAAAGAACTCTCCTTGCATTTGATGTCCAGTTATCCGCCATTACTCAGTTCCTGTTGTTTACCTTAGATAGTTAGGAATGTTGCACCCACCTGACCTGACCTTCACCGCGGAGATGAGCCCAGCTGTCCCACGTGCCACAAGATCGACTGGGAAGCAGCAGACAATTAGTGCCTGGGATCCCCTATAGAGCAGGCCGTGTATATGGCCACTCCAATCAGCACTGTGATTTATGACTGTACATAGTGATGTCATCCATGATGAAATTGTCTTTTATAATGTGCTGCCCATGTAATTTTTGGCAGAGCGCTCTCGGGCAGCAGAGTCCTTTGCTGGCATATATCTATATTATTCTCTTCGGCTATAAGTCCACTGAGACCAAGCTGTTCCTAAAATAAAATAAACACCTCTGTTCCTAAATTGACATAACAATGAATTCTGTTCTTTACACATCATATTATACAAAAAATATGTGGTTTCACTGCTCTAGACAATCTGAAGAAAAGGAAAAGCAACTAATTTCATAATTTGTATCCATGACGAAACCAAACCCAATTCAAGCCGAATGACACTCACCGGTACAGATCGTGCACGACCCACAACACTTTTCAAAATACTTACTTCCATTCTATCAGACTTTTCTCTTCTTAAAAGTTCACAACCGTATAACACTATTGCAGATGTTTTGCTCCATAAAACCTGATCATCGGGAGTAGTGAGAACGCACAAAACTCTTGTTTAACTGCCTTTAGTTGTGATATACAAGTGCCCACCTTCTCTTTGATCTTGAGTTCTTCAATTCTTTACTTCTGCTTATAGGATACAAAGTATCCAAGATAATGTATGCATTCTACCTCCTCAATAGGAGCATCATTTATCTTCCATGTATAGCATGTCTTTGTTTTCCTCTTACTACAGGTCATTATATAAGATTTTGCTGGATTTACTGTCAAATGGATCCGAGCCAAATACTTCATCATGCCAGTTAGGCAATGCTGTAAACCTGCAGAGGTGTAGTCTACCATAACTAAATCCTCAGAATAGGCTGTGCACCCTACTCTCCAAGTCCATCCATCGTGGGGCATACTCTTCCCACTTACTTGCCTCCTCCCACAAATCAGATAAGTACAAATTAAAGAGAGTGGCTTTTATTATGCAGCTCTGTCAAACGCCCTGAGTTACGGGGATGTTCCTAGACATCTCTCCCATGGTGCTTAACATCCCTTTCCCTTTGATCAATACCCCATCTCTCTAGATTTTCCCAAAGGCAAGGTAGGTCAACATTGTCGAATTCTGCAGATAGATCAATGGCTGCAACATACAGTTTTCGGTTATTTGCCATCAATTTCGGAGAGGCAGCCATGGAGTACCATGCCACTTTGAATCATACCTACACCCCTCCTAAGACCAGTTAGAAGTGGATGCAACTGGTTTGACACTTCTGCCCAGTTTCTTAATTCTCGCAGTACCAAGGCGATAAACACCTTTCATGTAGTGTCTACTAATGAGATTGGGCGGTAGTTCTTTGGTAGTCCTTTATCTCCCATTTTATATATTGGGATTATGATTGCATTATGCCATAACTCAGGACAAATATCGGTCTTAGCAGTTTGATCGAAAAGGTTACAGAGTATCTCAGCCCATCTCAGTCCGTCTGATCCACTAGCTCGAGAATTGTTAAGATTCTTAATCAATGACTCTACATCCTCAATGTCAACGCGGTAGTCCCACAATGTCCGTTTTCCTACCGGTTCTCCTCTCATCTTCTCCATCCCTTCCCCTCTGCTAAATTTAGCCTGAAGAAAGTTAACCCAGTCCTGTTCCGAGACCCCAGATACTTGTGCAGGTATCTGTCCTCTACTCCATCTATTTATAGTCCACCAGATGGCCCTCGAATCCTTTTTAATTATGTTAGACATTAGATCTTGATTTATTTTGTTTATATTTCTGTACCTTACGATGTCTCATCCATGATCTATACTTTTGCATTAGGGATTTTATATCTGCCCCCTTCAGGTCTTCACTTTTTTGATTCTTCTTCTTCACCAATCTAATTTCTGCTCTAAACAGCCTCTTCTAAAAACCTCTCTATCATAAATAGGGCGTTTACCATGAAGCCATGATTCTGAGAGTGATTGACAAACTTCCTTTCTTTCATTACCCAATTTTTCTAGTAAGACCGGAAATGAGTCTGGGGCAGCAACCCCTCTTCTTTCTCCCATGGATAAGGCATACCACCACTTTGCCAGTCTGATTTATTTTTTCAACATTGCGACTAAGCTGTACCAATCTTCCTTTTGCTCCTAACCTTACCAAATCTCTACTGCCCATGGAATCCGATCTTACCCATGAGGATCCTGTGACAAGGGCCGACAGAAGGATTGAGTGGTCACTTAGATTATTTTTCACAATTTTTAGCTCGTTTTCCCTTCCAGTTTCAATATTTTTTGTGAAAATATAATCAATGGTTGAAGACGTCATGGCATTGGCCCTGGTTGGCACATTGTTTAAACCATGATCTCCCAGCAAACTAGGCTGTAGAAATCCCCATCTAGACAAGAATTGAGACCACTCTCACCCACCGATTGCCCTTCTCGAGGTTGATATCCTCACCCCATCCAATACATACCTTTCCAGATCTTGGTATTCAGCTGCGGTCACTTTACATTTACAATTGAAATCACCCCATTATGATATCACCCCACTTCTTTTGCCAATCTATTTAGATGTTTTCAATCGCATTCCTTATATTCACAAGGATATTAAAATAGATATTGGCCCTCATTAAGACCCTGGCGCTAAGCGTTTAACGGTGCTGTAAAAGGCTGCAGCGCCGTTAAACACTTAGCGCCTTACTACGAGGTCCCTTTGCGGGACCCAACCTGAACGGCTGGTCTAGACCAGCCGCTAAAGTAGGGACCCGCAAAGGGACTCTCGAGGTAAGTACGGTACCGCAATTTGCGGTATTGTACTTACCGCCTTCCCCAGTCCCATTGAGCCCTATGGAGCAAAAATGGGAATGGGGAAGGGCCAATTTTCAATGGGGAATTACCACCCCGCCAACCTTGGAATGGGGAGGTAATTCCCCATTGAACATTGGCAGACTAGTTACGATACCGGCACCAACCATGGTGCTAATAGCGCCATGGTTTAGCGCCAGTATCGTAATGAGGGCCATTGACTATAAGGGTAGTAGATACTTGGCCATCAATCTTACCCATCATGCGGTTTACCAGTAAATCATTGTAGCAAGTTTGTACATATTGGATTGTTCATGAGTTCTGAGATCATATGGCCATAATCAGGCCTCCTACCGGACACCCTTTGAGAACTTTTTTTGCATTTTTGACATTGATGATATCACCATCAAATAGGGGCTTTTTCCTTAGCCCGGTTTCTTGTAAAAGGATTATTTCCACACCATTTGGTTAATACATTTTTCTCAGGTTTTGTTTGAGAATATGTCCTGGTGATGGTGGTAGAATTATTTTTTTTAAACTCTTTTTATTGTTACTGAAGGTCAACACAGATTAAACTCATTGCACCCGCATACGTTGGTACATACACTTCAATAATTGTCAAAAGCATAGATCAGAGGTCATACAAACAATTTACACAGGCGGTTCCTCATCAGAGGCCATTTCACACAAGTACATTCTGAACGGGGCCCATATGTCCTTGGGGCGACATCTCATTGTCACAGTCATGGTGTATTGTTCCTCACATTCGTTTATGTAGGCCAGATCACGAATAAAATGTTCAGTTTTTGGCGGAGAGGTACTTGTCCAACATCTCAGTATACACCGTTTGGCCACAGCACAGGCTATATTGAATAGTCGTCTGATCTTTTCACCTTGTTTGCCTATATCTCCGAACAAGTATTTCGGTGGATGCATGTCCGCAGGGACCTGCGTAATGTCTTCAAGTATTCCCGCCACCTCTCTCCAGAATGTAGCAACTGGGGGACATTCCCAATACATGTGATATGCTCCCGCTTGGCTAGCCTTGCATTTAGGGCAGTCCCCCGAGTGGGTCGTTGAGAAATTGACCATCTTTGCAGGAGTGTAGTGCAGTCTATTTAAGATCTTGAACTGAATAAGTCTGAGCCCTGCGTTCATGGATACAGCTTTGGTAAGCATACAATATTTCGCCCATTTTTCTTCCGGGATATTCAAGTTCAGGTCTTCCTCCCATTTGGCTTTTACCTGGTTTGTGGTGGGTGTGTGTAGTTGTACCAGTGCATAAAGTTTAGAGACTCCTAGCCCCGTACCAGATGTGGCGGCTTGTATGCAGGGATGGGATGGTGGCTCGTCCGGGAAGAGTGGCCAGCGTGCATTAAATTCAGATTTCATCCTATGGTATTCAAGTGTTTTGGTTGGTCCCCCTCCTAACGCCTCCCTGAGTTCCTTGAGCGTTACAAATCTGCCATTCGGGAACATGTCCCGCATTTGGATTTGCCTGTCTGGGTCCCAGTGTCTTTGTATCGTCTTATCCAATGTGGGTGGTATGCCGGGGTATTTCCAAAGGGGTACATCTGGGTCATATGGGGTATCTATCTTCAGTTTTTTATATAATGCCTTCCATGCACGTACCGTGGTCCCGACTGGATCGAAGGGACAAGGATCCTTGTATTGAGAATAAAATATTATAGAACGGAGGTCTATGGGATGTGTTGCAAACTTCTCAAGCCATAGATGGGGCAATCTATCCTTGGGGTCATACCAATGTTTCGCAAACTGCGCCTGCGCTGCAAGATAGTATAGCTCGAAATACGGCGCGGCTAGCCCCCCTGAACAATAAGGTTCAGTGAGTTTTTCCCATTTCATTCTAGGGGTTTTCCCGTCCCACACAAAGGAGACCACCATTGATCTTATTTTCTCAAAGAAGGTTTTGCCTGGCCAGATTGGTATATTAGTGAATAAATATAATAACTTAGGGAGCACGACCATTTTAAGGATCGCAACCCTGCCATTTAGGGATATGGGTAGCTTGGCCCATGTTTGCAATTTTGCCTTCAACGTTTGCATTATCTTTTCATAGTTGTCTACAAAGAGTGTTTTTTTGTCTCGGGACACTAGCACGCCTAAATATCGGATGTGCCCGGTTGCCCACTTAAGGTTTCCCGTGGATCCCGGGCATGTGGTTTGAGATGTCAGTGGTAGTATTTCGGATTTTTCGTTGTTTATTTTATATCCCGAGTATTTAGCGAATTCATTTATATCTTGCATTACAGGTGCCAAATTGGTCTCAGGGTTCCTAAGGTATAATAGAGTATCATCCGCATATAAAGAAATCGATTGGGGTGGGCCGGACATTCTTATTCCTTTATCCCCGTGTTTTAGCCTAATCATTATGGCCATTGGTTCAATAGTCAGTGCAAACAATATTGGTGGGAATGGACACCCCTGCCTGGTACCTCTGCCCAGTGCAAAGAATTCAGAGATCACAGTGTTTGTAAGGACCCTCGCCCCGGTTTTTTTGTACAGTAATTTACCATAGCTGATGAAATTGGGACCCATTCCAAATCTTCCTAGTACTTCAAATAGGTACACCCAGGACACCAAATCAAATGCTTTCTCGGCGTCCAGTGACACCGCCACAGCTTGAGCCTCTGGGTCAATCTGCGCCATTATTGCAAACTGCGCAAATTGAACGCAGTGGATCTTGTAAGGATGAATCTGTTCTGATCTGGATGAATCAGTGACGGCATGCTTGGTAATAGTCTATTTGCCAGGACTTTGGGGAACATTTTAGCGTCGACGTTGATGAGTGATAATGGTCTGTACGATGACATATCTTGTGGGGGACGGCGGGGCTTCAGTAAAACTGTTATTACAGCTTCTCGCATGGATCCGGGGAGCTCCCCAAGTTCCAGCGCTTCCTCCCATACTTTTAACAAGATTGGGGCGAGTTCCTTTTCACATTCTTTGTATAGCTCCACCCCAGCCCGTCAGATCCCGGGGCCTGTCCCGAATGCAATGCTTTTATGGCTTCTATGATTTCTTCCTCCGTGATTGGGCTATCAAGGGCCATTTTTGTGTCTGGTGGGAGGGTCGGAAATTCAAGGTTATTCAAGTATGCCTGTATTTCCGGTACAGTTTTCTCATCTGCGTTTGAGTACAGTTTCTGGTAAAATTGCAGGAATTGAAGATTAATGGATCTACTCCCGGTCACCATTCCACTCTCCGTACTTTCAATACATGTTATCGGAGTGTGTTTTGGCGATCCGCCCTGATGATATTGGCCAGAGCTTTTCCCGCCTTGTTCCCCTCCCCATATCTACGTGCCCTGGCTAGGGCTGCTACGTATTGCGGTTCTCTGATGGCAAGCATATTAAATTCCTTTAGGAGATGATTTATGTCAGCTAACGTATCCTTATTTCGGGTCTCGCTATAAGAGTTCTCTAATTGCCGAAGCCGCGTTTCTGTTTCAGTTAGTTCCTGTCTCACCGCTTTAAGCAGCCCCAAGGATTTGGAGATCAGAGTTCCCCTAACCCGGACCTTGAAAGCCTCCCATAATGTTGAATATCTATCCACTGTTCCCATATTGTTGTTGAAGAATTCTTCCATTTCTATATGTAGTGCCTCCGCGATATTAGGGTCTTTGAGTATATGCGTGGGCATTCTCCATCTTTTCTGCGGTTTTGGGACATCCCCAAACATCAAGTCCAGGGCTATTGGGGAGTGGTCAGATAATGTTCGTGTGTATATTTCACAGCTTTCTAACCCTCCCAACATGTCTTCCGACACCCACCAATAATCTATACGAGATTCCGAGTCATGTATGCTTGAATAGTACGTGTACTCCTTCGCATCCGGATGCAGCGCCCTCCAGGCATCTCGTAGCATCAGCTGTGGCATAACCTGATCTAGGATTGTAGATGCTTTAGACCGCACCCGCTTGGCTCTGGAGGATCTGTCTAGATTTGGGTCTAGTATTAAATTGAAATCTCCCTCCCAGACAATACTAGTAGTATCTAGTGTAATCAGTAATTCCAGTATATTGAGATAAAAGCCCGGGTCATCTATATTGGGGCCATAGGTGTTAACCAATGCGATCGATTTCCCCGCAACCTCTCCCCAGATCAGTAAATATCTCCCCAGGGGGTCTTCTTTATGTCCTTTGGTCTGGAATCCCAGTGATGGATGTAGTATGGTTATGACTCCTCGTGCCTGAGTGGAATATTCTGTGTGGTATCTTTGCTTGCCCCATGCGGCCAGTATACTTGTGTTGCCGGGGCCTTGTGTATGTGTCTCCTGTAACATGACTATATGGGGTGAGTGTCTATTAATGTAAGTTCCTATTTTCCTAGTTTTGGAGGGTTTGTTCAGCCCCCTGACGTTCCACGACAGCAGTCTGATTTTCATCCCCTTGCCATTGTCAGTGCCCCCCGCCATCGTATCTGCTCACTCTTACAGTGTTATCCAAATACCATACAACGTGCATGGCACAATTATCTGTTCGACCTTCAACAAAACAACTTTTCAACAAAAGGTCAATTTTCTCCATTTCCCCCCCACCCCCAACCCTCATCATCTGCCCTAACTGGATGATTTAACCTTACAAACTGTTGGAGATCTCCTGGGGTTGCCATGTTGCCGCTGTGTGGCCGCCCGCTCGAGCTTGCAGTCCGACTTCCACATTTTCCTGTGGCGCATCACCGCTTATTTTGTCACATTCCTGTTCCGTTTCTGTGGTAGGCACTTGCTTTGATTCCCCCTGTCTCAGAGTATCAACGGTCCGCCTCGGGGCGGGGTCCGCCATTTTGATCCGGGCCCCGGCCTACTGGGCGAAGAGGTATATGTGACTCGATATAGGCCATTGCAGCCGCCGGATTCTCAAAAAAGTGTGCTCTTCCTCCGTGCTGAATGCGCATTTTGGCAGGGAATATTATTGCATACTGGACCTGACGTGCTCGTAAAAGTTTTTTCACCGGTTCATAGGATCGTCAGTTGGCCTGGACGCCTGCCGAGAAATCCGGGTATATGTGGATGCGGTTCTCCTCATAATGTAGCGTGCCTTGCTCACAGGCTTTTTAAAGAATCATATCTCTGTCCCTGTAATTTAGGAGGCGCGCTATGATCGTGCGGGGTGGCGCCCCTGGTTTTGGTGTCGGAGCCAGTGTGCGATGTGCCCTTTCTATCAGAAAGTGTTCCGAAAAAGTTTCAGGTCCGAAGAGGGTCTGTAGGAGATCTTCTACTTGTTGTTCCACAGCTCCCTTGCTGAATTCTTCTGATACCCCAACAATTCTTATGTTATTTCATCTTGAGCGAGATTCGAAATCCTCACATTTAGATTGTATTCGGAGAAAGTCGTTTTTTAGTTGCCTTATGTCTCGAGCATGGCTTGCAATAGTGTCCTCGTTGTTACTGATTCTGCATTCGGCTTCTGTTATTCTGGAGCTTTCTTTATCCACTCTTGCCTTCAATGACCCAATAGTTGAGACAATATCGTCCAGTTTCACGTTTATCGTGAGGAAGCCATTTTGTACAATCGTGGTTAACTTGTCGACCTCACTTACAGCTTCAGTTCCGATGTTAGGGGCGGCGGATGTTTCTGCCATCGACTCCGTTCCTTGGCTGTTGGTGAACGAGTCCATTGGGCCCCTTTTCCTAGCCCCCGCTCCTTTCGTCGGTTTATCAGGCATCAGTGCTGTCCTCGCGGCCAGCAGTCTCTATCGCACCGTCTCCTCCCCGAAGCACTCACAATACATAGCTTAATGGCGGGTTTGGTACGTGTCGCTTGGGTTACTGTGCCGTCAACACTTCTCACCCGTTCCTGCCGCACCTTCACTGTTATTCTTCCCTCCACAGACACGTTGGTCACCTCAGCTTGTGGGAAGTGGTCTTTGGTTCATTCGCTTGTCGGTGTCGGATTGCCGGATCTCTATGGTCTGCCGGCTAGAGCGTCTGCGGTTGCTTCCACTTCCCGCGTGGATCTGAGAGGCGGCCCGCGTTCCCAACTCTCACCGCCAACAGTTGCATGCGCTCTATTTCCATCCTACAATAGCGTTTTTCTTCAGGATTTCTGCCGTTGAGTGCAGGATTGTTCCGCTGCAGCCTCCACTCTTCACAATCATCCGCGGGGTGCTCCAAGTTAGGATTGTTTGTTTTGTTAAGGATGTTCGTCAGAACGGAGCTCGCGCTCTAGGCGGCCATCTTGTATCGCGCTTAACAGCGCCCCCCCCCCCCCGATGGTAGTAGAATTTTTGATGTCAAAAGAATTTTGGAGATGGTTGGTAATGGGCAATTATCAAAAATTGGTTATTACACTAGACTAATGGACTTGATTAAACAAATGTATGAGGAAAGGGGAGAACTGGCCTTTTGGGTAAGTTTAATTTGTGAATTTTGAAGCTGTTGGGGAGATAGAGCCCGCTTAAGGGTTCTAATGTGATAGTGAGGAGATTTTAGCATTGCTATTTTAATGTATATAAGGGTTTTTCTTGTTCCAATGTGATTTTATATGAAGTAAATGTCAAGGGGGGTCATTACGACCCTGGCGTTAAGGGTTTAACGGTGCCGTAAAAGGTGTCGGCGCCATTAAACCCTTAACGGCTGATTACGAAGTCCCTTTGCGGGACCTGACCTTAAAGGCTGCGGTACCGTACTTAGCGCCTTCCCCAGTCCCATTGAGCCCTATGGGGCGAAAATGGGAATGGGGAAGGGCCATGGTTCAATGGGGAATTACCGCCCCGCCAACCTTGGAATGGGGTGGTAATTCCCCATTGAACCATGGCGGACCCGTTACAACACCGGCACCAACCATGGTGCTAATAGCGCCATGGTTTAGCGCTGGAGTTGTAATGAGGGCCAAGGACTGGGAACATGATATATTAGTGTCTATGTTTGTATAAAGGTTTTATAAACAATATATACAATAAATATAAAAACCGAAATGGAGACAGTCTCCCCACTAATTAAAATAAATGAATCACCTCTGATCCAGGAAGCAGTCTACACAAATGTGAAGCCAGGAAAAAGAAAGTGATTGAACATACAAATGGAGGGACTAGCCATTTATGTATAACTTTAATACAGAATGACATTTTATCTAAAGTTCAATATTCTTATAATCAGCTTTTTATTCAGTTTATTAACTTAGGTTGGTAGAGTTTAATTTGGACATGCTAGCTTATCCAGGATCAATTTCATGTGGTAAACATTTATGTACACTATTCCTTCTTGGAATTTAGAGAGAACGGCTAGGATATCATTATGTCTAAAACCTTTTCAATTAAGGCAGAAATTTACCATTTCATTTTCGAATGTACACATGTTATATTGCCTCACGGCGCAGTGAAGATTAAAATTAATTTCCATATAATTTAATTCAACACTTGACATCTTCTCCACACCCTTCACACCAAACCAATTTCATAAAAAACAGTGCTTTAAAAGTGGACATACATCATCCTTGAAATAGTTCCATGGCCTCGGGTCGGCACATGGAGGTACAAAATACTAATCGTAAGCGCTGCAATAAAGACAGGCAATAGTGTTGGACACTAGTGGGGACCCTGCAATTTGCTGCAAAAAGAGAAACACCGCAGTGTTCGGCTAGAAGGGCATCCAGGTGGGGCATGCATGTCTTGCACATTCTCACTTCCAGAGTACTGTTGGAGATTCCAGGCAGTGTTCCGCTAGAAGGATATTCCAGGTGGGGCATGCATGTCTTGCACATTCTGACTTCCAGAGTAATGTTGGAGATTCCAGGCAGTGTTCCGCTAGAAGGATATTCCAGGTGGGGCATGCATGTCTTGCACATTCTGACTTCCGGAGTAATGTTGGAGATTCCAGGCAGTGTCCCGTAGAGGGGCATTCCAGGTGGGACATGCATGTCTTGCACATTCTGACTTCCAGAGGAATGTTGGAGATTCCAGGCACTGTTCAGTTAGAAGGGCATCCAGGTGGTGCATTCATGCCTTACACATTCTGACTTTCAGAGTAATGTTGGAGATTCCAGGCAGTGTTCAGCTAGAAGGGCCTTCCAGGTGGGGCATGCATGTCTTGCACATTCTGACTTCCGGGGTAATGTTGGAGATTCCAGGCAGTGTTCCGCTAGAAGGGCATCCAGGTGGTGCATGCATGCCTTACACATTCTGACTTCCGGAGTAATGTTGGTGATTCCAGGTTTCCCCCTTGATGAACATTCTCTTTCCATGTGTATTGTGCCAAGCTTAGTCCAATTTGCCAGGTGATAATACATCTTTCTCCAATTGCATTAAGGAGGGCGCCACATAATTTGAATTTGGAAAATGGTACTCCATATGTTTTGAAGTTGACATTAAAACTACTTTGTGAGCATGTAAACATTCATTTCCATTTCTTAACTTAAATAGAAAAGTACTGCAACTAAACCAGTTCCATTTGTAATTCGCACTTCTTTGCGCACTGCAATGGATGTAAAGTTAAATATACATTTTTACATTACAGTTTTGCTACAGGTCAGGCAGTTATACCTGTATAACATCTTCTAGAGGAACTGCATGGCTGGTATCACTGGGCTGAACACATCCATGGAGTCGAGTGGGTGAAAGTAGGAAGGCTGGCACCTGTGTGTCCATTGTTTCCACGTTTATAGTTGGGAGTGTTGCTACTTATTTGTTGGGAGTATTTGCACATTCTTGGGGAATAAATGTGGCCAGTTCACCACTTGAGAAAGCAGATATTATCAGCTGTCTTCTTTTATTTTAAAAAAAAATAATTTCCTCTGGCACTTGTTCAACCTGAGGCTTATGGGTTTGGACAGCAAGCGACCATTAAAACATAGAGAATAGAGCAAAAATGAAGCAACGGCTATCAAAAATGGGTGGGCCTTCAGCAAGCATCTAACGGTCACATGATCTGTGGCGGCGTGCAATCTTAGACCAAGGGCATTCCAGATATATGGAGTGAAAATCAAAAAGGCAATTCCACCTGGCTACTTCTGAAACAAGAGATTTAGAACTTAAAATAACTGTTCAGGGAAGAATTCCAAGTGCAACCCAAACAACTAATATACCAGTGTTGCAAGGGTTGAGCTTTAGCCAGTGAGATCTATTTCACATGTTCATGGCTGGCATTTAGCTTTGAACATTTAGTGAAACCTTTGCTGATCTCCAAATCTCAGAGGATAAGAGTGTTGTGACAGTAGAATGTGAAGCTGAAGGAGTAGATTAGTCTGGCCATGGGGTAAAACATATAATGTTAAGAGTAGGGGTTAAGAACCCCTAGCCATAACAGGCAGAACCCTGGTAATGCCACATCTTTTAAGCAGAGACTGATATCAAATGAGGTGTCATAGACGCGTATGGTCCATTAGCCTGGAATGATTGTAAAATGGATTGGGTGGAGTCCCTTAGACTAAGTAGGATCTAATGGGCAATGTTGTCAAAGGCACCCAATAGTTCCAAGAGAATACTAAAAGATTGCCACGTTCACTGATGCGGTTTCTCATGTGCATATGTTCTGTAGCACCAAGTATACAATGGCCCTCATTAGGACCCCGGCGTTAACCAATGGCACTATTAGCGCCATGGTTAACACCGGTAACTTACCGACTCTGCCATGGTTAAATGGGGAATTACTAGCCCATTCCAAGGTTGGCGGGCGGTAATTCCCCATTTACCATTGGCCCTTCCCCATTCCCATTTTTGCCCCATAGGGCTCAATGGGGAAGGCGGCAATTACGGTACCGCAAATTGCGGTACCATAATTACCTTCAAAGTCTCTTTGCGGGTCCCTACTTTAACGGCTGGTCCAGACCAGCCGTTACGGTCGGGAGCCGCAAAGGGACCTCGTAGTAAGGCGTTAAGGTGTTAACGGCGCTGCAACCTTTTACGGCGCCGTTAACCCCTTAACGCCAGGGTCCTAATGAGGGCCCATGATAATTTAGTGCTAAGCAGCCTCTTGGTAATGAATTTGCAGAACAGTACCCCGTATATATCCAATGTGGGTCTATATTTGCCTCAGGGTCTCAGGCAAAGTGTTCCATTCAATGGGTATCTTAACACAGATGGTACAGTCCCCCTTCAGAATATTCCAAAAGGGATGCATTTGAAATAAATGATTAAACCAATCATAATCAGTCACTATTTGTGTGCCAAAGGAAACTGAACAGCTTTGGTAACAAGATCGCCAGTTTTAATCAATAGACATGCTACCCTCAGCATCACTGAAGTGTTCTCTCCACTCTGAAGCTTCAATTGCAACAGGGATTTCTCCACATGCGTGTCTTCTCTCACTGCGGATACGAACATCCAGCGTAGTGTTTCCCACATTCACTACCCTGAAATGGACCCTCGCATGCATGTCCTCTCTCATGGCAGATAAGAACATCCTGCGTAGTGAAGTAGTTCCCACATTCACTACCCTGAAATGGACCCTCACATGCATGTCCTCTCTCATGGCAGATACGAACATCCTGCATAGTATTTCTCACATTCACTACCCTGAAATGGACCCTCGCATTCATGATTTGTCTGGTGCCCATTTAGGTTATTGATCTCACTGATCAGCTTTATCACCTGTATGTGTTCTTTGGTGACGAATAAGATCCCTGTTCAAAATGAAACTCTTACCACACTCAGTGCACTTATGAGGTTTCTCACCTGTGTGTGAGAACTGATGGTAAACGAGACCTTCCTGCTGACAGAACCTTTTACCACATTCAGTGCACACATAAGGTTTCTCACCTGTATGAGTTCTCTGGTGACGAATAAGATCTCCCTTCTTAACAAAACTCTTTCCGCATTCAGTACACTCATGAGTTTTCTCCCCGGTGTGTATTCGCAGGTGGCAAATAAGATTTCCCTTCAGAATAAAGCTCTTCCCGCATTCAGTGCACTGATGAGGTTTCTCCCCTGTGTGTATTCGCAGGTGGCAAAAAAGAGCTCCCTTCTGAATAAAGCTCTTCCCGCATTCAGTACACTGATGAGGTTTCTCACCTGTATGTGAGAACAGATGGTAAATGAGACCTTCCTGCTGACAGAACCTTTTCCCGCACTCCGTACACACATAAGGTTTCTCACCTGTATGTGTTCTTTGGTGACGAATAAGATCCCCCTTCAGAAAGAAACTCTTACCACATTCAGTACACTCATGTGGTTTCTCGCCTGTATGCGTTCTCTGGTGACGAATACAATTTCCCTTCTTAATGAAACTCTTCCCGCATTCAGTGCACTGATGAGGTTTCTCACCTGTGTGTATTCTCAGGTGGCAAATAAGTGTTCCCTTCTGAATAAAGCATTTCCCGCATTCAGTACACTGATGAGGTTTCTTGCCTGTATGTGAGAACTGGTGGTAAATAAGACCTCCCTTTTCACTGAAAGCTTTTCCACATTTAGTGCACTTATGCGGTTTCTCACCTGTATGTGTTCTCTGGTGGAGAGTAAGATTTCCCTTCAAAAGGAATCTCTTCCCACATTCAGTGCACTCATAAGGTTTCTCACCTGTATGTGAGAACTGATGGTAAATAAGACCCCCCTTTTGACTGAAAGCTTTCCCACATTCAGTGCATTGATAAGGTTTCTCACCTGTATGTGTTCTCTGGTGGCACGTAAGCTGTCCCTTGCTAGTAAATCCTTTCCCACATTCAGTGCACTCATGTGGTTTCTCACCTGTATGTGTTCTCTGGTGCAGAATAAGCAGTCCTTTCTGAGCAAACCTTTTCCCACATTCAGGACACTGATAAGGTTTCTCGCCTGTATGTGTTCTTTGGTGCCAAGTAAGATGCCCCTTCCGAGCAAACCATTTCCCACAGTCTGGGCACTGATAAGGTTTCTCCCCTGTATGTGTTCTCTGGTGCCGAGTAAGATTCCCCTTCTGAGCAAACCATTTCCCACATTCAGGGCAGTGATAAGGCTTCTCGCCTGTATGTGTTTTCTGATGGCAGGCAAGTTGCCCCTTCTCAGCAAACCTTTTCCCACATTCAGTGCACTCATGATGTTTCTCCCCTGAATGTGTCCTCTGGGGGGAAATAAGCATATCTTTATTCCCAAATCTACTGCACTGGTAAGGTTTTTCACCAATGTTTTGCCAGTTTATTTTGCCAGATTGACTCGTTCCACTGAACCTTTTCCCAGATTCACAGTGCAGATGAGTTTTCCCATGTGTAGGTCTTTTATAGTGACAGAAAGATGTTTCTTCTGGCTGAAGATTTTAAAATATTCAGTGCATGGATACTGTTCCACCATGTACATGTGTTTTGCAAAATCTCGTAAACTAGTCTCACATTCAGAACGTATGTAAAATAGCACTCGCTTGTGTTCCCTCAGGAATAGGCAAGAGAAAAAGTGTTGTTTTACTGCACATCAAGCACTGCTGCTATCATTGCTCTGTAAAGCTGGATATGTATTGTAGTTCTGTGTTGCTGGATACTACACGTGTGTTCAATGAATGAAACCCATCATGTAATCTATAGGCTTCTCAATCTCAATTCCTGAATAATCTAAAAAGAAATTTGGACCACAAACGTGTCTGCTTCTAAGATATTAGGAAATTGCACATTGCATCAATGAAGGTTGGCACTGCATTAGTCCAGAGAATTTGACAATCAATCTTGTGTTTTTCGGGACATCAATCACCTATTGAAGAAAAAGGAGAAACACATTATTAGTTTCAGCATGCTCACAGTCGCAGGCATCACTAACAGGCCGACTGGTTCTCAGCAGTTACAATATATTAAAGAGCAGTTATATAATTCTTCAAGCACACAAGTATAACATTATTAGCGTCCTGTCTTGGCCTTTCTCTGCTTAGTAATCCACTAGAAATAAACTGCTCTAATTTCCAAATAGTGATTGAGGCATTGATAAGTGTGGGTATTTTAGTGTAAATATTGCCTTTTGTTTATTAACAGTAGATTTCAGCTGTTCAGTTATCACTTCTACTGTTTATTAAATGGTCTCAATTTCCAAATATTGCAGTGCTTACATCAAATTCCATGTTCACAGTCATCCTCTTGTTTTCAAATGCGTCAATTTTGCTTATTTCTAAATCCACAATTGGTCGTTCTGTCATCTTCTTTTCATATGAAAAATGTTTCTTTCTTTTTAGTCTCGTCTTTAATAACCCTCATCCTCCTTTAGTTTGCTTTTTCAACGTTCTTATCCTCAATAATCCTTGACAGGTGTTTCACCACTACTTTGGCTTCTAAGGAGGCAATGTATGTTACGTAGGAAAAGGACATTTTATGTCAGCTATGTAAACGTGGGAGTACACCCACACTTATCAATGCTTGTCTCTCAGTAATAGTGATTTCCATTACTTAATTAATCAAATAGTAATTATTAAGAATTTGAAGTGCCATCTATTGGGGAAAGGCACCCAGCTGACAGAGTAGTGGTTCTCGAATGATAAAATGTAACAGAGGATGCGATTCATTTTCATATTGAACCGTTCAGTATCCAGAAGCATGTAATAAAACAAATCATACAGCCTGGGTGAAGAAAACATTTCATGTGGATAGTTTAATCATCAGGACAATGCATATATTGTTCTACCATTTTATTTCTTCAGTAATGTACATGAAAGCTCCCAATTTCCAGACACAAATGATAAGGGCAGGTGTTTGACACTAGGTGAGCAGTTTTATGACCAATCAGACACCTCAATTGACCAGTCTATTATGACCTCCTCATTACCTTTGGACAAATGCATATTGCCCCAAACACAAATGTATAACCAACAGCACTATTGAAGAATAAGAGGGCTGAATTGAGATTTAAAGAAACAACACCTGTCTATTCCAACAGTGAGAATAGCACTACATTCAAACATTGACTTTAAACTCAAATAAACTCCAAACAAATCATTCTCCCCCAGAATAGACAGAATGATCTAGCTTGTATCAGACTGATAGAATTACATGTTTGGCAATGAGGCATGAGGTAAAGTGTTTCGGAGACACCTCACCCCCAAATCCCAACTATCGTCCCATTTCCCTTCCTAATTGTTGATTCAAATACCCTATTGCTATGCACTATATTTAATTTGCAAAAGGGTGCCACTTGTATCACCCTGTTCAATATATCACAGGGTAGTCTTCAGTAAGGGGGGCTGGGGGGGCAGCTGTATTGTTAAGGGGTGCATGTAAATGGTCATATCACTTGGCAGTACTCTCTAACCCGATACAGGCCCCCTCCTTTTTGTGGATTCTGATAACGGGAGCCTAGATTCAACCTCCACAAGCCCCTGTACCCTCTGTTCTGTGACCAGGAATTCACTAAATATTATCCTGTGAAGCACTTTATTTACATCTCTACTGGGGCTGTAGCCCCATCACTGTTAATATCCAAGAACTCTGACTCTTGTCACCATTTACTGATTACACAGATTATTCCTGCCAATTTAACGTGGAGAGACTCCCCCCCACACTCTAGGTGAGTTTGCTCAACATAATTCCAAAGTCCATAATCTGAAAGGTAGATAACTCCTATATCAGCATCTGTTGAACATTTAATGAAGTTTGTTGTGACCCATATGGCATCAAATGGTGGGATAAGATGTATTACGTGGGAACAGTATGCATAGTTGGACGCCCAAGGAAGCGCAAGCCATCATCCGTCCACCTGCCCGTCAGACAGTCATTCCTACGGTATTGACTTTTGATGGGCGTCTAGTAGAGGCAGACTTCTACGGTAGTGCCTTTTGATGGGTGTCTAGTAGAGGCAGACTTCTACGGTATTGCCTTTTGATGGGTGTCTAGTAGAGGCAGACTTCATAACAGTGAAGACCAGTATATGAGAGACCCTTTCAGAATTCTAGACTGGGGGCCAAACACCAGTTTCAGGTGACCCGATACAATGAATTCTCCCTATTTGAAGCCTTTTCTATTGGCTTTCAAAGAAGTCGCCCATCCCCGATTACAAGTGTGTCTATAAAGTCAGTGTCTTGCCTGCCATGGCACACTCCATCCAGGACATACCTGCACTCACAGTCAGCTGACACTGCTATCCAGAGTACAGATGAAATGTATGCAGGAGATGCACAAACAGCCCTTGTTTACGAGCACTGGCAGGATCTGAGTAGATCATCCCTAGAAGACAGCCCCCCCCCCCCTGATCTGGTCTCAGTTGCATCATCTGCACAGCCACTACCTTAGGACGTGCAAGCCAAATCACCCTCCAGAAGCATAACCTCTTTTTAAGCGGTCAAGAACCCACCATTTAACAATCTGGGCCCAACCATATATTTGTGTGGGGTGTTTCCATCTCAAGTCCCCTTTGAATCGTCATCACCACTCTCCCCAATGGTGCTCCATGTATATTTATTTATTTGTATTTGTAGAGCGTGCTACAGCCCGCAGGCATGTGAACACTACGTACCAGGATAAGAATGCCCTGCTGTACTTCAACACCCTCCATCCTATTCTCTCCAGACCTGCTTCTGAACTCACAGAATGTAAAAACATTAAACACGCCATTGTTCTGGTTCTTTACTCAAAAGCACCAGCAGCCACACCCCTGTACCTAAACCAGTTCCCCTCCCAACATAAACTCAGGTCAGTGGGTTATTCCACGATTAAAAAGAACGGATGCTTCAAGCCATCATCCATATTCCTGTTTTCATTTTCCTCTTCCTAAAATATAATGCATGTTTTTTTTCCATTCAGGGAAGGTACTCCAGATCTTTCCACTGCTGCCCATGCTGGAGGACTGCCTTCATCAAGGCTGTCCAGCACCTGGAGCGGAACGCTCTCCCAGAAGTTGGCAAAGTTGGAGTAAATTCTGCCTCCCCTACAAATGCCGAGATCTGATGGGTTATCATTAATAGCCTTGATCAATTATGTCTCTAGAGTGCCCATGTCGCCAACTGGACAGATTTAATATCGTTCTTGAATGCAGTGAGGGAGGGGCAGACTGCTCCTTGCTAAGCTTGGCTCTTCTGTTGACTGTAGCCAGGTTCTCCATATCAATGCTGAGGTAAACAGGGTCCCTTAGGTGAATTAGTAATCTAGAGCGTCACGCATGTGTGCAGGTTTTCTCACAGATCCATGGCTCCACATGTTGTGCTGCTCCCTGGAGTCAACCCTGTGTAAGTTTGGTTTCCTAATGCAAAGCTGTTATCAAGATGAAACCAACAGGCTCTAATAGGCATCTACACATGTATGTGCATGGACCAGGCCCTTTGCCTCCCAGCACCATTAGCACTGTATCTGCCTGCCAGGATATTGTGAATTACCTTGCCAGTGCTTGGTCTAGTGAACCACACCTTCCTGCTGCCTTCACCCATGCCCATCTCTCTGTACTATGGTGCCTGCATGCCATCTTCAATGCTTCCCCAGTTGTGCTGCTTCGGCCCAGTCCCACCACCGTTAAGACGAAACCTGCAGGGAGCCTGACCAACTGGTGGGTGGGAGGGAGGACCCTGGGAAGCCCAGTTATTGATTGCTCCCAAGGTCTCTCCTCAGCCTCACTGGTGTTCTACTGGTGCTTACATTATACAGACTGATTATAAATTATTCAAAGCCAAACCTTCTCTGTTAGCTAATTGCTGGCTCCTTTCAGCTGAAAGTGGTTCTATTACTGCTCTGTTGTGCATTTTAGTTTGAAGTATGGAAGCTAATTAATACAACAGTTCCTGTAAGCTTAAAACCCATTTTACATCTGATCATTTTTAAATCATCTCTGTTAATTGATACGTAATCCAAGAATTAGACACTGGGCCTCATTACACAGATGGCGGTAAGGATTTACTGGTACCGGTAAAATACCGGTACCGGTAAATCCTTACCGCCTTACTACGAGGTCCCTTTGCGGGTTGGGGGTTTAACACCTGCTTTTTGCAGGCGTTAAAAAACAACCCGCAAAGGGACCCAGGGAGCTAATTACGGTACCGCAATTTGCGGTACCGTAATTAGCGCCTTCCCCATTCCCACTGAGCCCTATGGGCCAAAAATGGGAATGGGGAAGGGCAATGGTGGAAGGGGGAATTACCGCCCCGCCAACCTTGGAATGGGGCGGTAATTCCCCTTTCCGCCAAGGCGGTGCCGGTATTTTACCGGCATGAACCATGGCGCTCATAGCGCCATGGTTCTCCGCCATCCGTGTAATGAGGCCCACTGTTTTCTTTCACATACTGATATCAACCACAAAGAAATTCATTACTTCCAACCGTGAATGTAATGTCTGTTAATTTGTGGTAGCTTTAGACACTCTCTGGTTAACTACAGATCTCATTCTTTTTTTTGTTTAATAATTTTTATTGAGATTATATAAATGTGAACAGTACAAGTTAAAAACCATTGCAGATATTCATATCTAAAACATTAATCACACGTTGATCTAGAGAGAAATAAACATATGATCATGTAATTAGTGGGTAGGAGCGTGAAACCACGGGAAAGGTTCATTCATAAGAAAGGTTAAACTCCATTGAAATCTGCAATATAGTCAAAGTTCATACAGCTGAGACTCACAGGGGAGACAGACAAGGGGACAAACAAGATACAGGCACGAGAACAGAGGTGGTATCCACAGCACAATAAAGATACGACTCTTACTAGATAATGCATTGATGTAAACTGTACAGCAATCAAGAGATATTAGGCAATGCCCACCCAGAGAGGGGGGCCAGAAGCTAGTGCTTAGGTACCATGCGAAGAGGCTGCAAAACAGTCCAGCTAGCGAATAAAAAAGCCCATTTGGCGTTATACTTAGGAATAGTATCCAACGACGTGGCCATACGTAGCTCAATTCTGTGCACATGACAAAGGTTATTCCACCATCCCTTGACAGAAATGTTATGGGAGTCTTTCCATTTGGTGGTAATGAGCTTCAAAGCAGCGGCAATGAACAAATCATACAATTTAGCAAAGGTATGCAGATTAGTGTTTGTGACTGCCATGCTGCCGAGTAAAACATTAAAAAGGATAGTGGGATATTTACTTTAAAAAGGAGTTTAAGAAGTTTCCATACTTCCTGCCAGAACACATATAAACAGTCAAAAAACATGTGTTTGTAAGATGCAGGCGCACAGCCACATGACCATCCTTTACCATTTGTACCATTCTTGGATTTGGATAATTTCAAGGGAGTAATACATGCTCTGTGGATGAAGATGAACAGATGTTGAGTTATGCTGGATGAAGCGGATATGCCCCCGATCCTAGAATACAGTAGGGACCAAGTGTAATCATTTAAAGCAATGCCCAGGTCAATATCCCATGTCAAGCGTGGAGGCAAGACAACAGTGTTGGAGGACACCATTTTATAAAACTTAGAAGCCTTTATCTCGGAAATCATGGTCAAATACAGAAGTCTAGAAGCATCAGATGTACGAGTGGTGTTCGAGAAAAGATATAGTGCATCTAGACACGCATTTATCAGGTTATTGTAAAAGCTAAAGTCCGAAGCAGGGATGGAAAAGAGACTTCTTAGTTGTTGAAAGGAGAGAATGGAGACGCCATTGACAATTTGTTGAATGAATCTAATGCCATTTTCGAACCAAGATTTGCGATGCAACATTCTGTTGTTAACAGTAATGTTTTTGTTGTGCCAGATTATGGGGCAAAGATCCTTGGCAGGGGACATGGTATGTGGGAAGAGAAATAGTCTAAGAGCCGAAATAGTGGACTTTGTGGGGTCAGACTTGGCATTAGCACAGTGGGTAAATGCATATGTAAGATCGGTTACATCATAAGGAAGTGCTACATGTTTTTCTAAAGTACACCAGGAGGGAATGTCAGGAGAGGTGGGGGGAGGGGGTAAACCAGCGGAGAGATTGTTTGAGAAGAAACACCAAGTGATATGCTTTGAAGTCTGGGAATCTGACCCAACCCATTTCAAATGGGGCTTTTAACTTGGCAATAGCAATTCTTTTACATTTGCCAGGACCTCACAGGACGTTCAGGAGAATAGAGGAAATAGATGTGAAAAATGAGGGACTGGAAGGAGTTGTAGATAATATAGAACGATGGGGGATAACAACATTTTAATGGTGTCAAGACGCCCCACCAGGAAAGGTAGAGCAGAGACCACCTTGAGGTTAATACTATGAGACGATCTAACAAAATACGTGTGTTATCCTTTGTTTAGGAGGCGAAGCGAATGCCAAAATATTTTATGGACTCATTACACCATTCAAAACCGAAGGCATCAAAGTCGTGCTTAACACAGAAGGAATTGAAAGGTATGATCTCGGATTTCTCTTGGTTAAGTTTATAGACTGACACAAGGGAAAATTGATAAAGTCTATCAAGCAGTTGAGAAAAGTGGAGTTTGGGTTTTTTAATAAGGATAAGAATGTAATCTGCATAAGAGGCTATTTTAGTTATCGAAATTCCACAAGGGATTCCAGGGATGAGTCTGTCGGATCGAATGAGTTCTAGTAAGGGTTCAAGAGAGAGAGAATGTATACAATTGGAGATAGGGGACAGCCTTGTCTAGTGCCTCTTCTTAATGGAAAAAAGGATGAGGATTGTCCATTAATGGCAATAGATGATTTGGGACAAGAGTAGAGAAGCTGCACCAAGAAGATAAACTGCTCGCCACACCCATGCCACCGGAGCGATTGAAACAAAGTCCCAATTGACACGGTCGAAAGCTTTTTCTGTGCTGAGAGCAATTGAGGCATACCCCTGTTTATCTTTCTTGTCTTTTGAAATTACATGAAAAGCATCAAATAATAATCTCGCATTCACAGATATCTTCCTTCCCTTTAGATTTCATCGAGGTTGGAAGAGATGATTCAATCCTATTGGCAAGAATTTTGGCAAGAATTTCACACTCAACATTAACGAGGGAGATTGGCCTATAATTGCATGGAAGTGGAGGATCTTTATCAGTTTTGGGGAATAAAATAAGAAGAGCTTCAGAAAAAGAGCCAGAAGAGCTTTCTGTGAGAAAGTAGGAAATAACCGATTGAGTTTAGGGGTGAGGGAATGAGCTAATCTATCATAAAATTCTGCAGAAAAACCATCTGGCCCGGGGGCCTTACCTTTACCCAAACACTTGATGGCGTGCATGATTTCGGGGAGTAATATGTCGCCCTCTAAGTGTGATCAGTTTGTTTGGGGATAGGAGTGTCTATTGATCTTGTGGAGAAAATAATTAATATTTTCAGGGAGGGACCATGATTTCAGGGGTATATAAGTCTGAATAAAATTGTTGAAAACACTGTGGAATATCAGAGTGAATGAGGGATGTGCCATGCTTGTCTTTAATGTGAGATATGTTTGTTTTGTCCTTCCTAGTTTTAAGATAAGAGGCCAGAGACCTCCCGGCCTTATTTGAAGTCTGATAAATCTTGGTTTCATATTTAAGTAAAGTTCCGGGTGCTAATTAAGTGTGCTCCTTGTTGATTTGGAACCATAGGCCATAAATGGGCGAAGATTCATAGCTCAGGAATTTCGATAATAATGTTTTTCGGCAATAGAAGTTGGTCATATAGCTCATCAAGGTGTTTTCTACGTAACTTCTTCTTTTTCCCTGAGTATGCCATAAAATGACCCCTGAGAGCGGCCTTGAACGCGTCCCAATTGTTACCAACCGAGGTGTCACAATCGAGATTGTCAGCTGAGAATTGCTGAAGGAATAGTTGTACAGATTGAACAAACTCCGGATCCTGTAATAGATAATTGTTCAATTTCCATCTGGATGATGGCTTAATTATGATTTCAAAATTGAAGGAAGTGCACACGGGGGGCATGATCAGACATAATTATATTAGAGATCGTGAAGTCTATAATAGTGCCAGTAAGAGATTTGGAAGAAAAGATATAATCAAGACAGGAGTGAGTGTCATGCGAAGGCGAGTGAAATGTGTTTTCTAAGTGTACAGGGTGGGAAAGTCTCCATGTGTCAATCAGACCAGTCTCAGATATACACTTCAGGAAGGCTTTATGGGTTTTAGAAGCTTTAAGCATACATTTAGACTTTGGATCAAGGAACGGGTCTAGAATCTGATTAACATCCCCAGAGACAATAAGATTGGTAAAATTATTTTTGAAAATCAGTTGTTCTAAACACAACCAAAAGCCAGGGTCAGGAAGAGTAGGACTGAAGACATTGAGGATAGAATCATGAACTGAACCCGGCGTCAGCTCCTTGGTCCTGTATTTCGAATGGTAATTTATTGCTTAGGAGCATAGCGACACCATTTTTCTTCTCCACCGCCAGACTTGAAATAACACTTTGATCCAGAGGGACTTGAGCTTCATTGCTTCCGCATTTGATAGGTGAGTTTTCTGTATGCACGCCTGAGATGGTTTGAATCTGTTGAGGTGAGAGATGATCTTGCTTCTCTTTATTGAGTTGTTACAACATTTAACGTTCCAGATTATACACCTAAATACCATTGAACCAATTCAATAATTATATGGTCTAGATAAAAGCTAGTAGCGAGTATAGGATACACTTGAACCAGAGTGTGATAAGTAGAGCTTAAGCAGTGTGAATTATTGGAGTGCTTATATGATTGGGACCTCCCATGACAGGGAAAGCACATAATGAAGGAGGGCAAGGGAGGTCTGACCTATGTCTACCAGATTGGAGGTAAAAATGAGGAAAAACAACCTCAGATACAGGAAAAATAAGGGCTAGTGAATATATGGTATAACAACAGAAAGAGATAAGAACAGGTAGAGGGAGAAGGAGACAATCAAACATCTGAAGGGATAGATGACACCTACAGAGCCGTCCAAAAAAAAAGAACCACGAATCACAGCAGGAGAGGGATGTTGCGACCACGCCCGTCTCACCAATGATATAGAATGAGATTAATAACGACATTAGCTGAAGAGCAGAATGAAGAAAGTGATCATAACATCATATTGCTGAGGAAGAAGAGAGTTTTGCCGGTGGTGATGTGTCCATGCCTTCATACTTGATGGAGCGAATAAAGGCTTTCAGATCCGCAGGATCGTCAAACATGGCAGTGCGACCCTGATGGGTGAGTTTGAGTGAGCATGGGTGATATAACCCACATTTAATGAGCTGTTTCAATTCAGGACGGTAAAATAGGAATCCTTTCCTGCAAAGAGCTGTACTTCTTGCCACATCTTGAGAAATATGTAAATTATTTCCATGCCATGTGAGCGATTATTTTCCCTTTGTTGTCGAGATAATTAACTGAAGTTTTTCAAGCAGGTAAAGTATGAGAGTTCGGGGAGAAGGGTGAGGGGATGGAGTGTTTCTGAGAGGGCCAATATGATGAGCACGCTGAATATTGAATTAAGTATCCATTGGCAGATGAAGAATGGCAGGTAACAATTTCTGTAAGAATGTGATGGTGTCCGAACCTTCACAGCCTTCAGGCAGGCCCGAAATGCATAGATTGTTGCGCCTGCTTCTATTTTCCAGGTCCTCATTATGTCTCTGGAGGTCTTTGACAGTTTTTTCAAGGTGTGCCACACTGGGGGAAATAGCCTCTGTAAGATCTACCCTTCGTTACACCTCCTCTATTCTGTCTTCGAAGCCTTTCCATCTGTCATCCAGTTGTTGAAGTTTTTGATTCGTGAACTCGATAAAGGGTTTAAGCACTCTGATTTCTTGTAAGATGGCCTCAATGGCTGGGTATGTTAAACACAACGGAGGTGGCAAGTCGCTTTTGGGTCTTTTTAGATTAGTTGACAAAGGGGCAGGGTATTTGATGGCAGACACTGCTTTTTCATTGCCTTTGTTGGTTGCCATTGTGGGCAAAGGTATAGATAGAAGAAGCCAAGGAAGGAGACTACAAATAAAGTAATGCTGAAGTTGTATGGCTGAGTAGTAGAATTAGAGAGGAGAAGTACGTTTGAGGATATTGGAGATGGCAGCAAGGGCTGCACAATGATGAAACACTGACCCCTGAGGTGACAACAAGTTTGAGATATGCAGAAACTGCGGTTGTGCAGAAAGGGAAATCAAACAGTACTTTAAGGCTGTGCACTGAACACCAAAGGTTGAACAGATAATTTGAATTTGTGTGACATAACCTTGAGCAATAATAACTTTGCACAACATTTCTTTTTTGTACACTTTCAGTGATATCCTGTTGCTATTAATGGTATTTTCACACTAATTTAATAAATGTCACAAATTATTGTTGACAAGCATGACAGAGGAAGAATAGATATTCTGCTGGCGTTGCTGTGCTCCCGTGCTTTGCAGTGTGTAATCGTATTTCCCAATAAACATTAATATAAAGCTATTGTAGTGAAGTTTCCTGCCACGTGCAGTAAAGACAGTTATTAATTGATGAGAAGAAGTATATTGGGTTAGATACTTAGCTTTTAAGTAAGGCTGCCAGATGGGGCATTGTGAAGGAGGAGGAGCCGGCCCAGTCCCGAAGCCGGCACACTAAAGTGGGCGGCACGCCAAACTTCTCCACACGCTGTGTGGCCACGACAGGAGGCAGCCGACGTCTGAAGTGAGTCGTGCCGAGCGCCAGGCTGCAAGGCACCGTCGAGATGTCAGGCACACAAGCAAACTAAAAACCGCAGCTACGGGGCAAGAATGTAACCAGCAAAAAAAAAGGTTATAAGGAGAGACTAATGTCGTAGCAGAGAAGAGGTGAGATGGAGCTGAGGTTCTAGGCGGCCATCTTTGTCGGCACCAGACCACGCCACCTCCACAGATCTCATTCTGACACAGGACCCAGAAGCTCCTCCTCTCCTTTGTCTCGGGAGGATAGCTCACAGGCAACGTGCCCTCCTTGGAAGCAAGACGAAATGGAGCAACACAGGTTCCATACATGGGTCCGTGCTTAGAAACATATGGGTATTAAGGGTGATATAAATAACCAATTCTAATAATAATTATAATTATGATCCAGTGCCAATATGGAATCAGACTTCAAACATGATGTCATTCCAGGGGCCTTCCCTGCAGGCACTGCCCAGCTCTGCGAGCAAACACCAATGGAAGATGTGCTTGGTAGTCTAATGAAGCTGGTGGTGCACCAATAGTGGTCTTACGCTTGAGGCTTGGGAAGTGATGCCATGTTCATCTACTGGAAGTGATTTTTGGCTTGTTTTGTGTCTAGAGTTTCAAATAAGAGGATGTTTGTCGTGGTTTTTGTCTGCCTATTTGAACACACATGCCCGTATAATCGGCTTCCATAATTTCTATAAATACCCACACCCCATCCAGACCGATGCACGCAGCACCCAGACCAATGCGCGCAGCATCCAGACCTGTGGAGCTTCATTGCAAGGAAATTACTTAAGTACTGCATTTCCTTTGTCAATAGCCTAAGCAATTAAGCATAAAAAGTGTGTGCAGATGGCACTGATGAAACATGTTACTTACCTGTAACTGTTGCTCTCCAGCGTGGGTCTGGCATGGATTCACATGCTCATGAATATTCCCTGTCGTCAGGCTGGGAATCCTCGGTAAAGAAAAAGTCAGTTTCACTTTCGTTTATAAACTGTCTTTCTCCTATAAACCAATCACTGAGCTCTGGGTCATACTGCCCCCCAGCCAATGACTTCCCTTTCGCTAAGCCCCTCCTCTGGCAGCCATATTCAGATTTGGTAGCAAGTAAAGTAGCAGTATGACCAAGAAGAGCCGCAGGAGGGAGGGTTCACATGTGAATCCATGCCAGACTCATGTTGTAGAACAACAGTTACAGGTAAGTAACTTGTTGGTTATGAATAAGCTTATGAATAAAGAATACATAGCAGTACATACATACACAACCAAGGGAGGTGGCAAGGCTCAACAGAAGCAATTACTCTTACCCCCTCACCAGGCTCACCTTCAAGCGAACAGGTTGAGTAGCCATGCTAGGCCGACTCTGGACTCCTCGTGGAATCCCTTTCATGATTGTGTGCGTAGACCTCCACGTAGCAGCCCTGCAGATGTCCAGTAGGGGCACACCTGAAAGGAACGCCTTTGTAGCAGCGATTGCTCTGGTAGAATGGGCACTTGGATGGCCAGGTAGCGGTTGGTTTGTCAACCGGTGATGATGAGTGATGCAGCCGGAAAGCTACCTGGAGATGGAAGCCTTGGACAAGGCCTTCCTATGGTTCACAGGATCAAAGTTCACAAAAAGCTGAGCAGTCTTGCGGAAACTCTTTTTGCGGGCCACATAAAACTCAACTCAAGTAAGGCCGCTTGCAGGACAGGGCCTGGATCTCACCTACTCTCCTGATGGCATCGAGGAAAGATGTCTTCTAAGACAGGAACTTTAACAGAGCTTGATGCATCGGCTCGAATGGGGCCCCCATGAGCCTAGTCAGTACCACTTTGAGTTCCCACGCCAGGAACGAACGGAACAGTCCCTTGATGAACTCCTTCACTAGACTGCGCGACCAAAGAGAAGACCGCACGAAGACCTGGTGTAGCGGGAGATAACCACCAGATGCACCTTCATGGAGGCGTGCGCCAGACCTGACTTATCCAACGACAAGTACAGAAGGACTTGGGGGGCCATGACCCTCAGACGGTTAATCTTCTTTGACCGGCACCAAGTCACGAAACGCTTCCATTTGTGTCCGTAACACTTCAGAGTCGATGACGCCCTGGCGAGGACCTCTCTGCAGTCCGCAGGCAGCTCATACCCACTGAACTCTAATGCTGCAGGAGCCAGGCCTTCAGGTTCAGCGATCCTGGGTCGTGGTGCAGGATTGCACCTCTTTCCCTGGTGAGAAGATCTGCAACAAGCTGGCAGCTTGGCTGGAGGGGACGCTGACATGCTGACAAGGTCCGGGTACCAGATTTGCCTCGGCCACGATGGCACGACGAGGATCATCCTGCACCGGCACTGTCTGAGTTGACTGATGAATCGTAGTAGCAGTGGCAACCGAGGGACCGCATACAGGAACAGGCCTTCCCCAGGGAAGGAGAATGCATCCCCATACTCCCCGGCTGTGGGAATCTGCTGGCGAACCTCCAGCACTTGGTGTTTGTCGATCTGGAGACTGCCCCACCTGAGGAAGAGGTTGTCCACTTGATCCTGCCGAAGCTCAGACTCGTGGCTGCTGATGAGAGAGTCAGTGACAGTGTTCTTTACTCCCGCCAGGTAAAAAAGAATGAGAAACAACCCCTGGGCGATGGCCCAGTGTCACAACTCCTGCGCCTCTCTGGAGAGCACTGGGGAGCTGGTGCCCCCCTCCTTCTGGATGTAAAATATTGTGGTGGTATTGTCCATGAAGACCCTCACCACTTTGCCCTTGAGGGACGGCAGAAATGACTTGAGGGCCAAAAACACAGTTAGTAGTTCCAGGACGTGGATGTGTAGCACCTTCTCCCCGGGCAGCCACAAGCATCTGGCATGGAGATGTCCGGTGTGTGCCCCCATCCCTCCAGGGAAGCGTCAGTCGTGACCGTCTCCTGGTATGGGGGGCTCTGGAAGTCTGTCCCTGGCGATGGTGGAGCGCATGCCCCACCACTTTATCGCTCGATGGAACTCCTCGTCGAGCATGATCCTGTCCTTGAAGCTTCCGGACACCTGTATCCAACGGGAGGCCAGGAATTCCTGGAGCAGTCTGATCCGCAACCTGCAGAGTCAGACCAGGTAGATACATGATGACATCATGCCATGCAGCGACTTGATGGTCCTCACGCTGGCGATCTTGTCATGATTCCCCCAGTTGGCAGTGTTGGTGGCATCTGGTCTAGGAGGATGGCTGATTGGCGCAAGAACACACTGCTGCCAGTGTTTCCTGGCAGCTGCCCCTTTCAAAATGGCCCCCGGTTTGGGACATCTTGCTGAATCCAACATGGCCCCTAATGGGCCTGTTATACAAGAATCCTTAGTGGTCTAGTGATGCTAGGTGGGGCCAAAGGTATATAAACCCCGCCCAGGCCCACACCCAGCGCTTAGCGTTTTCTCCGGCTGGGAATCAGCGTGACGCTTGCCTGTCACGGACCCGGTGCTTCCTGCAGTATCCAGCGCTCATCCAAGCTTCAAAAATCCAGCGCTCATCCAAGCTTCAGCAGACTTACCTGATACTCACTGCGGCTTCTTAGCGGACTTACCTGATTCTCGCAGCGGCTCTTCTGGAACAGCTCCACCATCACAGGATCAGCGACTGAGATCGCTCATCGGCTCCGCCTTCACCACGGGATCCAGCACTCGATTCTGTTCGCCTGCATCCCGGAACACCTGTAGCACCTGCAAAGACAAAGAACAAGGGGATAAACTAAAGACAAACCACGCCTCCCACCCATACTCCCAACATAGTACTTACATTGGTCCGCTCCACCCATTAAGCGGGGCCTCGTGGCTATCCTGTGTGAACTGCAGCTGCAGGCCTCCAGTCCACAGGTGTAATAGCAGAGTAGACCTAAAAGGGGAATAAGAAACAGGATTAAGACGTTCCTTGGACAATAGCAGAAGCGTGCCTCTACCCATAAAACGGCACGTGGGCATACCGCTCTCACACCTCTACTGGTTCCAAGGGGACATTTACCAGTGTGGATTTGTGCCCATACACAAAGAACCATTCTCAAGACAAACTGGTGTGCTGCAGCGGCCTGGGCCGCCGTGATCCAGTGAAGAAACTGGGTCAAGACTGTAAAACCGCTGTTTCCCGATGAAGGAACTGGGATTGACTTTCCTACATACCCGGAGGTTCCCAAGAGACCTAGCAACACAGAGTGCCCTGGGACCTTACCCATCAATCCAGACCATTCCAAACTCTCTGTCTACTGGTTGACTAAGCCTGCAGTGAGCAGAGTGGAGGGAGTTTTTTGGGCAGCTGCAAGGGGCCAGTGATCGCCGACAGACCGGACCAGTGTTCGCCGACAGACTGGACCAGGCACTCCTGCAGGGCCTCAGAGGTAAGCGTTACAGAACGCTAAGCCCACGTTACTGCTTTGCCCGAGTGCCACAGCTGTCTTGCTGGGCGAGTTACGGGCTGAGGTGCATGCTGCACGCTCTGAGACTAATGCAATGAGAAAGGAGCTGGTTGTGAACAGGGAGAGAACGGAGGAACTGGCAAAGCGCCTTACCAGAACTCAAGCAGGACAAACCCCATTGCCTAATTCAGCAGACAGAGCAACAGCGTCAGCGTCCCAGATCCAGGTAACCACTCCAGTCACCGTCCCTTTGGCCCCACCAGAAAGGTTCATGGAGGACCCCCAGAAGTACAGAGTATTCATGACCTAGTGTCGGCTCCATTTCCTATGTCGCCCAGGGGCATTCCCAACGGACCAAACCAAGGTGGCCTTCGTCTTGTCCTATCTAGGGGGGCATGCCGCTAGCCGGTCAGTACCACTAGTTGACCGGGATGACCCTGTCCTACATAACTTTGTTAACTTCCAGCAGGAAATGGACAAGCTTCTCTCTCGCCGCACCCGGGGACATGCCTTGGATGGGGAGTTGTTGGCCCTTCGACAGGGGTCTCAGGATTTAGTAGCATACATCCCCACATTCAATCGGCTGGTGGCTGAGACCTAATTGGCCCGAAGACAAACGAACCACCCTTTTCTATCGGGGACTACGAAGCGAGCTGAAAGATGTTTTAGCACAGGTGGTGAACCCACCGGACCGCTGTACGGACTACATAGATCTGGTAGTACAGCTAGACCATCGTCTACAAGAGAGGAAGACTGATCGATCCCGTTTTGAAAGCCGACCCTTGTATATACATCCCCGGAATACACCTCGAACCACCGATAATACGCCTGAACCAATGCAATTGGGAAGTATAAGAGGCCCATTAACCAAGAAAGAGAGAGAACGATGCAGGAAACAGCAGCTATGTTTGTACTGCAGAAAAGCGTGACATTTCCTAAAAGACTGCCCAAACAAGATTCCCCGGAAACCACTGGGAGTCATGCAAACCACAACAGAGCTGCAAGAGCCACTGCGAAACTGCATGGCTCGACAAGAGTAGAGACCGGCTTGTCGGGAAAAGGAGAGACATCAGCTGTCGCGCATCTTACAACACCAGTTATTCTACTATGCCCCGAGCAGCCACAACGGATGCATGCCCTGGAAGCATACATCGGCTGTGGGGCAGTAGGTAATTACATGGACATCACAGTGGCCCTACGGATAGGTGTGCCCATTCAGAAACGGGAAAGAGTCGACCACATCTTATCCGTGGATGGGACTCAGTTGTCGTCTGGGCCAGTGACCCAATTTACTGCAACCGTTGTATTGCTATGCCACGACGGTCATCGGGAACAGATTATTTTTGATCTCATCAACGCTCTCCAATTCCAACTAATCTTGGGAATGCCCTGGTTGGTGTGCCATAATCCAGCCATGGATTAGCAAACTCATTCTGTGACATTTCCAGCTGAATGCATCCAAACCTTCTATCCTGCTTCAACCAAAGCCCATGAGATCCCAGGACCAGTAACAAAGTCACCAGGGACTGTACTGGGAATCATAGGCCAACTGCCTCCGGAGTATGACGACTTCCAAGATGTTTTTCACAAGGAGCAGGATAACACCTTGCCACCCCATAGGCCCTATGATTGCCAAATCGACCTGGTTCCAGGAGCACAACGTCCTTGTAGCCGTATTTATGCCCATTACTAAAAAGGAGAAACAACACCTACGTGAATACCTAGATCAGTATCTGGCCAACGGGTTCATCCGGCCTGCCAAGTCTCCTGCTTCCTCAGCCCTCTTCTTCATCCCCAAGTCTCGGAAGGATAGCTTAGGGGCAACGTGCTCGCCTTGGAAACAAGGCAACAGGAGCGCCACAGGTTCGATCCCCGGGTCTGCGCTTAGAAACCTCTGGGTATTAAGCGTGTTATAAATAACCTATCATATCATATCAAGAAGGAGTGGGATCTCAGAACCTGCATAGACTACAGAGGGCTCAACAAAATCACCATGCCCTTGCCCTTGATTTCCGTACTATTAGACCAAGTAAAGGGGGCAAAGATTTATACAAAACTGGACCTCAGAGAGGCCTACCACCTGGTTAGCGTGAAGACTGGGGATGAATGGAAGACGGCCTTCTGCATCAAGTTCAGGCTGTATGAGTACACTGTCATGCCCTCTGGACTGTGCAATGCGCCAGCCGCATTCCAATACTTTATGACTGATGTTCTAAGGGAGCTATTGGACATCTGTGCAATGGTGTACATAGATGACATCTTGATCTACTCTGAATCTGTTGAAGAGCATGTGCACCACGTAAGAGCAGTCTTGGAAAAACTACGCCAGTATCATCTGTTCGCAAAACTTGAAAAGTGTGCTTTTCATGTTACCACGGTGGAGTTCCTCAGATACATACTCAGCCCTCAGGGTATCCAAATGGACAATCGCAAGGTGGAAGCAATACTACAATGGCCTTCGCCCACTTCAATTAATACGGTCCAGAGCTTCCTAGGCTTTGCTAACTTTTATAGGAGGTTCATTGCTGACTTCTCAGAGATTGTCCATCCCATAGCATCATTACTCCGTAAGAACCGCACCTTTAAATGGACCACCGAAGCCGAAAAGGCTATCCAGCAATTGAAGCGACGATTTACCACAGCACCAATACTCAGGCATCCAAACCCAGAACTCACATTTTTGGTGGAAACAGACGCTTCCAACGTGGCCATGGGGCCGGTGCTATCCCAGAGAGACCCCAATACCAACCAGATACACCCGGTGGCCTTTTGGTCTCGAAAGTTTAATCCAGCAGAACTTAATTACGCGGTGACCGACAAGGAACTCCTCGCCATAAAAGCTGCATTCAAGGAATGGCAGCACCATCTCTTAGGGGCACGATACCCACTTACAGTGCTTACCGACCATCGCAATTTGCAGTCTCTACGGACAGCCAGGGCACAAACACCACGACACCTGCGATAGGCCCAGTTCTTTTCAGAGTATGTCTTCACCGTCAGCTATTGCCCTGGGGTAAAAAACAGAAAAGCGGATGCGCTGTCAGGAATCGGCTGGAGAAAAGAGAGGGGTTGGACCTAACGGACAGGGAATAGCCACTTAGTACATTTATTTTTTCATGAATATCAATAAATGTTCAATTTTCGTTTCTAAAAACTTTTTATTCTCATAATAAATTCATATGCAAATGCTAAAACATTTCAATAAACAATTAAATGTAAATTCGACTCAGACTGATTCACTCCTACCATTCATACTGTTATTATTTTTTATAACACACTAGTGACATGTGTATATTTTGGCCTCATATATAGAAGGCCTCTTGTTCTATTGAGACAATTCCACAAAGGTCCTCCATCCACTGTTCTGATGGTTCCGTCTGTGCGTGCTTATCACACCGACATTCGTCTACACGTGTTTCAGTTGTCTATTTTCGGGACGTGAATATTCGTCGACCCTTAATTCATACAACCTTCTTCAGGACAAGCTTAATGGGAGTTTGTTTATTCCCACAGATATCAAGTAGGGTGAGTATCACCACCTAAAATACAATAAAAAACTTTAGAACGCTAAAAAACTAACAAAACATTTAAAACAAATTTCAAATTCATTCCCTGTAGGCTATTCCCTCTTATTTAGAACACATTTAATGTGAAGATATGATTCTAAAAAATAATCATAGTACAACATCCATGAGTGATTACCTTTACACCCACACGTGTTGCTACCTGGATAAATCCTATTTACATTTTCAATTAGTGGCCACCTCAATCTGCCCACCAACCTAGATGCAAACAAACAAACCGTTCTTTTTTTATTTTTTAGAACGTTAGAAAAAATTCTACATAAACCAAAAGGGGTTCTAAAAGTGAATCAATTGCCGCCACTATAGGTCTCCCTGGTGGGTTAGTCATTCTTTTAGTCATTCTTTTATGAATCTTAGGCAAGATGTAAAAAGCCGCTTTTCGATTTTTTCTAAAACCTTTTGTAGGCCAGATGCCATCATATGTGAAGGATTCAGGTGATATGATAAGGATAACTCAGAACTTAACTGTAGATGACAATGATATTCTAGTCACTATGGACGTAGAGTCCCTGTATACTTCCATTCCACAGACAGAGTGTCTGGAAGTTCTAGGCACATTCTTGAATAAGAGATCAGAATCACTTGTTCCACCTACTAAGTTTATACAAGAATGTGCACGAATAGCTATGACGAGAACTTTTTTTCTATTTAAACAAACCCTCTTCAAACAACGAAAAGGAGTTAGTATGGGGGCAACATTTGCCCCAGATGTGGCGAATCTGTTCATGGCTGAATATGAAGAGAAATACATCTCAGGTGAATCTAGCCAGTTAAAGCAACAAAGGGATCTGTGCAATGGTCTACGGGCTTGGTATAGATATATTGACGATGTATTTTTAATATGGAGGGGTACTAGTGAAACACTGAACCAATTCCATATATGGCTTAACACATGTGACAGTAATATCAATTTCACTAGGGAATGGCACAGAGATCAAGTAAGTTTTTTAGATCTACTTATGAAGAAGTCTAATACCAAGCTGGTTACCACTCTGTATCGGAAGCCAACTGACAAGAACACCCTCCTTCACTATTCGAGTTTTCACCCCGTGGGCCTATGCCAAAATTTACCCTATGGACAGTTTTTAAGGATACGGAGGAACTGCACAGAGAAGGATGAATATAGAAGACATGCAGAAGTTCTGAAAGCACGGTTATTGGAGAGAGGCTATCCGCATAAACTAGTTAAGAATAACCTAAAAAGGGCGCTGAATAGGAACAGAGATTAATGCCTGCTATTGAAAGAAAAGAAACAACAGGATAGATTAGTGTGTGTAACAACTTTCAATCCGGTTAGCAATGAAATGAAAAAGATTATAAACCGTAATTGGGACCTAATCAAACAACCAGGAACTCTCTCTAAAAAACCTATTTTTGCTTTTAAGAAGAATCAGAATCTTAGGCAACGTCTAGTACACACTTACAGAGATTAAAATTCTGAACAAACTATACAGAACCAATGGGGGTTACCCCCCATAATTGGCCACTATAAATGTGGCAATTGTGTGTCCTGTCCATTGACAGAGACTAGACATGAATTTAATCATGGGTTGGTAAAATGGAAATTTAAGACGCATACCAATTGCCGTACCAAGAATGCCATTTATATTATTAGTTGCCCTTGCAATTTGATGTACGTAGGAAAAACGACTAGAGAGGTGCGCCAACGTATAGGCGAACACCGGAGCTGTATACGGAATAAAGTAGCTGATAAGCCACTTGTGGACCATTTCAGTCTGAAACAACACAAAGATATTGACCTAAGATGGTTTGTGCTACAGACTATAAAATTACCTAAAAGAGGAGGGGATATATCCACTATGCTCCATAAACTGGAACAACGATGGATATATCGCCTTGACACAGTAAAGAATGGCCTCAATATTTCGGTGGAATGGGGAGCCCTCATTACACACTAAAGGGAAGAGTCTGACCATTATCCACTTGCAGTATATTAATATATTCTGGTGATGGGTTAACAAGGGTTTTTTTAAACTGTACAATAATTTGGCTTTACTGCATTTTGCAGTTTATAAATAAACAAATAAATAGACGTAACCTCTACACTATGTATATATATAAATATATGTACAATTAACTATGTGGGTAGTCCTCCCACAAGGTTTAGTAATCTTAGAGAAAATTGAGTTGTTTCCCTATTTAACAAAAAGCGTTAGCACTTAGGAACACGATCTAACAAAAAAAAGGTGAGTAGTCCCTCGTTGATGTCTAGCAACAGAGTAACTTGTCCGTCCTTTGTGTTTACCTATTATTTAGGTACTTCAGTCCCCTTTCTATCGCGATCACGACTGTGACGCGAGCATTCATAGATACTTGCTGCAGAATAAGAAACAGCGCCGGAAGAGAGAGAACGAAACAGAGCACTGCGGGCTTCCAGAACGAACGAATCGAACTACCAGGTAAGCGCACGAGCGGGGATAGCCGTTCCCATACAAAGGAATCTACCACACATTGGGCCTCATTACGACTCAGGCGGTAAGGGGTTTACGGCGGCGTAAACAGCGCTGACCCTTACCGCCTGATTCCGAGGTCCCTTAGCGCCATGGAGGTTTTAACACCTGCTTTTAGCAGGTGTTAAAATCCATGGCGCTAAGGGACCTTGATGTTAATTACGCCACCGTAATTTACGGTGGCGTAATTAACGCCTTCCCCACTCCCATTATGCCCTATGGGGCAAAAATGGGAATGGGGAAGGGTAAATGGGGATTGGGGACTTACCGCCCCGCCAACCTCGGAATGGGGCGGTAAGTCCGCCAACCACCATGGCGTAAACGTAGTTTACGCCATGGTGGTAAAGGTACGACCCAGGCGGTAACTTACCGCCTAGGTCGTAATGAGGCCCATTGAATTAACGCGACGAGTGGATGGGTTAGGCATAGGGGAAATTAAGGCATGGGGAAGTAGACGAAGGGGGCGCCATAAAGAATGTAAATATATGAAAAAGATACAGACCACAAAGGGGCTCTTTCTAAAATATAAACTCCTAGGTAGGGGGGATATAACGAAGTATTCTCTATGAATAGCCCGATGCGGGATGATTTAAATTAACAGTATTACCTTTATGTCCGCTTTTTTATCTTTTTATCTAATTATCCACAGAATTGCTCAAAATATCTACTTCATGGTCGCTACCAAAGGCGGCCTGCTATGAAAAATTCTCTGGATTCAGTATTGAACTTAACCCAGTTGTAAGTCCCATTCTAATCGCCCAATTAGAGATACATTTAAATACTCACTCCCCGGTAACACTCTCCCATTTCCCTCATAGGTAACTATCCGAGTTGCGAAGAATCCCTCTTGAAGAAATAAAAGGGCCAAAAGATCGTATAAATAGAGAGAATCAATTGGATTCTATTCTAAGTAAGTATCACGTTCTAAAAAATAAAAAAAGAACGGTTTGTTTGTTTGCATCTAGGTTGGTGGGCAGATTGAGGTGGCCACTAATTGAAAATGTAAATAGGATTTATCCAGGTAGCAACATGTGTGGGTGTAAAGGTAATCACTCATGGATGTTGTACTATGATTATTTTTTAGAATCATATCTTCATATTAAATGTGTTCTAAATAAGAGGGAATAGCCTACAGGGAATGAATTTGAAATTTGTTTTAAATGTTTTGTTAGGTTTTTAGCGTTCTAAAGTTTTTTATTGTATTTTAGGTGGTGATACTCACCCTACTTGATATCTGTGGGAATAAACAAACTCCCATTAAGCTTATCCTGAAGAAGGTTGTATGAATTAAGGGTCGACAAATATTCACCTCCCGAAAATAGACAACTGAAACACGTGTAGACGAATGTCGGTGTATTTGGTATTTGGTATTTTATTTATTTCTATAGCGCACCAGGCCCAGGGGCATCCGGGCGCTTAACTTAGTTACAACAAGATGAAAGCATGACAAGGCAATGTGACAGAGTATTACAAGATTATTACAGGAAGATATACAAAATTTACAACATATACATTCAAATGAATATCGATAAGGCAGTGATTTACAGGATAGTTAATAAGGGATGCCGAGTAGGTCAAAGTGCAAGTAGGGCAGTAAGCTGATGTTAGCAGTCTTGGGCGGATAGCCATGCTTTGGTAAGGTATTTGAATTTCAGGAAGGAAGGTTCTGCTCTAAGGTCATTGGGGAGTGAGTTCCAAAGTTTGGCTGCCAGGATGGGGAAGCTGGTTCCACCAGATCTTAGGAGATTAAAGCGCGGGATGACAAGGCAGTTGGCTTGGGCCGCTCTGCGAGGTCTGGTGGAATTGTGGAAAGAGAATCTGTTTGCCAGGTAGCGAGGGGCTTGGTTGTGGAGGCATTTGTGTGTGAGAGCCAAGGACTTCAAGGAGATGCGCTGTGGGATAGAGAGCCAGTGCAGGTTGCGCCTGGTGTCCGATATATGCTGGCGCCTAGGAATGTTAAGGGCCGCTCTGATCGCATTGTTTTGGACAATTTGTAGCTTATTTAAGTTGCGGAGATTAGTACCTAGATAGAGGGCATTACAGTAGTCAACCTTGGATAGAACAAGGGTCCTGGCCAAGGTTACACAGTTGGCAGTGGTTAGGAACGGGCGACAGGCGGTGATGAGCTTGCAAGTAAGCGCTGCTGCAGATGAGACTGCGTTGGATTGTCTAGTCAAGGATAGGGTTGAGTCGATGTAAATCCCAAGGGTTTTCGTGTCCTTAGCAATCGGGATGGTATTCCCATCGATGGTGAAAGACTTGAAGGCAGGGTTAAGTTTAGTGAGTTTTTGTGGTGAACCAAGAATGAGGAGCTCTGTCTTTTTATCATTTAGGCAGAGGCCGTGCTGGGCCATCCACGCTTGGATGACCTGGTAGATGGCGTTGATGGCAAGGGAGTCAGTTGTGTAATCGCCTGTGATGGGGATGAGTATCTGTGTGTCATCAGCGTAATTGGTATACGTGACGCCCAAGTGATCCAAAATATCGAAAAGGGGTTTGGTAAACACGTTATATAACGTGGGCGAGATACAAGACCCTTGAGGCACACCACAGGCGACCGGAGCGGGTGGTGCGGCCGCAAGTGGGGAGAATACACGCATAGATCTATTATCCAGGAAGGATCTGATCCAAGTGGCGGCATTTTCTGAGAAGTGTGCGGCTGATTTGAGGTGATGGCAGAGAATTTTGTGATTGACGAGATCAAAAGCAGCAGAGAGGTCCAGGAGAAGTAATAATGCCAGTTTGCCTTTGTCTTTGAGATCTTCGATCTGCGTTTTTAAGTCAATAAGGGCGGTCACAGTGCCATGGCGAGGCCGGAAGCCTGATTGCCTGAGTCCCAGAAGGTTATTAGATTCAAGGTATTCCTGAATTTGTAGGTAGGCCGCGCGGTCGAGGATTTTTAGTAAAAAAGGTACAGTGGTAATTGGTCTGTAGTTTGTGGGTATACTGGGATCGAGGGTAGGTTTTTTCAGAAGCGGGATGACCCATGCATCCTTAAGATTGTCCGGTACAATCCCAGAGCTAAAGGAGGAGTTGATGAGCGTAGTGATGAAAGGTGCTAGGTCGTGAGCAGCTTCCTTGATAATAGGTGCAGGACAGAGGTCACCCTGACAATTGGACGGTTTAAGGCTAGTGATAATCTTTTCCACTTCGAGAATGGAGAGTGGAGAGAAGCTAAAAGGAGTCAGAGAGTCTGTGATAGAGGGGTTTGTGGTAGGTATAGGGATCTGTAGAGGGTTGGATTGAAGGCTAGATTGTTTGTTGTTAATTTTAATTTGGAGAGTGGCAATCTTACCTAGGAGAGCGGGGTGTGATAAGCACGCACAGACGGAACCATCAGAACAGTGGATGGAGGATAGCACAGCGGCAGCGTGCGCGTCTTGGAAGCAAGACGACACAAAGCAACAACAGGTTCGATCCCCGGGTCCGCGCTTAGAAACCTCTGAGTGTTTAAGCGCGTTATAAATACGTAACTAAGACAAAGAAAAAAAAAAAAACACAATTACACAACTAAGAAAAACTAACAATTCCTGTAACAGCGCCTCGATGCCTGCGGGCTGTGTGAGCGCTTTATAAATGTAAATAAATAAATTTGTGGAATTGTCTCAATAGAACAAGAGGCCTTCTATATATGAGGCCAAAATATACACATGTCACTAGTGTGTTATAAAAAATAATAACAGTATGAATGGTAGGAGTGTATCAGTCTGAGTCGAATTTACATTTAATTGTTTATTGAAATGTTTTAGCATTTGCATATGAATTTATTATGAGAATAAAAAGTTTTTAGAAACGAAAATTGAACATTTATTGATATTCATGAAAAAATAAATGTACTAAGTGGCTATTCCCTGTCCGTTAGGTCCAACCCCTCTCTTTTTAGTATATAACGCCTGAAGGACCTGGGACTATCAGCAGGCACCCCTTTTTTGTATAATAGGAATCGGCTGGAGTACAGAAAAAGAAGATGCGTATGCAAGTCCCACTCCGCTGCCCATTATACCAGAAGGGAAACTATTAGGAATTACCGGCAACCATCCGACTGCACTGGAAAATTTACACAAGGAGATTAAAGGAACCATGACCCCAGCGCAAGTGTGTACATGGGTTTCGGAAGGACCGCAACAAACTGTAATCAACGAGCTTCCATACTACCGGAATCACCTTTACCTACCACACCTTGCAATGCAAGAGCAGGTTATGAACACCTACCACTATGCCCTTACAGCAGGACATCCCGGAATAGCAAAAACCATGGCAAAAATTCAGCAGCATTTCTGGTGGCCCACATGGCGGAAAGATATAGTACAACATGTGAACTCCTGTGACATCTGTGCAAGGAACAAAACGCCAAGAACCAAACCACAGGGATTGCTCTGTCCCTTGTCAGTTACGCTGGCTCCGTTGCACACTATTTCGTTAGATTTCATCACAGAGCTACCCTCCTGCAGTGGTTATAACACCATATTGTTAGTAGTCGACCTCCTGACCAAAATGTCATAAGTCTCTCCCCTTCTCACCTGTTTTTGTTGTTTGCTTGCACCTTCCGTCGCGTCTTCTTTCTCACGGTCCGGGATTTGTATAAACCCGTGTGCTGGTCCTAGGATTCCAGCGTGATGTTCACAATCCAACTTCAGGATACGTTCAGATGACCAGGACAGAGACCAGGAAGAAATGATGCTCGCACTCGGAGGCACGGAACGCTGTGACCCGAGTGCGGGTGAAAATCCAGGAAGATTGGAGGTAAGGCAGAGGAAAGGGCGGAAGGAAGGGGAATTCAAGGAACCGGGAACCAAGAATCAGAAGAAAGCTCCGAGCGAACACAGGCAACACACGTCCAAATACAGCAAGCGGTAGCGTTAAGACGCGCAGAGCCGCGGGGGCATGTCTGTTTTGTAGAAGGTAGAGCATGGAGCGCAGAGACTGGCAAGCAGCGTTCCGTATCAAGCGGCCATGTTGGAAGGATTACTGTATTCAATCCCCTATGGGTCAGGGACCACGAAGTCCAGAAGGGACGCAGATGACGGTTCATGACAGTAATGCCTCCGCTGAAGCCCAGCTCCTCCGGGTTTGCCCGGATGGATAAGATGGTATCTTCAAACTAGCCTGGGGGCTTTCATGTTTGACATGGGTTCCCAGGTGCGCTCACTGGGAGGGTATCCTTTCCATTCGACCAAATATTGTAGTTGACCACGTCAGTACCTAGAGTCACAGATTCTGGAAACCTCATATTCGAGTTGGTCATTGACAATCGCTGGGGTAGATTTTGGAGCTGTTCGAGATGGCTGAAGATATGGTTTTAACAGAGAGGTGTGGAAGACTGGATGGATCCTTTTTCATGATTCTTGTAGTCAAAGTCGAAAGGCCACTGGATTGACGATTTCTTTAATAGAAAAGGGCCCGTAGTATTGGTCGCAGATGTCGGGGAAGGAGCTTCGAGGATAACCAGACTTTATCGTCTACTGAATAGGAAGGCCCAGGCCTTCTTTTAGAGTCAGCATAATGTTTAACGTCTCTTTGGGCCTTTTCTAAGTGTTCTTTTGCTTCTTTGTGTACATTAATAAGGGTTTCAATCAGGAATCAACCGCAGGAACTGGGGTATGGTGTGGAAGAATGGATGGTAGAAATGAAGGATGAAATCCTTGACTACAGAAGAAAGGACTGGTTTTGATAGCTGAATGATCTGAATTGTTGTAAGCAAATTCGGCCACAGATATTAAGAGTGATCACTCATCCTGGACCTTAGTGGCGAAGCAACGAAGATACTGTTCTGGAGTTTGGTTTACACGTTCAGTGGCTCCATTGGTCTGTGGGTGATAACCTGAGAACAAGGCACGTTGGATTCCCAGTATACAACATCATTGTTTCCAGAACTGGGATATGTACTGGGGTCCTCGGTCAGAAATGATCTTGAAGGGTAGCCCATGAAGCCGGAATATGTGTTCCAGGAAGATTCCGGCAAGTTCAGATGAGGATGTCAATTTGTATAAAGATGTAAAATGAGCCATATGAGCAAACAAATTAATGGTAACCATGATAGTTGTGTAGCCCCTGGAAGATGGTAGTTCCACGATAAAATCTGTGGCGATGATTTCCCAGGGTCTTGTTGGTGTTGCTGGTTGGAGCAGGAGACCTGATATGATATGATAAGGCATTTGTAACCCGCCTATACACAAGTGTTTCAAGGCGCGACGAGGCAGGGGGGGAACAAGGGGAGACAGACAACGATCTTACTAGGCCAGGTGTCATTCAGATCGCGCAAGTGCAAGGGTAGAGGGGAAGGGAAAAGTGCATGGGGGAAAGGGAGAGGGGAAAGTGCAGTACAGGGTTATTAGCATACAGCATACAGGATAAATAACAAGGGCCAGCTGGTGGCAATTGCGAGGTAAGTGCAGACAAGTGCTGGGAAGGGGGGCTGTATGGATACAGACACAGTCCCGTAGTGCAGGGGTTGCCGTGGAGGCAGTGCAGGGGAGAGTGGCTGGGCCGAGAACGGTGAATGGCCCAGTTGCAGATTCAGTGCAGTTTCAGTAGTATTAGCAGGGGAGAGGGGGAGAGAAAGCGGAGGCAAAGAGGAAGGTTTTGAGGTGCTTCCGGAACTGGAGGTGGTTCTCCTCAAGTTTCAGGGAGGTAGGAAGGCTGTTCCAGAGGGAGGCCCCTGCAGTGGAAAGAGATCTGCCCCCAACTCGTCGTTTGGAGAAGCGGCTGACCCTGAGGGAGTTGGAGGCGGATGAGCGAAGAGCTTGAGAAGGAAGATATTTAGGAAGAGAGAGTTGAAGGTATTTTGGCCCAAGGCCCCAGACGGCCTTGTGGACAATGCAGAGGGTTTTGAACTTGATCCTCGCAGTCACTGGGAGCCAGTGTAGTGATTTCAGTCCTGGAAAGATACGGTCCCTGGGCTTGAGGCCAAGCACAAGTCTTGCAGTCCTGTTCTGGATGAGTTGCAAAGGGCGGAGAGTAGAGGCGGGCAGATTAAGATAGAGGCTGTTACAGTAGTCCAGCTTAGAGAGAACCAGGGCTCTAGAGACAGTGAGCTTCTGGGGGAAGGAGAGGAAAGGAAGGATACCTCTGAGGAGGTGTAGCTGGTAGTGTGACTTCTTAGATACGTCGGATATGTGAGGAGAGAAGGAGTGTGGAGTCGAAGATGACCCCAAGGTTTTTTGCCTTGCAGGTAGGAGCAGGAAGAGGGCCCAGAGAGGCCGGCCAGAGAGCAGCAGGGAAGGAGGGAGTGGGAGTGCCGATGAGTAGAATCTCAGTCTTACTGGCATTAAGGCAGAGGTAGTTGGCGGCACACCATTCCTGGATAGCAGAAAGACAGTCAGAGATGAGGGAAGGCGAAGAGGAGGCAGAGGGTAGCCTGAAAATGAGTTGGGTATCATCCGCATAGCACTGAAAGTAGGGGCAGAGAGCGGCGATGTGGTGGGCGAGAAGTGCCAGATACTGGTTGAACAGCCAGGGAGAGAGGTTATATCCCTGGGGGACACCACAGGTAGAGAAAAAGATGTCAGAGAGGAAAGACCCCAGTTGGACCTGGGAGGGTCGATTTGAGAGGAAAGAGGTCAGCCACGTCAGAGCCTGACCAGTGATACCGAGGTTATCACGGAGACGGTTGAGCAGGATGGTATGGTTGACAGTATCAAAGGCAGAAGAGAGATCAAGCAAAATGAGAACACATTGAATGTTAGAGTCAAGGTTCGAGAGCAGGTCCTCGCGGATGTTCAGGAGAGCAGTTTCCGTGCTTCTGGCAGCTCTGAAGCCAGATTGATGGTCATGAAGACTACCAACACATTCAGCATGGAGATTAAGCTGGGAGATGGCCAGTTTCTCCAGGAGCTTGCCCAGGAAGGGAGTGATAGAGATTGGGCGATAGTTAGCTGGGCAGGAAGGGTCGGAAGAGGGTTTCTTAAGAAGGGGGTGCACAAGGGAGTGTTTGAGAGGGGATGGGAAGACTCCAGAGGCGAAGGAGTGATTGCAGAAGTCAGCAAGGGCAGGAGCCAAGGAGTCAATGTGGTCCTTGATAGTTTTGGAGGAACAGGGGTGGACCTGTTTTGACGAGACTTTCATAGATCGGACTTGTCTTGAAACCTTGTCAGCAGAAAAAAGGGGAAAGGAAGAGAAGGAGAGAGGAGGGGTGGCTGCAGAAGAGCCAGAGGAAGGGCAGGGAATAGAGGGGGGGAGGTTATAGGAGGAGAGTGAGGACAGGATGTCCTGAGTTTTTGAAATGAAGTGAGAGGCTAGTGCCGTGCAGAGGGCCTGGGAGGGGACAGGAGAGGTAGAGACTGCAGCAGGGTTGGCCAGCTCCTTGCAGATTTTAAAGAGTTTGGCCTAATTGTTAGATGCAGTAGAGATGTGGGCTTGGATAAGGGCTCTCTTCTTGGTGAGAACGGAGAGCCGGTATTGCCTTTGGAGCAGGCGACAGGCCAGTTTGTCAGAGGATGAACATGAAGCACGCCATTTCCTCTCTGCCACCCTGCACTTGCGTTTAAGGGTGACGAGATCTGAGTCATACCAGGAGTTACATTTGGCTTTGGGCTTCAGGCGGATTCTCATGACAGGGGCAAGGATATCAAGAGTATCAGATATAGCAGAGTGGAGAGTGGAGAGGGCTGTGTCAGGGTGGGAGTCAGCCGAAGGGGGAGGAGGGGGCAAGAAGGTGGCAGCGAAAGACTCAACTGACACGCGCTTCATGGGTCGGATGACCGAGAAGGAAGGTGGCAGTGATGGGGGTGGCTTTGCCTGTGGGGTAGGGAGGGTGAGGTGGGAGGAGAGGAGAAAGTGATCACTCCAGGAGAGAGGAGTGGAGAGAGGGACAGAGAGGGGAAGGTCAGAGGAGATCAGGGCATCAAGAGTGTGCCCTGAAGAATGAGTCGGCCCAGACGGGAGAATAGAGAGTGAGAGAGAGTCGCAGAGGTTGCGAAAGAGTCCAGAGGGGGGACAGGAGGCATCCAGGTGGATGTTGAAGTCTCCAAGAAAGAGGAGTTGAGTGGTTGAGGACAGGAGTGAGGAGGAGAGGTCCGCCCACCCGGAGAGGAAGGAGGAAATTTGACCAGGTGGCCGATAGATAGTAGCCACGGTAAGGGAATGGCTAGGAGAGAGAGAGAGTTGGCAGACAAGACATTCAAAAGAGGAGTAGGTCTGCATGGGAGTAACAGTGGCAGGAATCCACTCAGGGAAGATAAGGGCCACACCTCCCCCAACACGGTTGGGCCTGGGCACAGAGAGGATCTTGTAACCGTCGGGTTGGAGTGTGTCAAAACTGGTGACAGAGCTGGCCGTGAACCATGTCTCAGTGAGACCGAGTACGTCAAGGTCAAGTTCCTCAAGAAGGCGGCAGATATCAGAGGAATGTTTGACGGCAGAGCGAGAGTTAAGAGTGGCAATGTGGAGAAGTTTGCCATCTTTGAGGGACTTCCGGGGAGGGGTACAGATCAGAGGTACGCCCTGCGGAGGTGAAGAAGGAGCACGAGAGGGGGTGGGGAGGGAGGGAAGAGGCAGGTTAGTCGAGGACAGAGGAGGGGGCACAGCAGGAGAGGAAAGGAAGTTGATGAGGCGTGGGAAGCGTCTATCGAAGAGGTGAAGGTTGGCCTGAGGGCCTTGGACCAAGACGGTCCCATTAGCATAGACATTAATGATGGCCTTAGAGGAGTGGAAGGAAGCCAAGAGGACATCCCAACGGGTGCCACCATTAATGGGAGAAGAGGAGAAAGGAGAGAGCACAGAGACCATATGAAGGGTCCATAGGTCAGGAGAAGGCACGAAAAAGAGGATGTCAGTGAGAGTTTCCTTGGAGGAGGCACTAGTGTAGGTGTCAGCGATAGGGAGGCCTGGGTTGGAGACCAGGATGTCCTTTTTAAACTTTTTCCTACCAGATTTAGTGAGGAGAGCAGGATAGTCAATGGAGAAGCAGTTAGAAAAGATTGGTGAGATAGAGAGCACCATAGAATAGGAGGGAGTGGGTGGGGGAAGACAGGACAAGCGCAAGCGGACAGGAAGAGAGCGGCAGGCGTTAGTTTACCACAAATTCAGAACATAGTAAGCGTATCAGGTACACAGTGGAGAGGCCACCTAAGTTTGAAAATCCTGCAGAGGGAGAAAAACCCCTAGTTTACCACAAATTTGGAACACGGTGAACACAGTAAGGTGTATCAGGTACACAGTGGAGAGGCCACCTAAGTTTCAAAATCCTGGAGAGGGAGAAAACCCTAGTTTACCACAAATTTGGAACACGGTGAACACAGTAAGGGGTATCAGGTACACAGTGGAGAGGCCACCTAAGTTTGAAAATCCTGCAGAGGGAGAAAAACCCTAGTTTACCACAAATTTGGAACACGGTGAACACAGTAAGGGGTATCAGGTACACAGTGGAGAGGCCACCTAAGTTTGAAAATCCTGCAGAGGGAGAAAAACCCTAGTTTACCACAAATTCGGAACACGGTGAACACAGTAAGGGGTATCAGGTACACAGGGGAGAGGCCACCTAAGTTTGAAAATCCTGCAGAGGGAGAAAAACCCTAGTTTACCACAAATTCAGAACACAAAGAAGTGTAGCCACACTGCGAGGAAGTGAACAGGTCGGGGTGGGGTGGGCCGAGGGAGCAGGAGGAGCTCACAAGATGAAGCGGTGGAATGGCCCTGGCGTCCCCTGCGGACACCTGCAGACACACCGGGAGCCGCAAAGGAGGGAGCAGCCCTTTGCCTAAGGGGGCCCTTAGCCGCTGGGGCTGCCGGGCAGGGGCTGCCCTGGTAGCACCAATAAGAGGAGGAGGAGACACGGGCCGGCAGCCAATCAGGGGGGAGCTGGGAGGATTGGAGGCGGGAGGGAGGGAGGGGACCAAGGAGAAACACGGAAGGGGAGAGAGGGGGGCTGGGGAGAACACACGAGGGGAAAAACAATGGCAGCAGCCCAAGAATGGGCAGAAAAACAACACACGGCCCACGGAGGGCTCAAATACCTTTGTCTGGGGGCCTGCAGTCACCGGCTCTGCCTGATGGAAGTGGCGAGCGCGGTGGACTGCAGGCAGCCTAGCCTCGAGAACACACAGGCCGGCAGCCAATCAGGGGGGAGCTGGGAGGATTGGAGGTGGGAGGGAGGGAGGGGACCAAGGAGAAACACAGAAGGGGAGAGAGGGGGGCTGGGGAGAACACACGAGGGGAAAAACAATGGCAGCAGCCCAAGAATGGGCAGAAAAACAACACACGGCCCACGGAGGGCTCAAATACCTTTGTCTGGGGGCCTGCAGTCACCGGCTCTGCCCGATGGAAGTGGCGAGCGCGGTGGACTGCAGGCAGCCTAGCCTCGAGAACACACGGGCCGGCAGCCAATCAGGGGGGAGCTGGGAGGATTGGAGGCGGGAGGGAGGGAGGGGACCAAGGAGAAACACGGAAGGGGAGAGAGGGGGGCTGGGGAGAACACACGAGGGGAAAAACAATGGCAGCAGCCCAAGAATGGGCAGAAAAACAACACACGGCCCACGGAGGGCTCAAATACCTTTGTCTGGGGGCCTGCAGTCACCGGCTCTGCCTGATGGATGCCGGTTTCTTATTATCATGTTTGTTCTGATTGCAGACTGCACATGTCTGGCTATGGATCCTGATATCATCCTTCATCTTCGGCCACCAAAACTGTCTTAGTATTAGATGGAGGGTGTTGGTGATGCCACGGTGTCCTGAATGAAAAGTATCATGACATAGCCTTGTGAATCTTTGTCTCAGTCCAGGAGTGGGAATGACCAAGCGATTGCCCTTCAACAGATATCCGTCCTTTGTTTTGAGATTCCATCGATTGTTTCTCTTAAACTCCTTCCAGGTTTCAGAGGACTGAGTTTGAATTTGAATATCCTCCAGGAGAGTGATTGCTTAGGCAACAAATATTGTGTGGGGAAACATCTTAGGAAAAGTCCGATCTTCAAGGGGTTCATAATCTTAGTTAGAACTGTGAAAGTTAGCATGTCCACTCTTAGATGGAATTGTGAAAGTTAGCATGTCCACCCTTAGATGGAATTGTGAAAGTTAGCATGTCCAATAGCCTCTCTGTGATTCTAGAAATGTGCCCAACAGCCCCCCTGAATTTAGAAGTGTGCCCTGTAGCCTCTCTGTGAATTTAGAAGTACGCCCAATAGCCTCCCGTGGAAAGTTGAATATAGAAGTGTACCCAATAACCTCTCTGTGAATTTAGAAGTCTCTGAAAGGGCATGTAACCCATCATATCTCACCAACACGCTTACTCTCTCCTTACATCACCACTCAAATAGAACACAGAGATACTATGACACCATTCGGTATAGCTGTTCTCATATCAACATTTGCTGCTCACCCCACATCACTCTAAGTAATCACTGCTGGTTACGCACCCCCCAGCGAGGCGTTCTCCTAAGGCCTAACGCAGCCACATCCGATCTGGATGAATCCTGCCAGAACGAACACATACTCCTGACCTCTCAACCACCACACCTACCGCTATTACACCGATACCGCACGAGCTGTACACATACCCGGTGCTCACACGCACCTTTTTGACTCTCTCTACTCTCTCTACTGATATGAACTTCGGTTCCCAAGGGCGTTCAACCTACCAGCGCCTTCAGACCATACCAATGGTATATAAGGCGCTATATAAGTGCAAAATAACAATAACAATAATCAGGACGTCTGGATAAGGCATCAGCTATTATGTTGTGTGTTCCTGGGACATGGTGAATTTGAAACTGGTATTGAGCAAAAAAGAAGGCCCAAAGGGCTTGACAACTGTTTCTACATTCTAGGGATTGCAGGACTTGAAGATTCTGATGGTCCGTGCGGACTTGCACCGGGTGTTTGGCTCCCAGGAGGAGATGACGCCAGTCAGTGAAGGCTTGACGGATGGCTAGTAATTCCTTTTCCAGGACAGAATAATGAGTTTGACAGGGAGTCAAGGTGCGAGAAAGATAGGCGATGGGGTGTTCTAGCTTGTCACCCAATTCTTGTTTTAGGACTGCCCCAATGGCGTAGTTGGAAGCATCAGTTTCAACAAGAAAAGGTTGATCAATGTCAGGTTGAGCTAGGATGGGAGCTTGTGTGAACTCCGACTTCAACAGTTGGAACGCCGTATCTTGGGCTGAGGTCCACTGAAAGGGGGTATCCTTCTTTAACAATGTAATAATAGGATGCACAATCTCTGAAAAGGCTGATATAAATTTCCGATAGAAGTTAGCAAGCCCCAGGAAGGACTGAACTTGTTTTACAGTAGTTGGAACGGGCCAGGATAGAATGGAGTCTACCTATGATGAGTCCATTCCAATCCGCTTTGGACAAAGAACGAATCCGAGATAGTGAACAGTTGATACATGGAAAAGGCACTTCTCGGGTTTGGCCAGGAGCTTATGTTCACGTAGACGTTGTAATAGTGCCTTTACGTGCTCTTCATGTTTTAGATGGTCCTTAGAGTATATCAGTATGTCGTCCAGATATACAATGACGAAGATGAACAGCATGTCAGAAAACACCCGGTCCATAAAATGTTGGAAGACCGCTGGGGCCTTAGCAAGTCCAAAGGTCATAACCAGGTATTCAAAATGGCCAAAGGATGTTCTAAAGGCTGTTTTCCATTCGTCACCTTCCTTTATACGAATAAGATGGTAGGCACCCCTTAGATCTAATTTTGTGAAGACTACTGCACCTCTGACTGCTTCCAGGATATCCGAGATGAGAGGCAATGGGTAGCGGTCCTTGAGAGTACACTGGTTAAGGCCACAGTAATCTAGACATGCTCTGAGCTCTTTGGTGTCTTTCTTGGGAACGAAAACTAACGAAGCACCCGCCGGGGACTTAGATGGTCGTATGGTGCCATTTTCCAAGTTAGTATCCAGGTATTCCCGGAGGGCCCTTTTTTCAGGTTCTGATAAAATAAACATCCTCCCGAAAGGGATCACTGCTGAAGGTTCGGTATCGATGGCACAATCCTCAGGTCTGTGAGGAGAGAGAGCTTGAACTATAGCGGTCTAAAATACATCTGTGTAAGCCTGATAGGCCCTGGGAATCCGGATGATGTTAGAGACGGTGACTGGACTTTGCTGAATCACTTGCGATCTTCAGAGGACTTTGGTAAGGAATCTAGGGATAAGCAGTGGGACACTGTTAGGCAGAAAGCTGTGCAGTTCCCTCTGGGACCACTGCAAAAGATTTAAGACTACAGGTGTTTGGCAGTAAACCCACTTGGTAGCAGTCTGTACCACACAGATTCACTTGGTAGCTGTGGCTGAGCAGTCAGACTTCCCTCAAGAAGAGTTAGGCAGTATACAGAGTATTCACAATAGGTCAAAAGGACACAGTAGAACAAGTAAACACTGACCAGAGCTTGGTATAAAAGAGATATAATTATTTATTTAAAACCACATCTAGAAAAACACAGAGGCACTAATAGTAAGTAATTCAAAAACACGGTCACTAAAAGATATACACTCCCTTAAAAGAATACTAGACAATTCTTTAGTAAAGCTCCACTTATTTTCAGACAGCGGTGAGCGCTTAACGCAGATGGCACTCTAATAATTCGTTTTAAAAGGGAGAGAAAAGCAGAGTATAAATTGAAACAGATCCCAACACTTTTTTAAGAACACAACAAGAGAGGAAGGCAAAGTAAAACCGTGAGTTTAGAGTTCAGTAGGCCGGATCCACTTTAATAGGATCAAAACGAAATGTGTCCAAGGTCACACGGTTGCAGTGCACAAGAGTCTTGCAAAGGTTCAAAAAGAGTTGGACCAAAAAGAAAGGGACCAGTTAGAAGGTCAAGGCGGCCAGCCCAGTCCAGAAAGTTAAGGGGTTATTATTACCTTGTAGCAATCTTTAGAAAGGGAGGCCTGGCGGACACGGTACCTTGAAGTGGTGAGAATACTCCAGCGGGGCAGTTGTTCCTGGCAGCGGATGCAAGTCGGTGCTTCGTCCGGGGGAAGAGAGGATCTCGTCGGGGCGGAAGACAGGAGTCCGTTGCACTGCCAGGGAAGAAACCAGCCGCGGAGTTCTCAGGTAAAAGGAGCAGTCCTTTTATTCGCGGTCCAGTGGTAAGTGGCTATCCGGTTGCCAGGGTGCTTGGCACGGGCAATTCGACCACAAGACGGCCTGGGATGTGAAGAGAAGAAGGTAAACTGGTTGTGCCCACCAGTCAGGGGAAGAAGCCTCTTCAGCCGGGAGATCTTCTCTGTCATCGGGAAGTGGTGAGTCGATTCCGCAGGGCTCCACCAGTGGTGTCGTCGTGGTAGTTCGGCTCAGCTTCTCCCTCGTCGGATTCTCAGGTCCTGTGGCGACTTCTGAAGTTCCAGTCCCCAAAGCCCTGTTTTTATGCAGCACACCCCCATTCACTCAGCCTAGCTGTCAATCAAACATGCTAAGTGGTGAGCCGGCCAGCTCACCACTTGGGCCAATCACACAAGAGTGCGACTTGAGTTACCAAGGTAACTCAGTCCAGGGTGCCTAAACCCCCTCCCACACCCCCTGTGGTACCCAGACAGAGTGGCACCACTTTTGGAGGCTTCTGTGGAGAAGCCCGCCAAAAAGTGGAACAAAGGGCTCGACTTGGGTTGGAGTTACAGAAGAGAACACAAACGCCATTTTAGAATCGAGTCCTGGCAAAAAATACCAACCGGCGAATTAATATTAAATAAATAAACCGGCAGTATGTTCGAGGCTATGAGAATTAAATAATTAAAGTTGGTAGCCTCGAACAATGGGAAAATCCCATAGGGATATATTCACGGTCGAATATAAAAAGTAGTTTCCACTGCCACCAGCCAAAACTCGATCAGGGGGGACGGAAACGTGCCCCCTCGACTAACAGACCCCGGGGCAATCGAATTGCCCCGACCAGTACGTCCACAATATGATGGTTTGTACTGGTTTCTGTTCATAATTTGGGACTAGTAAAGCCAATGGTGACTTTACATGCCCTGTGAGACAGTAATCAGTCCCAGGGTATGGGGTCTATGGTGGGGTGTCACTATGACACCCCTGTGGTACTGCACGGAGGGTGCTGTGTAACACACAGAGTAAAAACACATGAGACCCTATGGAGTAAAGGACCACATAGCCCTTAAAACACATAAACAGTCAAAGGAACACCATAAATCATGTCCAAGAGTGGGAGAAAAAGAGTCTCACTCTTGGCAGGAGAAAAAAACAAACTCCAGAAATCCAGCAAAGCTGCTGGGGGACTCACTAGGTTAGGAAATTCAGCCTAAAGAGAGAATTCTCCCTAACAGACATACAGTGTTCAGAACCAAGAAACAAGGAGCCTGCTGCCCAATTGATGTAGGGGTTATGCTTCTGTAACCAGGGCATGCCTAGAACCATTGGCTAGTGGGCAGCTCTTATAATGTCAAATTTGATCCTCTCTTGATGGTGGTTTATAGAGAGTTAGATCTCTTTAGTTTGAAGGGTTATGGGTCCTGAAGACAGGGGTCTATCATCAATAGCCTCTACAGGTTGGATAGTCTCTCGAGTTTCATGTGGAATGTTGTGAGTAGTGACCCAATCATGATCTATGAATATGCCCATGGCTCCTCAATCCACTAATGCCAGGATGGGGTAAGATTCTTTCTTGGAAGGCGATAGAAAGGCCTGTAGAATCACAAGATTATTTTGTTCAGGAGAGTTCAAGGATGGAATTGATGTGAGGCAGACATCTCTCTCCCGAAACTGTGCTCCATCTAGGATCGGGAGCTGGCGTTTCCTGAACGGCGTGGAGGAGCAATAGGGCACTCTCTCATGAGGTGCTTGTCGGAGGCGCAATACATGCACAGACCAGTGTGAATCCATCGCATCCTTTCTTGTGGGGTAATGGGTCCACGGAAGGCCCCCAGTTGCATGGGTTCTGGGTCCGAGTTCGGAGAAGCTGTGGGCTCAGGTCTAGATAGATGGTCTGAGGTGGCCCTTTGGGGAGTTGACTTAGACTTCTTTTTCTCTGCTTTTCTTTCCTGGATTCGAAAGTCTATTTGCAAGGAAAGGTCCATGAGAGCCTGGAAGGAGCTTGGGGGAGCTACCCTGGCTAACTCATCCTTTATTTCTTCATTCAGACCTCTTTGGAAGAGGGTGAAGCTGGCTTCGTGAGACCAATCAGCTTCCTTCATGAGTTGTTTAAAGCGGGTCACATAGGAAAGCATATCCTGGGATCCTTGTTGAAATTCAAGTAAACGTTCTTGAGTGCTGTAAACCTGCTCTGGAGATCAAACATGGCCTTTAGGGCTTCCACAAACCCATCATAATCAGCCAGGAGGGCATCACCCAAATTGACTAGGGGGGTTGCCCAGGTCAAGGCATTACCAGTGAGGTGTGAGATCATAAACCTCACCTTTGCTCTCGGAGTGGAAAAGTAGTAGGGCTTGAAGGTGAAGTGCACAAAACATAAATCAAGGAAGGTACGGAGGGTCTTTGAAGAACCATCATATTTGTCCACTACTCATCCCAATAACACGCTTTCCTTAGTTGCAGAGTCATGTGACAAGACTAGCTGTTTTAATGCAGCATTCTCAGCCTTAAGGTTCTGGACTTCTGTGGTTAGTTCCTGCATGCCTCGCATGAGGTCTTGAACCGCGGCTTCCATCTCTGTATCTGTATCGTTTTTTAGGCGTCTCAATCTGTCACAAGTCTCTCCCCTTCTCACCTGTTTTTGTTGTTTGCTTGCGACCTTCTGTGGCGTCTTCTTTCTCACGGTCCGGGATTTGTATAAACCTGTGTGCTGGTCCTCGGATTCACGTGATGTTCACAATCCAACTCCAGGATACTTTCAGATGACCAGGACAGAGACCAGGAAGAAATGATGCTCGCACTCAGAGGCACGGAACGCCGTGACCCGAGCGCGTGTGAAAATCCAGGAAGATTGGAGGTAAGGCAGAGGAAAGGGCGGAAGGAAGGGGAATTCAAGGAACCGGGAACCAAGAATCAAAAGAAATCTTTGAGCGAACTCCGGCAACACACGTCCAACTACAGCAAGCGGTAGCGTTGAGACACGCAGAGCCGCGGGGGCGTGTCTGTTTTGTAAAATGTAGAGCGTGGAGCGCAGAGACTGGCAAGCAGCATTCCGTATCAAGCAGCCATGTTGGAAGGATTACTGTATTCAATCCCCTATGGGTCAGGGACCACGAAGTCCAGAAGGGACGCAGACGATGGTTCATGACACAAAATAGCACACTTTACTGCTTTGAAAGGCATACCCGATGCAGGAGTACTAGCACAAACCTTCCCAACCAACATCGTCAGATTACATGGTTTTCCTTCAGTGGTGATATCGGAACGAGGAAGTCAGTTTGTCAAAATTCTGGAGGGCCTGCTGCGCCAAGGCTCAAATCAAGGTCTGTCTGTCCACCAGCCACCACCCACAGACTGACGGTCAGACCGAGAGGACGAACCAAACACTCGAGCAGTATCTTCGGTGTATGCTTGCCCAGATGGATCTGAATTGGGTAGAACTGTTATGGCCAGCTGAATACGCATATAATAACTCAGTTCATACTTCCACTGGTGTCTCACCTTTCTTGTTTTTACATGGACGAGATCCACGGACGTCGACCTTGGACCCACCGGCACCCTCTGTCATGCCAGCTGTTAGCACCCTGCAAGTCAGCATTAAGGAGACTCTAAGAAGGGCCACCCAAACCCTCCTGGAAGCTAAAACCACCCACAAACATTTCGCAGACAAGAAAAGGACTCCTGAACCCCAGTACCAGATAGGAGACAAAGTGTGGTTATCCACAAAGCATATCCAAATAAATTCCATCCCAAGTACATTGGACCGTATCCAATAAAGAACATTAGCAATCCTGTGGCCGTGGAACTGGTACTACCACCTATGCTTCGCATACACCCGGTATTTCATGTCTCATTGCTAAAACCTGTACGCCCTGGCACCCGAGACACCCTAAAATGACCTCCTCCTATAACAGTGCAGGGAGAAGCTGAATACGAAGTCAAAAGTATCCTGGATTCCAAGATAGTTCGGAAAAGACTCTACTATTTAGTAGATTGAAAAGGATATGGAGTCTTGGATCGGACCTGGGAACCAGTGAGTCACATACATGCACCACATCTCCTGGCTCGATACCATTGTGAACTCCCGATACGCCCTGGCCCGGGTATGGCTCTCCTTGGGGGGGCTTTGGCGGGGAGTGCTGTCATGATTCCCCCAGTTGGTAGTGTTGGTAGCATTCGGTCTAGGAGGATGGCTGAGTGGCGCTAGAACAGACTGCTGCCAGTGTTTCCTGGCAGCTGCCCTTTCAAAATGGCCCCCCGGTTTGGGAAATCTAGCTGAATCCAACATTGCCCCTAATGGGCCTGTCATACAAGAATCCTTGGTGGTCTAGTGGTGCTGGGTGGGGCCCAGGGTATATAAACCCTGCCCTGGGCCCCACCTAGCACTTAGCGTTTTCTCTGGCTGGGGATCAGGGTGATGCTTGCCTGTCATGGACCCGGCGCTTCCTGCAGTATCCAGCGCTCATCCAAGCTTCAAGAATCCAGCGCTCATCTCAGCTTCAGTAGACTTACCTGATACTCTCCACGGCTTCTTAGCGGACTTACCTGATTCTCACCGCGGCTCTTCTGGAACAGCTCCGCCATCACAGCATCAGCGACTGAGATCGCTCGTCGGCTCCGGATTCACCACGGGATCCAGCACTCGATTCTGTTCGCCTGCATCCCGGAAAACCTGTAGCACCTGCAAAGACAAAGAAAAAGGGGGTAAGTGAAAGACAATCCACGCCTCCTCCCCATACCCCCAACATAATACTTACACCGGTCCGCTCCTCCCATCAAGCCAGGACTCGCTGCTATCCTGTGTGAACTGCAGCGGCAGGCCTCCAGTCCACAGGTGTAATAGCAGAGCAGACCTGAAAGGGGAATAAGAAACAGGATTAAGACATTCCTTGGACAATAGCAGAAGCGTGCCTCTGCCCATAAAACGGCACGCGGGCATACCACTCTCACACCTCTACTGGTTCCAAGGGGACATTTACCAGTGTGGATTTGTGTCCATTCACAAAGAGACATTCTCAAGGCGAACTGGTGTGCTGCAGCTGGCCTGAGCCGCCGTGATCCAGTGAAGAAACTGGGTTAAGACTGTAAAATGGCTGTTTCCCAATGAAGGAACTGGGATTGACTTTACCCGGAGGTTCCCAAGAGACCTAGCAACACAGAGTGCCCCGGGACCTTACCCATCAATCCAGACCACTCCCAACTCTCTGTCCACTGGGTGACTAACCCTGCAGTGAGCAGAGTGGAGGGAGTGTTTTGGGCAGCTGCAGGGGGCCAGTGATCACTGACAGACCGGACCAGTGCTCGCCGAACAGACCGGACCAGGCACTCCTGCAGGGCCCCAGAGGTAAGCGTTACTGATCTTCAGTGCTAACAGCCGTTGCACGTTTCCCAAAATGTCCGCTATCCTCTTCTCTGATGGTGGCACTAGGCAGGATACCGTGTTCAGCCTGGACCCCAGGAACAGCACGTTCTGTGATGGAGTCGAGCAGGATTTTGCATAGTTCACCGAGAACCCCAGATCCGTCAGCAGTCTTGTGATCGACGGCAATGTCGTTCGAATGACCCACCCCCTACGCCAATCCCAGGTACCCTGCTGTATCATTACCCCACTGCGTGTAACGTTCCTGTTTAAATGCTCTCGGACCTATTGCCAAACTCAACACTACCTCTTTGTCTGCTTCCCCACTCTATAATTTATGGGCTACCTATGGCCATACCGTCTACTATTGCCCCTATTGCTGCCATACACACAACTGCTGCCTCACGCCTACGTTGTTTGTTATCACATTGACTGCTGCAATGCACATGCGCTCATGCTGTCCTTCTGGTCTTATGTGCTCTCGCATCTGTGCCCTTCTCGTTTTTGATCTTTCATACTCATGCATTAGTACTTGCTGAAACCAAGATATGTGTGCATCTCTGCCTACTGTGCACCTGGATGTATTCAGGCCCCCTGTACTAGTCGAATATGCCTACTATTGTACTCTAGGCCCCTTGTGCAAAGATGAATCGGCCTACTGTTGTTTTTTAGGCCCCCTGTGCAAAGTCGAATCTGCCTGCCTACTGTTGTTTTTTTAGGCCCCCTGTGCAAAGTCGAATCTGCCTACTATTGTACTCTAGGCCCCCTGTGGAAAGATGAATAGGCCTACTGTTGTTTTTTAGGCCCCCTGTGCAAAGTCGAATCTGCCTGCCTACTGTTGTTTTTTTAGGCCCCCTGTGCAAAGTCGAATCTTCCTACTATTGTACTATAGGCCCCGTGTGCAAAGAAGAATTGGCCTACTGTTGTTTTTTAGGCCCCCTGTGCAAAGTCGAATCTGCCTGCCTACTGTTGTCTTTTTAGGGCCCCTGTGCAAACTCAAATCTGCCTACTATTGTACTCTAGGCCCCCTGTGCAAAGTCGAATCTTCCTACTATTGTACTCTAGGCCCCCTGTGCAAAGACAAATCGGCCTACTATTGTTTTTTAGGCCCCCTGTGCAAAGTCGAACCTGCCTACTGTTGTTTTTTAGGCTCCCTGTGCAAAGTCGAATCTGCCTACTATTGTACTCTAGGCCCCCTGTGCAAAGTCGAATCTGCCTACTATTGTACACTAGGCCTCCTGTGCAAAGTCGATTCTGCCTACTGTTGTACTCTAGGCCCCATGCACACAATGATGCCCATAGCCATCAGTAAGCTCCCCGTCTCTCCTACACGCTGCTCACCCTCCTTAGCATACTCTCTGCTCTCTCACCATTCCCCACACTCCTCCATCCTAAACAAACACTTTTAAGCTCTGCCACCACTCCCCCTCAACCCACTGCCATGGATACATCACTACAAACACACACATCTCTAGCAGACTCTCCTTTAGGCCTACCATGCATCACAACCTTCTGTAGACTGGAAAGACTGGAAAGACTTAGAGCGCGTACACTGACTACAAAGCACAGCACTCAACCCATTCCCACAGCACTCAGAAATAATAGACTAGGCTCACGCTCGACCCATAAACACACCCCTCACCTCGAACACGCAAACACATGCAAACAGCCACCCACCAACTACATCAGGCCCCACACCGCCACTACACAAGACACACCAGACTCCACCCACACCCAAACCACCACAAAAAACTCACACACGCCCCACATCAAATGTGTCCTCATCAATGGACGCTCCCTCACAGCGCATGCATCTGAGATTCACGACCTCAAAACCGACAACATTGATCTACTAGCCATCACAGAAACCTGGCTACATGAAGCCTCTGGCCCCGCTGTCGCACTTGCACTACTTCCAGGTTTCACCATCCTCAGTCTAGATAGACTAGCACGACTGGGAGGTGGAGTAGCTCTCATCTACAAAGAGAGTCTCCACCTTCGACTTGTCAGTCACCCCTGGACCAGAAACTCTGACCTTCTATCTGCTAAACTGACACTATCCCCCAACAGCACCATCAACATTCACTGTACCATGCTGTACCGCCCATCAGGCCTCCCCCTAGACTATCAGGAACACCTCATCCACATACTCAGCAATAATATCAAAAGCTCCACAAAGACCCTCCTATTAGGAGACCTCAACTGGGGATTCAAGGATGAGAAAGACAAACCTGCTGATACCTTCACCAAGGAACTTAACGACTTAGGTTTCACCCAAAAAGTATTAAATCCCACACACTCAAAAGGCTGCATCCTAGATTGGATCACAGGCCATAACTGCCTCGCTACTATCACCTCGAACACCACCTTGCCATGGACCGATCACAATTGCAATCAAATTCACTATACCCATCGCCAGAAGCCACAAAACTCTCACCCCTGCTGTTACACATCGCGGCAAGTGGTCGTTATGGGCACGGACCCGCTTGTGCGGCGCCCTGATTCCAAGCATCTCCAAGATGGAAGCTAGAGTATCTTTCCGACCCGCTGGCAGCGGTCTAGTAGTTGCACGCTCTCTTGACGTGCGGCCGACCGGTCACGTGATCCTTTATCCGGAACCGAAGCGACCAGTGCTTCGCGTCGCTTCTGTCTTTGACGCTCCGTGAGTTCGTTGCTGTATCCTTCCTCTTCATGCACACATTTCTCTCTACCATTAGCGGTTCCTACTTACCCTGTTGCTTTCTCTCATCAGATCCTCTGCTCTGCATTCGCTGGTTTCTTTTTCAACCGGCTTCGCCAACCCATCTTGTTTGTCTTCTATTCGGGCCAGACCCACATCTGAGTAAGTACCCTTTCTCTAGGATTCCCTTTGAGACTGGCCAGGCTCTCATCTCCTATTATCCTTCCAGGCTTCCCCGAAGCTGTCCTTTGCAGTCAGATTCCAGACCCGAACTTTCCATTAGTCCTATTCGGGTGAGAGAGATCTCTTTGAAGCTCTTTTCTTTTCCATTCTACAGACCCTCCTCTAACCTGATTCCTATCTCTTCACCTCTCATTCCTGCAGACAAAGTGTCTGGTGTGATTCCCGGGGGTTCCTGCCGTAGACGTCCTTCTTTCATCGTATCCTGATCTGCACGAGCTGGGATTCGTCCAGGGTTTTCTTCCCATTGAGGGTTTCCCTGGGAGTCCTGCCCGCTCTCCTGGGTTACTTTACCCTGGGTTGAGTGGCCAGGGCTGTCTCTGGGAAATTTTCACAGCTGCTTTATCTTTCCAGTTGGAGTCATCGATTGCCAAGGTGAGCTGTTGTAAAGCTTTCACTTTATTTAGTTCTGCAGCTTACTCATATTTACACGAGTTCCCTAACAGAAATAACAGTAAGCGACGCCCGAAAAAGGAATATTGGCAATCGAGAATTCAAATGGAACAACAAATGCAGCAGCTAATGACGGCCATGCAGGCCATGTCATTAGAGGTACAATCCTTGAAACAGGACAATGCTCAGTTACGACATCACGTGGCCAGAGCTTTTTCAGACACTCCCCCGTCGTCCTTACATTCCATTATGTATGACGGTGATCCCTATAGACTAAAAGAATTCCTTGACAGTTGTACCGTTCAATTCACATTTAAACCTCGCTTCTTCCCTACAGATAAAGATAAGGTAGGCTATGTCATTTCCCATCTCTCTGGTCCTGCGTTAGCCTGGGCGACTCCTTTAGTGACCTCCAACAATGTTATACTCGATTCTTACTCCGCTTTCACTAATAGTCTAAAATCCATGTTTGGAAGAAAGGAGATTTCGGTTGCTACTCAAGAGAGACTTCTCGATTTAAAGCAAGGAAACAAGGAATTACTTTGGTATATCACTCAATTTAAACAACTGTCCTCTGAACTAGGCTGGCCAGATGAAGGTCTTCTTACTCTTTTTCGGAGAGGTCTCACAGATGAATTAAAGGACGAGGTCTCAAAAGTCCCTCGTCCCGCTAATCTAGCAGATATGATCACATTAACCATGCAGATTGATTACCGAATGCATGAAAGGACATGCGAAAGGAAAAAAGGGAAAGGTACACGTCCGCAGTGGGATTTTTCCACAACCCCTCAGAAATCTCCGTCTCCTACTGAAGAACCCATGCAAGTTGGGACCATTCGAGGACCAATCTCAGCCACTGAAAGAGATAGGAGAAGATCTTTGAAATTATGTATGTACTGTGGATCCTCCAATCATGTTTTGAAAGACTGTCACTTAGTTCCTCCTCGTCGCTCTCTTAGTCCCAAGTCGGGAAACTTCAAAGCCTTACCGTTGAGGGAAGACCGGTAAGTGCCCAGTATCATTCTTCCCCGTATCAGACCAGTATGTCTCTTGACAACTCTCTAAACAACCAGGCCATGGTGGTAGTTTCTCTTTCCATCCTACTACCAGAAAATGTCATCCCTGGTATTCCGGCCTTAATAGACTGCGGTGCAGCTGGGAATTTTGTGGATGTAGAGTGGGCAAAATCACACGGTATCTCTCAGGTACCAAAGACGTTGGTTACTCCTATTCAAGGAGTAGACGGTACCCCTCTGAGTTCAGGCCCCATTAAGGACCAAACCATTCCGCTCACTTGTAAAATATCTAGCCATAAAGAAACCCTGGTTTTTGACGTAATCAGAACTGCCCATTATCCAATTATCCTGGGGCTCCCTTGGCTGAGATTGCATAACCCCTTCATAAATTGGACCGCGGGAACTCTTTTTCTAGGGTCAGAATATTGCGTCCGTCATTGTCTTTCTCAAGAATCTGTGGGGATTCGCATACCTGCAGATGAAACTCTCAAACCGACGGTATCTTCCATCAGCCAACTGGAGATTCCTGACTGTCATAAGCATTACCGATCAGTGTTTGAAAACCCCGAATTTCCTAATCTCCCTCCTCATCGAAGAGATGACTGTCACATAAACCTGCTTCCCGACCAGCCCATTCCCTTTGGCCGCATGTACGTCCTGTCGCAAAAGGAAAAGGCGGCATTAAAAGAATACCTTCAAACTCATTTACGGAATGGTCTAATTTCTGAGTCAGTGTCACCTGCAGGAGCTTCATTATTCTTTATTCCCAAAAAAGACTCTGATGAGCTCCGTCCCTGTATAGATTATCGAGGACTCAACAAGATAACCACAACTGACAAATATCCCATGCCTCTCATCACGGATATTGTGGAAGCTGTTCGAGGGGCTTCTTGGTATACCAAGTTGGACCTTCGTGGTGCTTACCATCTTATTCGTATTGCTCCAGGAGACGAATGGAAGACCGCTTTTCGGACTCCTTTTGGACATTATGAATATCATGTGATGCCATTTGGCTTAGTTAATGCGCCTGCGATATTTCAGAGGTTCATGGATCATCTATTTGCCGACATATTGTTCCGATTTGCCATCATCTATCTCGACGATATCCTGGTTTACTCCAACAACCAAGAGGAACATATCCATCATGTTAACATTGTATTAGAACGCCTGCAGTCCAACCATCTCTATTGCAAAGCTTCCAAGTGTGAATTCCATCAGAAACAAGTTACCTACCTAGGATTTGTCCTATCTTCCCTGGGCATCTCCTTGGACCCCAAAAAGATTTCCGCAGTTGTGGATTGGCCTGTTCCTACGGGAATAAAGGACATACAGAGATTTTTGGGGTTCGCCAATTTCTATCGTAAATGTATTCCTTCCTTCTCAGAAATCATACTCCCCTTGACTCGACTTCTCAAGAAAGGGGTGTCATTTGTCTGGAATGATTCAGCTCAAAAGGCCTTTGACAGTTTGAAGAAAATGTTTACCTCCTCCACAGTTTTGATCAACCCTGACCAATCCAAACAATTCATTGTTGAGACAGACGCTTCTCAGAATGCGTTGGGAGCTGTGTTGTTACAGGCATCAGAACATGGTGAAGAAAGACCAGTGGCATACTTATCCAAGACATTTAATCCTGCTGAGATAAATTATTCAGTACTCGAGAAGGAACTGATGGCTATCAAACGCGCCTTTGAGGAATGGAGACATTTGCTGTTGGGCTCACCCTTTCCTGTCTTGGTGCGTACTGATCATCAAAATCTCAAGGTTCTCCAAAATGCTTATACCACTAATAGCAGACAAGCACGTTGGGCTTATTTCTTCTTACCCTTTCGGATAGAATTTGTTTACTGGCCTGGCAGACAGAATCTAAGAGCTGATGCTTTATCCCGTAAAGATTCTCCAACTTCATCGTTTAGCCCAGAAAAGATGTTTCCCAATGCTCGATTTATTGCTGTACTCACTGACTTCCTGCAAGAGGTACAAACAGCCACCACTCTTAATAAAACTCTTTGTGAAGACCTGGCATCTACTTATCTTCTCGCCAAGGAAAAGGAATACTACTTTCATGGTACTCAAGTGTTGATTCCCGTTCCTTCTTTACAACTGGAGGTGTTAAAGATTTGCCATGACTCACGAGCTGCAGGACATAGAGGCGTACTTCCCACATTGGAACTTATCCAACGGCATTTCTGGTGGCCTTCCATGAGATCGGATGTCCGGGATTATGTAGCCGCCTGTAACATCTGTGCTCTTGCTAAGTCCCCTCGTTCACCACCATTAGGGTTATTAGCTAGAATGCCCATACCAGACCGACCTTGGCAAATCATTTCCACTGATTTCATTTCTGACTTACCACCATCATCGAATATGACTACTATCATGGTAACTATCGATTATTTCACCAAGTTAGCACACTTTACCCCTCTGAGAAGATTACCAAATGCTCCTTCCATGGCCAACATTTTTCTCTCTGAAGTATTTTCTCGCCATGGTCTACCGGATACCATAGTGTCGGACAGAGGTCCTCAGTACACCTCCCTCTTTTGGCAGCAGATCTGTCGCATTCTGGGGATCAAACGTGCCCTCTCTTCTGGATATCATCCACAGACGAACGGGCAAACTGAGCGTTTGAACCAAACCCTCGAGGGATACCTACGGTGCTTTATTTCTGCAGCTCAAGATAATTGGGTGGAACTGCTTCCTTTAGCAGAATTTGCATACAACAATTCTTTGCATTCTGCTCTCCAATCCACTCCTTTCTTCTGTACTTATGGTTATCACCCTTCCTTTGCTCCGAGTGTTTCTCCCTCCGATTTCAACTGTCCGGGGGTGGATTCTCTGATTGCAGATATCCATGAGGGGCAGAGACTGGCCAAGCAGTCGTTACAGAAAGCTCAGGATCGAGCAAAGAAGTATGCTGATCGTCATCGTAGAGAATTTAAGGAACTGACCATCGGGGATTCGGTCTGGCTTGCTTCCAGATTTCTTCCTCGTCATTTGGTCCCATCTAAGCTATCTCCCAGATATTTCGGTCCTTTTCTGGTTCTCTCCAAAATCGGAGCGGCTGCTGTCAGACTTGCCTTACCTGCTTCCTGGTCTCGGATTCACCCGGTTTTCCATCTGTCTCAGATTAAGCCAGTGGTGCGGGATCGTTTTCATCGCAATCATGATTCCCTACCTCCTCCGATTCTCACTGACAGTGGTCCTGAATTTGAAGTAGCTGCAATTTGTGACTCACGATACCATCGTGGTCGATTGCAGTTTCTAATTGATTGGAAAGGTTATTCTCCGGCAGAAAGAACGTGGGAGCCAGCTTCTGGTGTTCATGCACAACGACTTGTGCGACGTTTTTTCCTGCTTCATCCGGGCAAACCAGGGGCGCCCTCCCGGAGGAGAGGGCATACTGTTACACATCGCGGCAAGTGGTCGTTATGGGCACGGACCCGCTTGTGCGGCGCCCTGATTCCAAGCATCTCCAAGATGGAAGCTAGAGTATCTTTCCGACCCGCTGGCAGCGGTCTAGTAGTTGCACGCTCTCTTGACGTGCGGCCGACCGGTCACGTGATCCTTTATCCGGAACCGAAGCGACCAGTGCTTCGCGTCGCTTCTGTCTTTGACGCTCCGTGAGTTCGTTGCTGTATCCTTCCTCTTCATGCACACATTTCTCTCTACCATTAGCGGTTCCTACTTACCCTGTTGCTTTCTCTCATCAGATCCTCTGCTCTGCATTCGCTGGTTTCTTTTTCAACCGGCTTCGCCAACCCATCTTGTTTGTCTTCTATTCGGGCCAGACCCACATCTGAGTAAGTACCCTTTCTCTAGGATTCCCTTTGAGACTGGCCAGGCTCTCATCTCCTATTATCCTTCCAGGCTTCCCCGAAGCTGTCCTTTGCAGTCAGATTCCAGACCCGAACTTTCCATTAGTCCTATTCGGGTGAGAGAGATCTCTTTGAAGCTCTTTTCTTTTCCATTCTACAGACCCTCCTCTAACCTGATTCCTATCTCTTCACCTCTCATTCCTGCAGACAAAGTGTCTGGTGTGATTCCCGGGGGTTCCTGCCGTAGACGTCCTTCTTTCATCGTATCCTGATCTGCACGAGCTGGGATTCGTCCAGGGTTTTCTTCCCATTGAGGGTTTCCCTGGGAGTCCTGCCCGCTCTCCTGGGTTACTTTACCCTGGGTTGAGTGGCCAGGGCTGTCTCTGGGAAATTTTCACAGCTGCTTTATCTTTCCAGTTGGAGTCATCGATTGCCAAGGTGAGCTGTTGTAAAGCTTTCACTTTATTTAGTTCTGCAGCTTACTCATATTTACACGAGTTCCCTAACAGAAATAACACCTGCTACCTCAGCACAAGTGAGAAGCTCTAAGAAGCTCAACGAGGATAACTTGCGCCCCTACCTCAATATCCCTATACTAGCACCCCCCCTTCGCCAACGACCACAACAGCCTAGCAGAAATCTACAAGGATATGATCACTGAAGCCATTAATGAAATAGCACCACTCGGGTGGAAAAAGATAAGAAATCACTACACTCCAACTCCTGGTTCACTGATGAACTTCAGTCAGTGCGCTCCTCCAAAAGAGTAGCTCTGAAAAACTGGCAAACCAACTCAAGTAACAGTGCCGAAAACGAGTTCAACTTAATCTGCCACCAATACAAAGCAACTATCACCTCAGCCAAAGCTAACACTTTCAACACACGCATCTCCAATTCCAAATCGCACTTCAATGAGCTCATCGCCCCACCCAACCCAACCCAACCCACCTGATGAAATAGTCAAAGACGAAGCATGGTGTGCTAGTATCCAAACTGCCATGTTACACAAAATTGACCTCCTCCAAAAGAAAATTAAGGACCACTGCAAAACCCTACCACCGCAGACTGGGTCCAAACCTACCAATTCTACTCCCGCCTCAACCAACTCCACCAACCCTGAGTTCTCCTTCAGGGACGTCACTGAACAAGAAGTTATTAACTTACTCAAAAACCTCAAACCCTCTCCCTGTAAAGGGGACATATGTCCACCGAAGCTCATTAAGGACTGCGCAGACCGTTTCGCCCCGCTTTTCACGGCATTCATCAATGCGTCCTTTAAATCAGGCATTATCCCGGCCAGCCTCAAAGAGGCCTGGGTCCGCCCACTCCTAAAAAAACGGACTCTCGACCCTCTACAACCCAACAACTACAGACCGATAACCACAGTGCCATTCCTCCTGAAATTACTGGACAAAGCCGCTCATAGCCAAATCCAACATTTCCTGGAAACCCACTCCATCTTAGGGACCTGGCAATCTGGGTTCAGGAAAGGACACGGCACTGAAACAGTGCTGGTGGATCTAAAGAACCAGATCACCCAAATCATGGACAAAGGCAAGCCAGCCTTACTGCTTCTCCTAGATCTCTCAGCCGCCTTCGATCTGGTTGACCATAAGACTCTCACATCACAACTTACACTTTCAGCTAACTTTTCCAAAGAAGCAGCGTGCTGGGTCACTTCCTTCCTCGAAGGAAGAGCCATGAAAGTCTTCTCGGATATAGCAAACGCTACACCCACAACAATCCACTGCGTAGTCAGGCAGGGATCTTGCACAGCTCCCACACTATACAACTTGTTCACAAAGCCTCTCTTCAACAAGATTGACTCTCTTGGCATTGCGTATACTAATTACGCTGACGATACACAAGTAATTATACCCCTCTCAGGCTCATACTACGAAGATGCCAAGGCACTCCATGAGATCTACTCCACCATCCAGGCTTGGATGGCAGTAAATGGCCTCTGCCTCAATGGGGACAAGACAGAAATCATGATACTAGGCCTAAAGAACACCCTAACCAAACTTGATAAATTATATGCCAACTTTACCATTGCCGACTCTATTATCTCAGTATCTACAGCCATCAAGACACTGGAAGTATACCTAGACTCCTCATTAACCATGACCAGACAAGTTAGCGCAATCAAGTCCTCCTCCGCGCATACCACCAAATTAATTAACGCCATAAAACCATACCTATCCAAACCCAACTGCCTATCAATAGCTAGAGCAACCATTGGAGCCAAACTAGACTATTGCAATGCCCTCCTGGCAGTCACATCGGGAAAAAACCTAAACAGGCTACAAGTCACTCAGAACAATGCTCTCCGTGCCGCCCTAAGCATCCCTAGAAGAAAGCATATGTCCCAGGCAAGACAATCAGCTCATTGGCTCCCAGTCAAAGAGTGTATCACCCTCAAAATCCTTACCCTCACACACAAATGCCTCACTCTCTTTGCACCCTCATACCTATCTGAAACTATCTCCAAATACTCCTCTACACGTCCCACCAGGACACAATACACTAACCAACTACACATCCCACGGATCAATAGAGCTAAAGCTGGTGGCCTAGGTTTCCCATATATTGCTGCCAAATCCTGGAATGCTCTACCCACAGACATCAGAGCTGAAACCTCACTCCGTACATTCCGCAGGAAACTAAAGATCTCATTCCTTGCACAGTAAAATGTAACTATATCCGAAACAGTCCTGTAAATATGTACATTATCGCTTTGCCTGTAACCTCTATGTATGACCATGTATATGTAACTAAGCTATGTATGTAACTAGGGGGGGCGTGGCCAACTGGCCATGGAGTAGTACGTGCTCTGGGCTGAGCTCCTGAGAGATCCGTCGTTCATCCGACTAATTACGCCTGAAAATTGACCAAAAAGCCCATAAATTGAAAAAACGAGCGTCGGAATATACGGACTACAGAAATCTGGAAGAGCGAGTCATTTGCATCGGCGGATCAGGAGTTACATGAACGTTAGTGGGAACAGCCTGGAATCGTTGTCGCCAAGATGGCGGAGAACAAAGGAAGGGTTCGCGTAGCCTGGAGGAACACGAAACCTTCCGTTGCACAGAGCGGGATGAAGACGACTGCCGAGGATTGACCAGTCCCCTCCTACGAGGAAACGTGCTGACAGATCAGCGCTTTCAGGCTCAGACAACTGTAGCGATTGGAAATTGCTACACAGTTGCACAGCAAAAGCTCTGGAAGCCGCGCCGGCTCGCGACCGGGTCCTCGATCAGCTGGATTTCGCTGCACCAGGGAACTGCAAAGACGCCAGCCGCGAGTGGCCAACACACAGATTATGCATGAATACCGAGGAGTTCCTGGGACGTGTTATATGTATCACGAGGGAACGAAGTACTTAACAGTGGGCGCGATATACAGCCGGGGCTCCCTGCCGCTTGCACAAGTTACGGGCTGGACAGTTTATAACTACGGGATGGGGCAGTGGATGAGACATCTGCTGTGTGCTGCGGGAGCCTGCAGGCTATGAAGCTCGGAACACGATCGATGCCAGCTGACCGCACGGGCATGAAGCACGCAACGCGGCCCTTGCAATGAATATAAACAAGGCAAGGTACCATATTGGGGGAAAAAACTACATGCGCAGCTGAAGGTCCCACGCTCGGAGGCGCACACCGGGCGTGTGTGTAAGCAACTGGGCCCTGCAACACGTTGGGCTGCTTTCACGGCGTGAGGGCTTGGTGATCCACAGCGCAGGGAGGAGGCGTCCCCTGCCAATTGATTCATCCGCTTGAAACGTTAATGAACAGTGCAAGGCACCATATTGAAAAATCTACATGGGCAGCTGAAGGCCCTACGCTCGGTGGCGCACACCAGGCGTGTGTGCAAGCAACTGGGCCCTGCAACACGTCGGGCTGCTTTCCAAGACTTTGGCCCGAGAGTTCAGGTACACTGAACAGAGGAGCCCAGGTCGCTGTTACGGCATACGTGGGAGGTCGCAACCCATTTGACTGGCATTTCAATTTGGCGCACTCACACACCAGATAGCCGATAGAAATCCTACCAACTGGCAAAACCTTGGTAGTTGACGATAACATTGGCCGGCACTGCACACGAACAGAGGGTACCAACATGGCGGCGAAACCGGCTAAATCCAAGACTAAACAACCTACTATGGAAGTCTTCGCAAAGGCGCAGAGGACCCCTACTATGGTTGCGCAGAGTAAGGATGGGGCTAGTGCAGAGGAAGCCCCGGAGGGAGACAAACAGCAGATCCTGGAGGCGATAACGGAGATGAGCACGAAATGGGGCCTAGCAATGGCAGACTTACGGATTGCCCTGGAAACTAAGATTGACGCGGTGGGGACTGAACTTACTCTGCTGAGGCAAGATGTCAGGGCGCTCGCAGACAGGACCAGTGGCTTTGAAAGTGCAGTACAAACCAACACGGAGGTTAGCAGTGGTAATTCCAAAGAAATCCACGTGCTGAAGCAGCAGGTTGCCAACTTGGAAAATAGGGTTGAGGAAGCGGAAGGGAGGGCGAGAAGGAATAATATACGCGTGGTCGGCTTGCCGGAGGGAGCAGGCGGCCAGGACCCTACGAACTATGTTGAAAACATGATCATTCAAGAGATAGGAGCCGACAAATTATCACAGGGGTTTACGGTGGAACGGGCGCATCGCGCATTGATGAGGAAACCAAGACCTGGGGCCCCACCGAGACCGATCATTGCCAGGATCTTGAATTATAGAGACAGGGAAAAGATCCTGGAATTTTTTCGCACAGGTGGAACAATCGAAAGGGCATCTACTAACGTCACGGCTGGTACAGAGGCAGAGATATAACTATGTGGCTGTCAAAAGGAGACTGCGCGATGCAGGCATCAAGTATCTGCTCCTGTACCCGGCGAAACTCAAAGTGCTGCACAAGAACAAGGCGCTCTTCTTTGAAACCCCGGAGGATGTGGTGACATGGTTGGATTTGCAGGGTTGCCCTGAGAAAGAGGCGGACGGCGACCGGCGAGGCGGTGATTCCTGAAGGACTTGGCCATTTACACAGGGGGGTAAGTGGGTGGGTCATCTGGTTTGCATTGGGAAACGAGACTGGTTACATATTGATGCACATGCGGCCTTGGCTCGTAATGGACTAGACTATAGTGGAAATGTATTTGGGGTTGTCTAAGCACTAACACAAGGCGTAACGTTCGGCGGAACAGGAGTAACGGAACTGGAGTAGTCCTCCCCCAAATAGTGTTAGTTAAGTGGCCACTAGGGCCGCTTTATCCTACTGGGCCCTGGACGTAGGTGTGTGTTAGTCGGGGCTAGATGTGGGAGTGCCTGAGATCCAGGAATGGAGCTGGGCAAAAGTTGAGGGGGGTGTTGTTGGGAGTTGGGGAGGGACGAGTGGCGGGAGGGGAGAGAGGAGGGGAGGTTAGCGTGTACATAGTTCTGGGGAGTGGGGAGTTTGGTGTGTTTTTAGTTAAAGGGAGTTGGAATTTGGGAACGAGCTTATGTAGAGGAGTGGAGACCTCAGAGTTGGATGTCGCCGGTGGGAGGCGGAATGACACTTGGAGAAGCCATGGGGGACCTTAGAATAATAACGTGGAATGTGAGAGGGCTAAACAGTTACTTAAAAAGAAATAAGGTTATGCTCTACCTGCATAGACAAAAAGTAGACATTGCATTGCTACAGGAGACTCACCTGACACGTGAGAAAGTGGATTGCTAGGAAGTGGAAGGGGGTGATGGTGAGCTCATCCTATTCTGCCTACGCTAGGGGCGTGCTTATTTGAGTGGCGCCTCATGTTCCATTCCAACGGTTACAAGAGGTGGTGGAAGCAGACGGGAGGATGGTCATTTTGAGAGGGCTGGTTGAGAATAGGGAAATAAGTATAGTGAATATATACGCCCCGAACCAGAACACAGCATTAGGACGCTGTGTACTAACGTGAGCAAGTGCGTGGGGAGTGCTGTGATTTGGGGGGGGATTTCAACTGCGTACTTGACCCAAGGGTGGACAGGTCGGATGAGAAGATGAATAGACCTGCTCCTACGGCCAAAGCACTGCAGACTTTGTTGAATGATTTTGGGCTAGTGGACGCATGGAGAGCGTGCCACCCCCTAGAGAGGCAATATTCTCATTACTCTGCCCCGCAGCAGCTGCACACAAGGCTAGATTATTTTTTCACTACGCCTGAAGTGTCCGCAGAGTTGGTACAAATAGAATATAAAGCAAGGGTTCTCTCGGACCACTCGCCCCTGCTTCTCACTTGGCGATATAGCCCTCTGAGAGCGAGGATTCCAACATGGCGCCTGCGAGCGGAGGCATTGAAGGACCCCCTCTTCAGGGAAGACATGAGGGAGGAGATTGTGAATTTTTTTGAGGAGAATACGGGTAGTGTGGACTCCGCGGGTACACTGTGGGAGGCCTTCAAAGTTGTGATAAGGGGGGTAGCTATCGCAAAATCCAAGGGGCTACAAGGTGGCATTTTGGCTGATTTACGGGAGACGGAAGAGAGGCTAGAGGAGGCGTTAAGAGGAGAAGACGACACTAAAGAGAAACTAGAGCTGATACTTATGCTGCAGCAGAAATGTGCGGAGCAATGGGACAGACTGTGTAACTTGAATTATAGGAAATATGTAGAGAGGCAGCACGCAGGGGGGACAAACCAGGTCGACTCTTAGCGTGGTTATATAAGAGTGAAAATCCCAGAGTTACGATTAGGACCATCATAAGAGAGGACGGAAGTGTAACGGATACCCAGGAGGAAGTCAACCAAGAATTTGTAGACTATTACAAGGCATTATATGCAGACCATGGGGGTAACTGCCGAGACACGATAATGGAAACATTGGAGGATATTGGGTTGCCTAAGATAAGCGAGGAAGAGAGAGAAGAGCTAGACGCACCGATCACCCTGGAAGAGCTGGGGGAGGTAGTGAGACGGTTACCCACTAGCAAGATGCCAGGGACGGATGGACTCCCGAGTGAATTTTATAAAGTGTATGCGGATGAGATTCTCCCCCCGCTGTTGGAAATGTTGAAGGAAGCATTTGAGACAGGTAGTCTGCCAGAGTCATTGAGGGAAGCGACCATAATACCGCTACCCAAACCCAATAAGCCGGGGCACAGCTGTAGCTCGTACCGCCCCTTGTCGATGCTTAACCAAGACAGCAAAATATTGACGGCTGTGTTGGCAGATAGATTGAAAAGGGTAATTGGTAGATTTATACACCCTGACCAGACGGGATATGTCCCAAACAGGAACATCTCGAATAATCACAGGCGGCTACAGCGATTATTGAAGATAGTAACGAACGCACCGGGGAACTGGCGATAGTGTCCTTAGATGCAATAAAGGCCTTTGATTCGGTTAAGTGGCCATGGTTGATGGCGGCCCTAGAAGGGTATGGGCTGGGGCTGGGATATGTACGATGGGCGCAGATCTTGTATCGGGAACCGCTGGCCAGGGTTAAGACAGGGTCGGTGATATCGGAAAGGTGGCAGCTCGGCCGGGGTACCAGACAGGGTTGTCCGTGGTCCCCTATGCTCTATATACTGGCCCTGGAGCCTCTAGCGATTTACCTAAGACAACAGTATGATGCAATAGGCATTGAGGTGAAAGGGGAAAAACATTTAATTTCTTTATATGCAAACGACATGTTGATGTACTTAAGGTACCCAGAAGAAAATCTTCAATATATTTTGGAGATAATGGATAGATATGCGGGTCTTTCTGGAATAGCGGTGAACCCCCAGAAGTCAAGCATGTTCCCGCTGGGCAGGTATACGGGAATTCCGGTGGAGTGGTTACCTGTACTACCGGTACCATGGGCGGTTGATACGTTCCGATACTTAGGGATAGACATTTACCACACCGTGGAAGAAGAGCATAGGCATAACACTGAGGTGGCTCTGGAAAAGATTGGAAATTGCATGCGGTTTTGGTTGAGGTTGCCCTTAGCTATGATGGGGAGGGGAGCGATGCTCAAGATGGTGGTCCTGCCTAGGCTCCTGCACTATTTTGCGAACATCCCATATCTGATCCCCAAGAAGTTCTTCAACAAGCTCAATGGTATGTGTAGGGATTTTTTGTGGCATGGTACACGGAGCAGAGTGGCATTATGGAAGTTACAGAACTTCCATGAGAGAGCGGGGATAAAATTGCCCAACTACGAGGTGTATTATGTGGCAAGCCAACTGCAGTATGTTGCTAAATGGCTTTCTGATGACGAAACCTCTGAAACCAGGTTGTTTGGTAAAGATTGCACACCCTTTTACTTGAAAGAAATGATGTGTGTACCCAGAGCAGAACTGAAAGGGCGTCCCAGGATGATGCTGCTGGGGTGGAAGATGTGGCATAGAGCGTGCACGATGTTGGAAAATACAACTCCATGCTCTCCGCAGATACCGTTGGTTGCATTGACGGGGGCGGATGTACAGTTAAGGAAGATAATCAGGAACCACTGGGAGCCGGTGGGGCTTGTAACCATGGGAGATATTTGGAAGGAGGGTTCAATTGCTGCCTTTAAGGAGTTGCAGGATGTTTCTGGATTGCATTCGGGTCAGTATATCGCATACTATAGAATGGCGAAAAGAGTTAAAGAAATGTGGCCTGAAACCGTGCTGGAGGGAGAGCCAGACGTTATATTTGACACGATCTACGACATAGCGGAAGGGGGGCACGAGATATCTAGATTATATGAGATGCTGATGCAAAGAGTGGGGAAAGAGGTCACCCAACTGAGACTGGATTGGGAAACGGAAGTGGGGGCCCCAATGGAAGACGGGATGTGGGAACGGGTACAAGGGTATCATAAGAAGGTATCTAGAAATGCTAGGTTGAAACAGATACAACTGTATGTCACGCACAGGGAATATATGACACCCCAAAGAATATCGAAGTTCGCGAATGTGGGTCGGCAGGCATACCCCAAGTGTGACGAGGAGAATGCGGGCATGGTACACATGTTCTGGGCGTGCCCGGTCATCGCACGCTTCTGGAGCGAGGTGGAACGTAAATTGGCTGAGAAGGAGGTCAAGATTGTAATAGACACGGTGTGGGCCTGTTTGTTAGGGGTGTTCCCAAGACCTAAGAAGCTAGCACATGTGAGCAAACTGAAAGACTTATCATACGTGCTGGCAAAAAGGAGAATAGCCATGGGATGGAAGACATGTCATAGACCACGGGTGGAGGTGTGGTGGAAGGACTTGCAGAAATGGGCGGAGGCGGAAACTATGGTATGGCAGGAGGCAAGCAATGTTGGGGGATCGGAGGGAACGGAGTCCCTGATGGCCTGGAAATTACTAATAGCGGAACTGTTTGGGTCAATTCCGGACCCAGGTGAATCCACGGAGTAGGAATGTCCGCCACAGGATGCAGATATGGACTGTGAAGATGGTTAAGCTCGGTCTGGGGAGGTGGGGAGGGGGGCGCAGGGCATTAATGTGAATTGTCCTGATGACACATGCTCTGCCTGTTTGGTTTGTATTATTTTGTTGGATTTAATAAAAAAAAAAATGTATGTAACTAGCGCCACAATGCCCTGCGGCTGCTGCGCGCTTTACAAATCTGAATAAATAAATAAATAAGAATGAGCCCGGATGAGCCAGTCATTGAGGTGAGCCGCCACCAGAGCCAGGAAATTCGTAAAGACTCTGGGCGCTGACTTCAGTCCGAAGGGGAGAGCCTTGAACTGGTAGTGCTTTTCTTGTACAACGAAGCGCAGGAACTTACAATGTTTTAAGTGAATGGGGGATGTGGAAGTACGCATCCTCTAGATCCAACAACGACAGAAAGTCTCCCTCCTCCAGTTGGCCGAGCACGTGTTGCAGCATGACCATCCAGAACTTCTGGCACTTGATGTACTTGTTGAGTTGTCGTAGGTCGAGAATGGGCCTCCAGCCCCCAGTCTTTTTTCTTACTAGAAAGTATCTTGAGTAAACTCCAGAGCCCCAGAGTTGCTTTGGAACCAGCTCTATCGCCCCTTTCCTTAACAACCCCGAACCTCCAGCAGCAGCTGAAGGATGTGTTGTTCCTGCTGGGCCACTGGTGGTATTTGTGGACACTTCGCTCAAACTCCAAAGTATGGCTGTGGGCGAGAGCATCCAGCACCCATTGATCGGTGGAGATGTTTTCCCACACGCAGATTCATTTCGTCAGCCGGCCTCCCACCGGGGTGCAGGGATGGGGGCCCGATGTCCTGGTCAGTTCCGTCTTGCTTGGAGGCCGGCGCGCCATCCTGGGAGCCTTGACGATGACGACGGCCACTTCCGAAGGCATTGGAACGACCCCTGTAGGCGTCCTGGGTCATGGAACAGGAGGGATTGGCGGTAAGAGGACAATACACCCCCAAAACTCTACAAAGATCTACCCATCTTCTCTCCTGAGGGACGAAAGGAGGGACGGTGCTGTTGTAGTGTGTCCAGGACACGGGCCGTCTCTGTGTCGGTCTTGATGTCCTGAACAGATTAATCGACGGCCTTGCCAAAAAGGTTGTCTCTGTCGAACGGCATGTCCAGGACCCTCGTCTGGACCTCTTGTCTGAAGCTGGTGGCCTTCAGACAGCCACGACAATGGAGGCAAACCCTGTTTCCCATCTGGCGGAACTCCGTGTCCGCAATGTCCAGGACCACAGTGATGGCGTGACCCGACGACACTACACCCTCCTGAAGGATCTCCATTGCCTCTACCTGCTTGTCCTAAGGGGAGGAAATCCAGGATCGGAGCCATCGGTCGTACCTGGCCAGGATCGCTAAGGCGCTGGCCGCCTCACCGTCGTCGCCGCTTAGTAAATGACCTTCCGTCCCACAGCGTCCAATTCCACTCGCCGTCCGGGGAGACAGAAGCTGATGATGACGGGTTGGACGACTTTTTCCTAGCTGCAGCCGAGAAGACCGAGTCTGGCGATGGTTGTGACTGCAGACATTTGGGTGAAGATTCTGGTACCCGGTATTTCATTTCTAGCTGGTCCCTCTTCGGCAGGGCAGAAGCGGGGTTCTTCAGCCACACCAGACCCTCATCCCAGACATCGTCCAGGAGGGGTACCGACAGAATGGTCTTCCTTTTCGCCTACCGGTGCTGATACAGGAAGCTCTCTTTCTCTTCCTGTTTGTTTGTTTGTTTGTTTATTTTATCTATATCACGCACCTGACCCGGAGGTAATTGGGCGCTAGTAGGACAATAATGGTTACATGGCATAGTATAGACAGTTGTGTGCATGAGAGATGCAGTTTAAACAGTCAAGGTAAGATTACAATAGTAGATATATACATATTATACATTATACATATTATACAGTACGGCATTAAGGTCATAGCAATAGTACAGGGTGACATATGTACAAATTGTGCAGTCCCACCTAAGGTCCGTGGTATCAAAAAACTTTTGTGTTTATGTTTTGTTAAGTATCCATGTGATAACATGGCTTCTAAATTTGTTGAATGCTTGAATAGTTTGAATATTCTGAGGGAGAGTGTTCCATAGCAGGGCGGCCAATACCAGGAAACTAGTCCCACCGGCTCTTTTTAAATTATATCTGGGCACCGCCAGACATGGTATGTTGGATGATCTAGTGATTCTGTTGGACACTTTCTATGTGAACTTGTCTGTGAGATAGGGGGTACTTGGTAGTTAAGCGCTTTGTGAGTGAGGCAGATAGTTTTTAGGTCAATTTTATCATGTATAGAGAGCCACTTGTGTTGCTTTCTGGTTTCTGATATGTGCTCTCTTTTGGGGATATTTAACGCTGCTCTGAACACGTTGTTTTGCATGATCTGTAATTTATGTAAGATGGCTTTACTAGCACCTAGGTAGAGACTGTTACAGTAATCCAGTTTGGATTGTATGAGCGCTCTCGCCAGTGTAAGGCAACTGATGGGAGATAGTAAAGGTCTGCAGGCTCTGATCAGCTTGCCGGTGTAGGCAGTGGCAGATGAGGTCATGTTTATCCGTTTAGTTAAGTTAGACTGGGCATTGAGGTAAAAACCTAATGTTTTTACATGTTTGGCTACGGGCATGCTATTCCCATCAATGATGATGCTTGTATAGAGAGGACTTAGTTTGATCAGGTTGTTAGGTGAGCCAATTAGGAGTATCTCTATCTTATCATTATTCAGGCAGAGGCCATGTGTGGCCATCCATGCCTGAATGATGGTGTCGACTTCGTTGATCCGAGCGACGTCTATATCATGAGTTCCTGATAGGGGTAGAAGTATCTGGGTGTCATCCGCATAATTTGTGTAGGTGACACCCAGACGGTCCAGTTTGTCAAATAGTGGCTTTGTAAAAATGTTGTACAATGTGGGCGAGACGCAGGATCCTTGAGGGACTCCGCAGGTGATGGGGATGGGATCAGCAGCTGCCGAAGGTGAGAACACGTGCATTGTTCTGTTAGCGAGGAAAGATTGGATCCAGGCGACTGCAGAACTGGAGAAATGAGCCGCTGATGATAGGTGGTCACAAAGTATAGAATGGTCCACCAGACCAAAAGCCGCCGAGAGGTCCAGTAGGAGTAGGATGGCCATCCTTCCTTTATCTTTCAATTCATCGATCTGACTTTTGAGGTCAACAAGGGAGGTTTCTGTGCCATGCTGAGGTCTGAAGCCAGATTGACGGATTCCGAGTAATTTGTAAGTTTCAAGATAGTCTTGTATTTGCAAGTAAGGAATTCTATCCAAAATGTTCAGTAAAAAGGGGACTGTCGTGATTGGTCTATAGTTAGTGGGTATAGCCGGGTCGAGGGTCTGTTTCTTTAGTAGCGGTAGAACCCAGGACTGTTTGTGGTTACTTGGGACAGAATTGCTAGAGAAGGAGGAGTTTATGAGTTTAGTAATGAATGGGGCAAGGTCTCTGGCTGCGTCTTTTATAATCTGAGCCGGGCAGCTATCGTCCTTACAATTAGACGGTTTAAAAGACGCAATGATTACTTCGGGTATGGTGATTTTTTTAAACATGAAGCCTGAATTAATGTGTGAGGTAGGGGTTGGTGCTGGTGTGTTGACTGTAAATTGGGATCTTTTGTCGGCTATTTTGGTCTGAAGTCCTTTAATTTTGTTGGATAGGGCGTTTTGTATACTGGTGCACCAGGCTTTATCCTTAGTGCATGTGTCTGGCGGGGGGTTGGGGGTCTCTAGTTCTCTTAGGATGTTCAATAATTCTTTAGTGCTGGAGCTGGCTTGGGCTATTCTGTCATTGTAGGTTTCTTTTTTAGACTGGATTATCTTATTTTTGTAGGTGGCAGTGATGATGGCAAGGTTTGTTTTGCTTTCAGGTGTGGGGGAGGATTTCCAGCATAATTCCAATTTTCTTTTTTCAGTACGGAGTATTTTTAGCTCTGGATGAGTTGGAAGAGTTCCGATGCATGGGCAATCATGGAGTGGAAGGAACCCACTTCGTCCGGCACAGAAGCCCTTGGTGGCTGAGAGATTCCACCGTTCGTCATTTTAAGTCATCTCTGTGTCCGTCCCTATATCACTAGGGGGTGCCGAGCAGCAACGGTTGGAGTGGAGGCGTAGGGTGTCTTCTCCTTTTCTTTGGCGGTGGTGGCCCCGGTGTCAACGGGGACCTCACCGGTGGTGTCGCTGGTGGTGCCCTTGGAATCCTCTTCTGAATCTCCGACACCAGTGTGTGGAGGGTAGAGAGAATATCCTGCGTCAGACCTCTGGGAGGTGCATGGGGAGCAGGGTCACTGGGCCAAGCACCTATGTCGCCCCCGCTGACGTCGTTGTCGCCTCCACCGGCATCTCCTCGGCCCTCTCTGTAGGGATGATGGCCTTCTGGAAACTTCCAAGAAGAAAACACTTGTTGATTTTGCCCTATAGGGGCGATGAAAGATGCCAAAAAGCAGATGAATAAATGATGGAGCACTCACCAGGTAGCTTTAATTATATACAAAATGTGTGTCCACTTCCAGAAGCTTGAAAGTGAGTTATCCATAAAGCTTCCTTTTCCAGGTAAGCTCTTTGACACCATGGATGTAAATTTGAGCTGAATAGAAAGGGTCTGTATTCATGTTTCTAGTCAAATGTTTGTGACATTATACAAAAGAGCAGACTGGGATTTGGTGACATGCTATGTATACCCAAGTGGCCTTCTATCACAGCCTCTTTTAGCGTGCTTCTTGGTGCTGAAAGTGTAGTGGTGTAAAACAGGAGATTTTAAGTCCTGCCATCATTATGCATTCAGGGAATTTGTTGGTTTCTATGCTGTTTGTGTAATCTCTACCAGGCAATATTATTGCTGGCCTTGCATTTCAAAAATTAAATACCTAGAGCTTGGAAGGCATGTGGTCAAGTGTCTAAATTATAATGTGTTAAAAACGCTGCTTCATTAAACTGAGGTATGTAATCCTGAGCAAGTATTGTATTCTTGTTGTAATATGCAATAATTTATATTGGGAAAATGAAATGATTTAGGCTCCAATCAGGCTTCAGGCAGGCTTGAGGCAGGGGTTCCTCCTGGAACTAAAGTCTAGATTAGTAGATTGTTTGGATAGAGGCTTGCCATCCCTTCTTATGCTTTTAGACCTATCGGCCACCTTCGACCTATATTGATCCCCAGGTTGAAGGAGGTGGCATACCTTTTCAATAAGGCAGCTACGTGGCTCTCCTCTATTTTAAATGACAGGGAGTGTAGAGTCTTCTCTGGTGAGACGGAATCTCCACTGAAATTTTAAAATCAGGTCTGCCTCAAGGAGCCTGCATCTCACCTTGTGTTTATAATATCTTTACTGTTCCGTTCTTTAAACATCTTGAGCTAAATGGTATAAAATTTACCAACTACGCTGACAATACGCAGTGTCTTATACCATTGACTGGCAATCATGAGAAGGACGAACGCTATCTTAATAATTATAGAAAATGAGATGGTTCAGAATAACCTTGCTTTAAATAAGGACAAGACTGAGCTCATAGTTGTGGGCTCGCAGAACTTAATAAAGAAAATTGGGTCCAGCTTATGGTAGTTTTAGCATAGAGGAGGCTAAGATCGCCACACAAAAAAGGTCAAAACACTGGGTGTAGTGCTGGACCAACACCTTAATACGAAAGATCATATTAATTTCAAAGTGTCTTTGTCTGCATATTACATAAAACTCCTGACTCATTTGCGCCCCTTTATTTCCCAACAGAATGTAGAGACCATTGCTGGAGCAATAGTGGGTGCAAAAATAGATTATTGCTGTAGCTTGTTGGCAGGTATCAATAAAGGAGAGTGCAAGAGATTACAGGTGGCTCAGAACAGTGCGGTTAGAGTGGTCACAGGCACCACTCAAAGAGATATCTCAGAGGCCCCCCGTAACCTACACTGGTTACCGGTCGAATCTAGACTTCGATATCGTCTTGTTCTAATTGTACTTAAATGTCAATTGGGTAAGATGCTGGCATACCTTCAGGCCTTGATCAGTGAAAAGGGCCACCTTAGGTCCAACAACACTGATCTGCTTAATGTTCTGAAATCAAGGCCAGTAGAACGGCTTTCTTGCATGCGGCTCCTAGAGCTTGGAATGGATTAGCCCCTGATCTCAGGGGTATTAAATCTACAGAAGTTTTCAAAAAGAAACTGAAGACTTGGCTTTTTAAATAACTTCTGATTTGAGTGTAGCTTTGCCATTCTCTTGGTATCTTTGTTTTTTGTGTGGTGCCTGTCCTTTTGGCGCCCTTAAGCCTTCAGGTCCATGGATTGCGCGATGTACATTTCTAAAGTAAAGTTAGGAACATGGGGCCATTGAAGATGGTTACTTGGAATTGTATTATTGTTGTACTGGCCTCTCTCTGTCCAATGCTACTTGATTTGAGAAATATATGAAACAGTACCTTCATAGTAATTTACGTTCTCTTAACCCTTGCACTCCCTCCTTCACAACTGGTTGAGACAACCTGCATCTGCAGGGGTGGGGGCGGGGGGAAAGCTGGCAGAAAAATACAGCACTTACTTTAAGAGCTTGCAAAGTCCTGGAAGCCTTTCATGCGCATCCGTCCATCCTTTCACAGGTCCCCACTGTCCCCCTCTGCGTAACCAACCATCACATGAAGTTCCACAATGATTGTTACCCTATAAATATTGCAGTTGTGCAAAGTATATGCTGTGTTGGGGATGCCTGGGTGGGCCATGTGAAGGAGTGAGAGCAAGGACTAAGAGAACCTGAATCACCAGGAAATTATGTTTTTATTTCTTTGACATCCTGCTCTCCATCCTTCCCAACTGATTGGCACCAGATTAGAAAGCCTTTGAAACTGGAAGGGTGGAGGAGACAGCATTTACTTAAGAAATTCAAGCGAACAGGTTGCAAATCACCTACAGGCCCAAATAAGCCATTTTTCTTGAGGACGCATCAAACAAGTAATGCTTGCAATACGTAAAAGGAGTAGCCCAAGTTGCCACCCTACAGATCTATCAAATAAGGACATCCCTTCTAAAGGCCATGGATGCTGCCTGGGCTCTGATAAGGTCAAGGCAAAGTCTGGGGAGCAGTCTGTCCTCTCAAGTCTTTAGTCTTTTTTTACTATCTGTCTGTCTTGCTCTGAATGGAATGCTGGGTGTGTGACTGAGCGAGTGATGCTGTGCATCGTTGCTGTTGGTGTTCCATGTCTGTGTTCCTGGTTTGTTAGTTACGGCAGTGACATCTAGCCATTCTGGGTGTGCAATGCCCGGTCCTAATACCTATTATCCTGGTCTTCAATAAATCTACTTGTAACTACACCTGATTCAGCGTCTGAAATCCCAGACATCGATACAACACTTTTGTTATACAAAAGACAAGCCACATGGCATTAGAGGAGGTAGCCCCTTTATTGCCTGGAGAAAGACGACCATAGGCCACAAACAACTTGTCCGATTTTCTAAATGCTTTTGTATACTCTATGTAGAATTTGGTACCCTTGAACCGTCCAGATTGTGTAAAGCATCTTCTCTCAAAGAAGAATGAGGGCCAAGATGGAAAATCATCAGGAAAATGTCCTGTCCGAAATGAAACTTAGAAACTACCTTTCTTAAGTCGGAAGGAACTGTTTGGAGGGCAACTTTATCCCTGTTAGAGAGTTTTTCCAAAGTCCACTTGGGGGTTGGACTGTAGAAAACTGATCCCTTGATGTAGAGGACCAACTCTTAGTTTAGGCCTAAACTACCCAAAGGATTGGTAGCAATGGCAGAGCAGCCAGGCTTATTTTAAGAGAGAAAGGTTTGTAGTAGAGCACAAAGACCTTTGAGCACATAGACCAAGAATACACGTACACACTTGAAGTTATATAAAAATAGGCTGTTTATTATATATATTAGGCAAGGATAACTTCACTACTATTCTGGTAAGAGAAACTTTAAACAGTAAGACTTTTGCAGGACTTTTGCAGTTGTAATTCAATTCAACAGTGAACCTTAAGGTGATTTTCAGGTAAGAGAGAGTTTGTTCAAGTAAACAAAATCATTCATCGACCAACAATTACCCAAAAAGGGGAAGGTTCAGTAATGGGTAAATGCATATGCATAAGAACTTTAAACGAATGCCAAATAACCCCATTCAATAAAGAATAGTATGTGTGCTCCGTAGGTCAGCACCTACCACCAAGAGATAATGCTTACACATATCATTCTTACCCGGTGTAGGGGCTAGGGACGATATGAAAGTCATAAAGTCCACTGAAGCTTGGAGCAGATTCAAGCTCAGATCAAGAGCCCAGTAACATAAACACAACCATTTACTCTTATGCCGTTTCCTTGTGGACTCTTTCTTGGCTGCCATAGCTTTCGAGATCAGCAAATGTGGGGACAAGGACGTCATTTAGGGGCTGCCAGGGGTCATAGCTGCGACCCCTGGGGCCCAGAGTTGCAAACCCTAGGTGCACCCTTACGACCCCAACTTTAAAAAACAAACAATAAAAACATGGAAGCTCTTTGTGTAGCGGGGGCCCTTGTGTTGCAGGGAGCCCCGTCACACCAGGTTTGGTGGGTCAACTACTCAGTCCTCATCCATCAAGGTGAAGGCTGTACCGGGGAAGCACTCAGTAGGGGTTGGAGATGACTGTGACAAGTGCACATGTCACATGCAACGTTCAGCTCCAACCCCTTCTCCCGCGGCTTCCGCGCAGCTCACATACAGGAACCAGGAGGCTCTTACAGCTTCCTTGTTCCTGTTTGTGAGCAGCACTGAGGAGCCGAGGGGGCCTGGAAGGACGAACCGAAGCTGCAAGAAAAGGTATGGTTAAAAGAAAAAAGAAAGAAACGATGGGCCTCATTATGCCTGTGTCAGCCACGGTATGAACGTTAAGGGACCGGCACCGCTCATACCAGGCCGCCACATTACGAGTTCTGCAGCGGGTCCCACTCTGTACGCCTAGCAAGACCAGACGTGCAGAGCAGCACACGCTAGCAGAACAGGATGCTAACAACAGACCCGTGTTAGGGAGAATTCTCTCTTTAGGCTGAATTTCCTAACCTAGTGAGTCCCCCAGCAGCTTTTCTGGATTTCTGGAGTTTGTTTTTTTCTCCTGCCAAGAGTGAGACTCTTTTTCTCCCACTCTTGGATATGATTTATGGTGTTCCTTTAACTGTTAATGGGCCTCATTCCGAGTCTGGCGCTAACCAATGGCGCTATAAGCGCCTTGGTCGGCGCCGGACCCGTACCGGCACCGCCCTGGTGGAATGGGAAATTACCGCCCTATTCCGAGTTGACCAGGGCGGTAATTTCCCATTCCCCAGGGCTCTTCCCCATTCCGAAATGAGCCCCCATAGGGCTCAATGGGAATGGGGAAATTGCAAATAACGGTGACCGTACTTTACGGTCACCGTTATTGGCTTAAAAGCCCCTTTGCGCCCTCGTCCCAGGACGAGGGCGCAAAGGGAACTCGGAATGTGGCGGTAAGGGATTACCGGCACCAGTCTCGTTAACGGTGACCGGTATCCCTTCCCGCCATACTCGGAATGAGGTCCAATGTGTTTTATGGGCTATGGGGTGCTTTAGTCCATAGGGTCTCATGTGTTTTTAATTAATTGTGTTTCACAGCACCCTCCATGCAGTAACACAGGGGTGTCATAGTGACCCCCCACCATAGACTCCATACCCTGGGACTGACTACTGTCTCCCAGGGCATGTAAAGTCACCATTGGCTTTACTAGTCCCAAATTATTAACAGACACCAGTACAAACCATAATATTGTGGACGTACTGGTCGGGGCAATTCGATTGCCCCGGGGTCTGTTAGTCGAGGGGGCACGTCTCCGTCCCCCCTGGTCGAGTTTTGGCTGGTGACAGTGGATACTACTTTTTATATTCGACCGTGAATATATTCCTATGGGATTTTCCCATTGTTCGAGGCTACCAACTTTAATTATTTAATTCTCATAGCCTTGAACATACCGCCGGTTTATTTAATTAATATTAATTTGCTGGTTGCTATTTTTTGCCAGGACTCGATTCTAAAATGGCATTTGTGTTCTCTTCTGTGACTCCAACCCAAGTCGAGCCCTTTGTTCCACATTTTGGCGGGCTTCTCCACAGAAGCCTCCAAAAGTGGTGCCACTCTGTCTGGGTACCACAGGGGGTGTGGGAGGAGGTTTAGGCACCCTGGACTGAGTTACCCTGGTAACTCAAGTCGCACTCTTGTGTGATTGGCCCAAGTGGTGAGCATGCCGGCTCACCACTTAGCATGTTTGATTGACAGCTAGGCTGAGTGAATGGGGGTATGCTGCATAAAAGCAGGGCTTTGGGGACTGGAACTTCAGAAGTCGCCACAGGACCTGAGAATCTGACAAGGGAGAAGCTGAGCCGACCTACCACAACGACATCACTGGTGGAGCCCTGCGGAACCGACTCACCACTTCCCGACGACAGAGAAGATCTCCCGGCTGGAGAGGCTTCTTCCCCTGACTGGTGGCACAACCAGTTTACCTTCTTCTCTTCGCACCCCAGACCGGTCTGTGGTCGAATTGCACGTGCCAAGCACCCCGGCAGCCGGATAGCCACTTACCACTGGACCGCGAACCAACGGACCGCTCCTTTTACCTGAGAAACTCCGCGGCTGGTTTCTTCCCTGGCAGTGCGACGGACTCCTGTCTTCCTCCCCGACGAGATCCTCTCTTCCCCCGGACAAAGCACCGACTTGCATCCGCTGCCAGGAACATCTGCCCCCGCTGGAGTATTCTCACCACTTTAAGGTACCGTGTCCGCCAGGCCTACCTTTCTGAAGATTGCTACAAGATAATAATAACTCCTTAACCTTCTGGACTGGGCTGGCCGCCTTGACCCTCTAAATGGTCCCTTTCTTTGGTCCAACTCCTTTTTGAACCATTACAAGACTTTTGTGCACTGCAACCGTGTGACATTGGACACCTTTCGTTTTGACCCTCTTAAAGCGGGTCCGGCCTACTGACTCTGAATTCACGGTGTTACTTTGCCTTCCTCTCTTGTTGTGTTCGTGAAAAAGTGTTGGGATCTGTTACATTTGATTCTCTGCTTTTCTCTCCCTTTTTAAAAATGAATTATTAGAGTGCCATCTACGTTAAGCGCTCACCGCTGTCTGAAAATAAGTGGGGCTTTACTTAAGACTTGTCTAAATATTCTTTTAAGGGAGTGTATATCGTTTAGTGACCGTGTTTTTGAATTGCTTACTATTAGTGCCTGTGTGTTTTTCTAGATGTGGTTTTAAATAAATAATTATATCTCTTTTACACCAAGCTCTGGTCAGTGTTTACTTGTTCTACTGTGTTCTTTTGACCTATTGTGAATACTCTCTATACTGCCTAACTCTTCTTGAGGGAAGTCTGACTGCTCAGTCACAGCTACCAAGTGAATCTGTGTGGTACAGACTGCTACCAAGTGGGTTTACTGCCAAACACCTGTAGTCCTAAATCTTTTGCAGTGGTCCCAGAGGGAACTGAACAGGTTTCTGCCTAACAACCCGCCATTAACGGGCCCGTTGTTAGCATCCTCCCTATTCCCATTGAGCCCTGTGGGGGCTCAAATGGGAATGGGGACGTATCGGGTCCAGGTCCCACGAATGGGAATTACCGGGCCTGCAAATGTCGGAAGGGCCCAGTAATTCCCATTTTGCGGGACCCGGAACCGAGTTTGGGGGTAGCCATGCCGCTAAAAACAGCATGGCTACCTCCAAACTCGTAATGAAGCCTGATGTGTATTTTGCATGTGTGAAGTTTGTGTCAGATGTATGTTAATGGTGGGTGAATGAGAAGTGATGTGATGTGTGTTTTTGAATGTTCTGGGTGGGTGTGTGCCTGTGTAGAGAATGCAATGAGTGCATGCAATAGAAGGTGTGAGTGACTGGTGGGTGAATGAGAAGTGATGTGATGTGTGTTTTTGAATGTTCTGGGTGGGTGGTGTATGGAAGGCATGGTATCAAAGTAGGACAGACATAAATGACCACAATTCAAGGGTGTTTATTGAACTTTATCAAGGGTATGATAGACGCCGATCTAAACCTAAATCTAAAGATTGGAGCTATCTACAACCATCAAATAATAATAATGCAGTCCTAGTGGAGTCTCATCAAAATAAAAGGGCCTAAACCTAGGCTACACTATGTACTCTGGTTTAACCCTCCCCTGACAGATCCACAATGTGTCTAAATGCTGCCACTACCATCTCAAACTTCTCAGATGCATCTTCCCCTACCTCTCCTTCCCGAACAGACTTGCCGCAGTTATGTCGATCGCAATATTGAAGCTGCACTATGCCAGCTCCCTATACCTAGGAGTCCTGGCATACCACCTTAAACTCCAAAGAGGGCAAAAGCTGCTGATATGCTGCTCCTCGCCCTGGGTCCAAGAGACCACACCTCTCCTGCTCTCCAAACCCTCCACTGGCTTCCAGTCGGACAAAGAGGCACTTTCAAGACCCTGTGCATCACTCACCGTGCAGTACACAAGACCGGCCCATTATACCTGCAAGAAAAGATAAAACCTTACCTCCCACTGTGCACCCTAAGATCAAGCACCCTAAGTGATCACTACCACTAACTCTGCCAGGATCGGGAGGGTCCGCTTTCTCAGTCTTGGCCCAGACTCTGTGGATCTCGCTACCGCCACACATTCGACACACCCAAAACTATATGACATTCCGCAAAGTACTAAAAACGTGGCTCTTTCCATGACACCAACCTCAGCCTTAAGAAGCGATTGAATTCCCAAGACACCGAAAGACTAAATACAATGGGCCTCATTACGACCCAGGCGGTAAGTTACCGCCTGGGCCGTGACTTTACCACCATGGCGTAAACTACGTTTACGCCATGGTGGTAGGCGGACTTACCGCCCCATTCCGAGGTCGGCGGGGCGGTAAGTCCCCAATCCCCATTTACCCTTCCCCATTCCCATTTTTGCCCCATAGGGCATAATGGGAGTGGGGAAGGCGTTAATTACGCCACCGTAAATTACGGTGGCGTAATTAACAACATGGTCCCTTAGCGCCATGGATTTTAACACCTGCTAAAAGCAGGTGTTAAATCCGCCATGGCGCTAAGGGACCTCGTACTCAGGCGGTAAGGGTCGGCGCTGTTAACGCCGCCGTAAAACCCTTACCGCCTGAATCGTAATGAGGCCCAATGTGACCCAACCATGTCAGCAATGAACACGATCATCGATTCTACCATAGGCAACCCTATCCCTGAATACAGAATAATGGATCTCCTTGGATCATCACTCCTCCCAAGTTGTGTACCCCAGCCCATTTGGCCTGTGCCGTCGCTTTGTGCCCCAGCCCAGGATCCCTGTGATATCGCCCAGGGTCCCTGCGAGATCGCTGTGTACCCATGGCCCAGTACTGCCGCTATAAGCCCCCTACACCCCAGCACAGCGTGTATCACTACTACCCCCATACCCACGGTCCCCATGTCTCACTGTCCCCCACCCCTTTAGCCCCCGTGTTGTCACTGCGCACCCCACCCTGGCTCTGGTGATATCGCTATGTACCCTTGTGCTGTCATAAAGTGCTCTCGTCATGTACCTCTCTCTTCCCGGGTTATCTCTGTCTGCCCAACCCTCCAGTACCGTGATGTTTCGATATACCCCCAGCCCCTTGTCCCCGTACTGTCCCTATGTCCCCTGCCCACTTACTACCCCATATTCATTGTAATCCCCTGCCTCGTTCTATCGCTGTACACCCAACCCCTCTATGCTCCTCTAGTCGCTTGGACAACACATCTAGTCCCCGTGATTTCGCTTTGTTCCCTGTGTTGCTGTATACCCCTACCCCCTGCTCCTGTGATGTGCTATGCATTAGTCTGTATTTGCCCTCACCTCTAGTCCCTGTGATGTCGCTGTATGCCCACTGCGCCCGTGTGTCGCTGTGTTCCCTGCCTCCTTCCCCACATCGTTATATATCCCTCTAGCCCCTCTGTACTGCCCCTGCAACCCCACCCCTTTGTCTCTGTATGCGCCTTTGTGCCCGATTGTCGCTGTGTACCCCTGCCCTCCTGTTCCCGTAATACTGCTATATATCCCTCTGCGTCACCCGTCCCTCTAGTCCCCTTGATCCGGCTGTGTGCCCCAATGTGCCTGTGTATCGCTGTGCACCCTTCCTTCCTGTTCGCAAGATGTCGCTATGTATCCCTCTGACTCCACCTCTGGTCGCTGTAAGCTCAGCCCTCCGCCGCTCTGTACCCCATGTGTCGCTGTGTTCCCCAGCCCTCCTGCTCCTGTGACAGCTATATTTCCTCTGAAGAATCCCACTGCCTCGAGTCCCCGTGATGTTGCTGTATCCCCCACAGTGCCTGTGTGTCGCTTGCACCCTGCCTTCTTGGCCCCACCGTCCTGTTGCTGCAAACCCATCCTTCCAGTCACTGCGTAACCCTCTGGCCCCATGTCCTGACACTGTAAGCCCAGCCGTCTAGTCCCTGTGATGTCCCTAAGCGCCCCTACCCCTACAGCTCCTGTGTTGTCGCTGTGTACGCCTGCCCCTCAGGCCCCGCCCTAGAACTCTCTGGACCCTGTGACTATACGCCCAGCCCGCTAGTCCCTGCAATGTCCCTATTATGCCCTACCACTGCAGCCCCCGTGCTATCGATGCATACCCCCCCTGGTCCCGTGATGTTGTTGTCTACCCAGCCCCTCACCTCCCCTCGATGTCACTGTATACCCAATACCACTAGGTCCCCACATTCCACTGCTGCCCAGACCATCCCGTTGCTGCGCCAAATCCGCCGGTACAATATGACGCAACTATGTGCACAGCCCTTGCCTCACCGCAGTGACGCAATACACACATCCTCCTGGTCCCCCTATGATATCTCTGTGCACCCGTGCCCCATGTTCTGACTGCCTGCCCAGCCCTCTAAAGTCCACTTATGTCACTGTATACCCAGCCCTCTGGCCCCGTAATGCCTCGGTATCCAGGCACCTGCATGCTTGCTGTTTGTCCCCACCACGACTCCCGTGATGTGTTCCCAGCCCTCCCGGTCCTCATGTTCCGTTCCTGGCATTTCCCCACTGTCCGTACCACAACACTTGCTTCAAAGCGCATTTTGCTTATGCGCGTCATGCATGAACCATCATTTCATATCTCTACTCTACACCACCACTCAGAGTACAGCTATACGCCTAGATAAATTTGGTGAGGTAATACCAATGATATATAGACCGCTATATAAATTCCAAATAACATAACATAACTAAAAAACCAATTGCTAATCCTTACCTCTAATTTACAAATAGTGTGGGGGTATGTTTATAAAAAAAACAAAGACGTGTTCACAAAATGCTAAGTCGGGATTTTCAGGCCGTTGACCTCCCTTCCCCACGTTTTCAGCACTGGACAAGGCGGATCACTCGAGCATAGCACACTCTTGGGCTTCTTCTGCATGAAGTCATAGTTCCATTACCAACATCAGCGCCTTCTGTGCCCAAGTCTCTTAAGTTATCAAAGCCTCTTCATTCAGTGCACCTGAGGTACCAAAACAACGAAAAAATTACCTTATCAAATATTCAAGTTGCGCGATTCACTCTTCACATTTGATCCCCTCAGCCGGTCTCAGATCCCTTTTCTACCACAATTTTCAGTATGATGCCCCCACTTCTGGGCTCAGATTCTCTTTTCCAATGCTTATAGAATATCTTTTCTCGGGTGACTCACGGTTCACCCCAGATCCCCATCTGCCGGGCTCCGATCCCTTTTACACAATTAGTCTCATTCAGCCCGGCTCAGACCAATTACAGTTCATATTAGTTATCAAAGACTTTCGAACATACACAGGGTTTGGCTTGTACCTTTGCAGGACCACTTCGATTTCACAGTTCACAATTGTACATTCTCTGTTGGATACCTAACACAAACCTTCAAATGAGCACCCACGTGGTGCCAGAACACTCTGACATCTACCTTGGTTTCAAAAGTTCAGTCACTCCTTGGATATTCAATTATATTTGCGTCGCTCATCACATACGCCTTATACACTGTTCTTTGCAGATTTCTTCATACAGTGTTGCGGCTTGCAACCTTGGTTCTAACACAGACAGGTCGGCTGTCAGTCTCCCCGACTCACCGGCTGTGCTGACTTTACTGGAGCTGCTTTGTTGTAGGAGCCAAGGACAGTACCACAGTGGGTATCGCCCCCCCCCCACGACCTCGGCTATTGATGCGTGGGAGCCCCGGGTACCTTTGACACACAATGCACCTTTCATCAACTTTAATTCCCGGTTTTATGCTTCTTATTCTCAAGGGCTTGTGAAAGTTTTCTTCCTCTGAAAAGGCCAAAGGCAATTCTTCCTTGCAACGCTTCCGTCTTTCTCCTCGTATTAAACTGCCATCTCGGAACTGCTGCTACCCCGTGTGTTTTGCCTTGCTCATAGTGTGCTTTCGTGCTCCGCCTTTTATCTGTGTGGGGAAGTGTGATGAAGTCATGTGTATGTAATTATCCGTAATTGCCTGACTCTGCCTGACCCTAATGTTGGGACATGTCAGGCACACGGCTCGGGTATTAGTCCGTTTTCTCTCACAGTGAGCTGTCCGTGAAAAAGTGTTTGTGTCGGGAAGTGTGGGGCGGGGTGATGGGGTGAGTTTCTAGGTATCCTACCTGGTAGGATGGGGAAAAGGTGTTATAAGGAAGGGGATACTGCGTCTCACCCTCCGGTGGGCCACTTCCACTCCCCAAGGACCCCTCATCCAGGTGATCCTCCTGCACTGGTCCACCCCCAAGAACTGGATCCAAAAGCGATGGCTGTGTCCTGGCCACCTGGATGACAGATCTCCGTGGACTAGCGAGTGAGACACCTTCAGGTTTTTCACAGTGGGTGTGTGCCTGTGTAGAGAATGCAATGAGTGGATTTAATAGAAGGTGTGAGGGACTGGTGGGTGAATGAGAAGTGATGTGATGTCTGTTTTTGAATGTAAGGGCTGTGTGCCTGTTGTGAAAAACCTGAGGGTGTTTCACGACTCAGTCCACGGGGATCCCTTTTCTGGTGGCCAGGGAAGATAAGATATGATAGGTTATTTATAACGCGCTTAATACCCAGAGGTTTCTAAGCGTAGACCCGGGATCGAACCTGTGTTGCACCGTTTCGTCTTGCTTCCAAGGCAAGCACGTTGTACCTGAGCTAACCTCCCGAGGAAGGGTCCTCGCTATTGAATACCGACCCTGGGGGTGGACAAGCAAGGGTGAATCACCTAGTTAGGGATTCCTTAGGGAGTCGGCAGGAGTCACCTGAAGGTGAGACAGGGCATCCCCCATTTCCTGACAGCTATTTCCCCAACATTCTCTCTACCTTTATGGGATACTACAACTCCCAGAATTCCCCTCCTATCTTTTTCAACCCAACTACTGGGACGAGGAAGAGGTGGACTAAGACTAGGAAGATTACCGCTAGTGGTCTGCAATAGCTCTATCCCACTAATGAGGCCAGGCAGGGACATGCACTCAGTCACTGCCATGAATACCTGAAACATATTGACAATCAAACAGAGTATAACAGGTGGAGCCCAGAAGCACATGGAGAACGAGACTAGGTATGAGAAGGAACAGCTGAGCAAAGGTGGGTGGAAACCAGGCTGAGGAGAACAGAAAACCGAGATGCGGACCAACTGCAAGTGAGAACAAGAGAAAGCAAGGCAAGGGAATTGCATCTCCAAGAAGTCCAAGAGGTTCCAGAGGGAGCCAAGAACCTTGAGGAATCCTTTCTTTGATGGGTGTGAAGGTTACTTGTTTCCCAGTAGCAGCGAGAGTATCCGGGAAGGTCTGAGGGGTAAAAGGAAGAGACCCTGACCTTGGATGTGATTACAGTGAAAGGCGTTGAAAAGAGTCACAGCCAGTGCGTTCTTGAATTAAGGGAGAGCCCGGTTTGTGAAGAAGCGAGTGATAAAGTTGCGAGCAAGGTTACGCGTATGATGGCAGACACGTGGCGAGACAGATTCAATTGTTCCAAAGTACAAAGAATAGCCCTGAGGAAAAGGAAAGACGCATTATCGAAAGTCTATGAACTGTAAAAAAGACTCTCCCAGCAAGTCGGACAGGGAGGCTGACAAGGAATAACCGTGATCACAAAAGGGCTTGATTATGAATAAAGTGAACATTTAACGGAATCAAGATGCTAAGAAAGCCTGTATGAAATCAAGGTGCTAAGAGGGCACAAGTGACTGTGATAAATGGAATCTATGATAACCAAGGTGCATTGTGTCGAAGTGGTCATGCATGGGCCTGGGTAAATCCATGCAGTTTCAAAAGTCTTTGACGTGAAAGTAAAACGACAACCAAGAAGGTGTTGAAAGGGAATATTAAAGTTGGAAAACATATCGAAAGCAGTTGAGGCCCAGACTCGGGCGAGGGAAGCCTGAGAAGCCTATTGTGGAAACCCTGTTCAGAAACACACTTTGGCCTTACTTCGACGTTGGTGCTGGTGGCCATCTATGTGCAAGGATACCACTGCCTACGTTGCATCTTGTTCTGTACGTGCGCAGTTTATGAACAGCAAGGGTCGTCCTCTGGGTTTACTACAGCCTTTGCCACTCCCACTCAGACCATGGCACACTATCACCATGGATTTTGTCACGGATATGCTTAGGGTGAAGGGTTTTGATTCTATCTGGGTGGTGGTGGATTCTTTCACTAAAATGGCACGATTCATTCCTTGCACCGGCATTCCCACAGCCCCTGTTTTAGCCGGCCTGTTTTTTCGTCATGTTTTCTGTCTTTTTGGTTTACCATCCGTCATTGGGCCTCATTACAACTCAGGCGGTAAGGGGTTTACGGCAGCGTTAACAGCGCCGACCCTTACCGCCTGATTACGAGGTCCCCTAGCGCCATGGTGCTTTTAACACCTGCTTTTAGCAGGTGTTAAAATCCATGGCGCTAAGGGACCATGGAGTTAATTACGCCACCGTAATTTACGGTGGCGTAATTAACGCCTTCCCCACTCCCATTATGCCCTATGGGGCAAAAATGGGAATGGGGAAGGGTAAATGGGGATTGGGGACTTACCGCCCCGCCTAGGTCGGAATGGGGCGGTAAGTCCGCCAACCACCATGGCGTAAACGTAGTTTACGCCATGGTGGTAAAGTCACGGCCCAGGCGGTAACTTACCGCCTGGGTCGTAATGAGGCCCATTGTGTCTGACCGAGGTTCCCAGTTCACCTCCCGCTTTTGGCGATCCCTTAATAAGCTTTTGGGCATAGACACTTGGTTTTCATCCTCTTATCACCCTGAGACGGATGGACAGACCGAACATTTTAACCAAACGATGGAGCAATATCTACATTGTCTTTCATTGCAACATGAACACACTTGGTATCAAGTCTTGCACATAGCCGAATTTGCATATAACAACGCACCTCGTCCTCCACTGGTTTTTCCCCTTTCTACTCTTTGTATGGTCAGCATCCCCGCCTCCTGCCCTTCCCAGATCTCCTCCCCACTCAAACACCCGCTGTCTCTTCTTGCATCAGGAACATAAGGAGTATCCACAACCAGACCTTGATCTACCTCAGGGAATCACAGGAAATGATGCGACAGGCAGCCGATACAAAACGCACAAAGGCTCCCATATTTGTCAATAGAGGATAGGGTATGGCTCTCTACTAGACATCTCCCTATTCCTGGCTGCTGGAAGTTACTGCCTCGTATTGTTGGTCCATATCGGGTAATTAAAGTCATCAATCCAGTAACATATCGTGTGTCCCTGCCAGTCACTTGGCGTATCCATCCGGTGTTGCACACATCCCTCCTTAAACCCTGCCCACCTTTTATGCGGATTGTTTTGCCCCCTTCACCTGGCATGCGGGTTTCCTCTACAGAGTATGAGGTCAGTGGCATCCTTGGGTCTCGGGTGTGCAGGGGGCACCTCTATTACCTGGTGGATTGGTTAGGATACGCCCCTGAAGAGAGATCCTGGGAACCCGCTAGTGAGTTCAATCCCCCACTCCTGGTATCTCGTTTCCACAGAGATAATCCTCTTAGCCCACGAGGACGTGGGTCATTGGGGAGGGGTTCTGTCACACATTCAGCTGCACACTTACGGGATCCAGTTGCGGTTGCTCCGATGCATGCTGGAGGGCCGTTCCTGCGGCGGTGCAAGCCACGGTTGTGCTCCAGTTCAGCACCCGCCCGGCGGCTTGGCGGGTCTCGCGCGCTATGGCACCCTTGGCGCTGTTGGCCACACTCGCGATGGGGTTTGCTATGGCATCTGCAGAGTGCTACATTGCCTGTCTGCCACCCACGTGACCTGCATCTCCTGCTCAGACAGCAACGTCCTGCTCACGTGATGCCTGCTCAACACGGAGGGCGGTCACGTGACCTGGTAGTAGCAGGATAAAAGACGCTCATTCACGATACTCAGAGCTTCTCAGCTGTTTTCTACAGTGTTTGGCATTTTCTCTGTGTTCTTCTGTTTTGCTTCCTGGATCTTGGACCTTGTTTTCCCGGCTTTTTGGACTGCTTTTGGTTTTGCCCTTTTGGATTTGGCGCTGCTAACCTGGACTGAAACCCTGAACTACCTTGCTATCTTGGATTTTGCTTACCCGGACTGCTTTTCTCTTGCACCCTTTGGCTCTGGCATTTAAGTACTCTGGAATTCTCAAGTACTATGTTTGTGGAACTTTGATCCCAGTACCACGTTGTTCTCAGGTCTTTTTCCATCTAGACCACGGTGGACCCTCCAAGTGTCACAACAGAGGTATCCTTCCATCTCCACCAATTCCAACCCACGACACCACTGAGGGGGAACAGTTAGGTAACCAGTTGTCATCGGTCATCCGCACGGGTAGGTGCCCTTGTGCTTGTGTTGTTGTAAACATCATTAGACATCCTATCTATTTGCATACCTAATGTTCTGTTTTCCCTTGCAGCCATCTGGGACCCAGTGTTTTCTCGGCTCCTGCCACCTGTGGCCCCAATAACCGGTCAGCGAGTTGTTCATACTTTCCCTGACTGGTACTTGGGGATGGAGATATACTAATCCACGTGGACCTCGGTTCTTGACAGTATTTTGGTGAAGTCCAGGCCAGACTGGCTGGAGCCTTCCCAATGACGGTATGTTGTGGGTAGGCCCGTGGGGTGGGACCTGGGTGAATGGAGTCTGTGACGAATACGCATTCCATGTTATGGGTGTCTAGTATCTGGTGTTTGACACAATGACTGAGACAGCCCTGCCCGAAACTAGTGTGAATGCAGTGTGGATTGCTGAATGGCTGGGTTCTCGTCCGTATCCACATTCCGTGTTGTGAGTGTCTGGATGGAGAAGAATGGCCTGAATGCACTGTGAACCTGGGCTGCCTGACTGCATGAATGCCCTTCTGAATGATTGGTTGCCTGAGTGTGACCCAGCAGAGTGAAATAGAGACCGAACAGTATATCTGGGGACCTCCCCTCTCACTGATGGAAATCGTTCAGAAGCTGACGTCGAAACTGATGCTTCCTCTTGAAGCCAAGCCGCAAGAAGAAGGGTAACTGCTGTTTCCCTTTGACGTAATCTGAAAGCTGCTGTGCCTTCAAGAAACTGATCCAAGAGAGGACCTTGCTAGGAGACCTCTTCTCGAGCTATGAGGGACCATCGTGCACCAGCTGATCTTTGGCAAAGCTCCCTGGAAGTCAGACCTACAAAAGGCTGCCGACCGGAGAAGGGGACTACCGCGGAATCCAAAGTGAAGCACCCGGACATCCAAGTCCATCGTATTTGGCCAGGGTTCACAGGTTTGCTATAACCGATGGAAGCCCGTCGAAGTGTGTTGGCTTGAAGCAGGTACAGCTTGACATCGTGCTTGACACTCCATTGCCTAAGACATTTGATTCAAGGGCTCCCTTGCTCATCATCATCGACCGTTTGTCTGGCGGGAGAAATTCAAGGTCGTTGACGACCGAGGAGAATCTGCCAGTGTATTTACCGCCACCCAAAGACCTCAAAGACGCCACTGAAGATTCGACAGCCAGCCATGGTCACATCCCGATCAACGACGCCAACGACCCGCACCCCTTGCTGGGCCAAAGTTCTGCATTAACTCTTTGCGGCAACAAACTATTGTCGTCGAGGTATAATGCTCACCTCCTCTTCACAGGACGTTCACAAGCTTTCGTCAACGAGCACCGCGAGGATCGAAGCTGCTTCCCCGACAACAGCTTTCACCTTTTCTTCACCAAGGAATCTCAACGACCAATGGCTCCTGCCTTAAAGGGAGTTCACTCAAGAAGTGCCCGTCGACGACTCATCGCAGAACTCTTCAAAACCAGGTACATTGGAGTCGTAGAACCTTTAGAAGGAATCGAAACTATAGTGAGCATATCTGGACCGGGCTTGTCAGTACGCTTTATTTACAGGTTGCCCAGGTGGGGCGATCCTTACACAGAACAGTCTCATGGTAGTGGGATAGACTGTACTGCCATTGCTTGATTTAACTTGCTTTCTTTCTGTGGTCTATCGTTGATTCATCTTGCAATCTGATTTGTGTGTCATTTGAGCTCTTAGCAGTTGATACATTTTAAAGGAATCAATAGTTAAGCGTGGTACCACATAGACCTGTATATATATTTGCCATTATAGTATTGCAAAGTGTGTTATTGTGATTGTGCATATAACTTTGAACCTTATTTATATAAAGACTGTGGGCCTCATTACAAGTTCTCCGGTCCGGACTTAACGCTGCCGTTATAACCATACCGGCTCCGTTTCCGCGACTGCCAAATTATGACCTACGGACCCGGAAATACCACCACCATAAACCGCCACCGCGGAGTCAAGGCACCCGGAAACTTCGCCTGCATGGAAACTCCCCGTTACCGGCAATACGAAACACTGCGAGCATTACGAGTAGCATGGACATGGAAACACCGCCACAAAAATAGTGCTAAAACCGTGACCACGGTGGCAGTATCGCCGCCACCGCGAACATGATGTTAAACAGTGCCTGGTGATCTGAATCAGGCCACAGGTGCACCAAATGAGCCCAGCTGGACCCAGCAGGCCACTGGGAGTCTACAAAAGGGCCACACCAAGGCTAACGCCAAACAGAACTATGCAGGCAGCAGCTCTAGTATCATTGGGACTGGGGCTATAGAACCAACAGGCAGCACTGCACATGATGGCAGTAATGGTGCAGAGGAGGAAGAGGTGGAGGCGGAGGAGGCGCAGGCGGCACTTAGCAAACCTTGTACCCATGCCAAACCCTATTGTCCAGCCGGGAACGACCCCGGAGGCAGCCTGCAATACCCCGCATCAGGGCCTCACCGTGGAACCTGACCCCAGGACAGATCCACACATTATACAGGCTGGACCGTCCAACAATCATGTATATCACCACTATGATAGAGGACGACATCAGCAGCCACATTGACATCACCACCGCCACCCCCTCCCCCTCCTGAAGGTGGTGTCGGTACTGCATTTCCTTGGCACCGGAACTTATCAGCACACAGTTGGTGAGCTGCGTGGGCTTTCACAACCCTGTTTTTCCAAAATACTGGTACAGGTTCTGGATGCCCTGTTGCGCCATGTGTCTGAACACATCGCCCTACCCCGTACCCTTGCCCAGGTCATTGCCACCAAGTTGGCCTTCCATTCCATTGCAGTCATGCCAAATTGCATAGGTGCAGTAGACTGCACCCACATAGAGCTGACAGTACCGCGTGTTATCAAGATGGTGTACCGCAATAGGAAACTATACCACTCACTGAATGTACAGATGGTATGTGATGCCGCACAAGTGATAACACATTGCTGCGCACGTTTCCCGGGATCAACACATGACTCAATGTTTCTGCGCAATTCGACATTGCCACGGTACATGGAACGCTACGCAGGACAAAGCACATGGCTATTGGGTGAGTAGAACTGCCAATGCACAGTCCCTGTGGAAGTGGGGTGTGTGTCCAGGGCAATGTCCTATGTGAGTGGGCTGCTACGACTGCACATGCATCACCCCCCGCCCATTGAGTGAATAGTCAGCACAACCCACACATCACAAAGCTACACATGACAGGTTGCCACAGGGTGCCCGTACACACCCTGCCACATGACACACGCAGCCAATACTACCACTGGCCCATACACCTGGAGCCACTCAATACATCCACCCACAATATTCACCAATCCCCCCCAATGCACATGATGCCTGCACATGAGTCATCCTGCATCGACAACATCATCACAGTCAATTGATTGACTCCGCCATGTGTGTACATCACTGTACAATGCCATATTTACCAACCAATATTTCCCGCAGGGGCAACTACACCTGCACATCAAATCGTTGGTCAATGTCCAGATGCCAACGTCCACTACAATTACCCATGAATGGTAATCACCCACCAGTCCGACCACTGCTTGGCACATATGAATGAATGATCAATGACACCAGATTGCACTGTATCTGATGAAGACATGATACAACAAACAATGACATGTTCCCCACATCTACATCCCATGTAGGTGATGCTGGATATGCACTCACGCCATGGATGATGACGCCTGTACAGAGGCCAAGGAACAGGCATGAGGAGGCGTACAACAGGGCACACGTCCGCACACGTGGCATGATTGAGAGGACATTTGGACTACTGAAGGCCCAGTTCCGCTGCTTGAGCAGATCTGGCGGATCACTGCTGTACAGCCCAGTGAAGACGGGTACAATCACGCTTGTTTGTGCCATGCTGCACAATCTGTGCTTGGGCAGGAACATTGCTCTGCCCCCAGACGCAGAGGATGAAGATGGGGATGGAGATGGGGATGCAGATGGGGATGGAGATGGGGATGGTGAAGACACACCTCTTTAGATGAGAATAATAGATATTTGCACCTCCTCCTGGGGGTGCACAAGATGGACAACGAGCACGGGATACACTGATTCGCATTTACTTTTGAGAGACTGCACATTGACAGGCTTACATGGATATGACGATGCCAGTAAATAAATTGATGTACTGCAAATGAAATGATGGATGCCCACTCATGAATGGTTTTTTCAGCGATGATATATTGTTAACATTACAACAGGGAAGAAGGTGCATTGGGTAGGGAAGCTGTACACCCGTGCCCACCCACCACCCAAACGTACCCACCCACCACCCAAACGTACCCACCCCCAACCAGGCCCCAAATCACTAACCCCCTAATGGACCTCCCCCACCACCCAAACGTACCCACCCCCTTAAACCCTTCTTGTCCCTATGTGTCCTGCAGTGCCAAACACACATGCCATCATTTGCGTGTGCGCTTCTGCACACGGGCATCCTTGCCAGAGGGCCCTGTTAGGTGACTTAAACGCCTCCGTGGGCTGGCAGAGGTGGAGCTGGATGGGGTGGTGGTAGTGGATGGCACTGTTGCTGGCATTGGTGGCAAACGTCCCAGATATGCCTGCTGGGCAAGCAACATAGACTCGGCAATACTGGAAGTGTTGTTGTTGCCCTCCCGCACATGTATGTATTTGTATGTATGTATTTAGTTTTTGTATAGCGCCGGTAGCCCGCGGGCATCAGGGAGCTTGTACATAAAACACTGATACTGCAGGACCGACAACACGTAAGAGACGGACGACGAGCACAGATAGCTACTGCCTAAAAGAAGTCCCTGAGAGATGGCAATCGCCCGAATTCTCATCTAAAGAGGTGTGTCTTCAGCATTTTCCTGAAAGCGGAGTGGTTAACTTCAGACCTAAGGGATTCGGGGACGCTGTTCCACAGTTTAGGAGCCAGCACAAGAAAAGATCTGCCCAGCCCAGTTTTTAGCTTAAACTTGGGCACGTGCAGGAGGCATTTACCACCCGAGCGTAAATTTCTACTGGGGTTGTAGGGCACTATACATGTTTTAAAGTAGGCAGGCGCTGTGCCATAGAGGCACTTGTGTACCAGGCAGAGAGCGTTGAACTTAATGCACTCTTCTACTCTGAGCCAATGCAGAGCAAACCTCTCTTCAGTAACATGATCTTTCCTTTTCAGATTTTTCACTAACCTGACCGCGTTGTTCTGGATCACCTGACAACTAGATAGATCCTTGGATGAGGCCCCCAACAGAAGGGCATTCCCGTAGTCGAGCCGTGAAAGAATAATGGCTCTGGCTATCGTTGCCCTGTTTTCCTCATTAAGCAGTGAGGAGTGCTTGGGTCACTATGGTGGTGGCAAAGCGTCCAATTGACATGGAGAGCCGACAAACAGATGTGCTGTAGCTCTCCCTCTGCAGCCTGGACTCCTCTTCAAGCTGCCTTTCCACTAGCTGGGTGAGGGTAGCCTGCTGGTCCTCCATCCGCTGCATGCGGGCATTCATCTCAGCCATTGAGGGGGTTGGCGACCTCATCGGACTGAGTAGTAATGTTGGGCTGAACTGGAGGTCATGGAAGGATGCCAAGTCATCCAGGTTGGGCAGCTCCCCCTGTGGCCCTACATCAGACTGGAGTGCTGGGGCACTGTTGTCGCTGCCTGCAGCCTCCTTCGCAGTGCAGATATTTTCTGGGGTAGGTTGCGTAGGCATGATGGGTGCCCATGGCACCTGTGTGGCAGCAGGCAGCGTGGAGATAGTGGTGCTGGTGGCCGGTACATGTGTACCAGATGCAGCTGGTGGCAGAGTTGCTTAGCTGCTAGCATCATCCTCCTGGGTAGGGGCGCTGGTTTGCACACATGCAAGTGCCGATTGCCTCGGCTGTTGTGCGGTGTCACTGTCGTCACTTGAAATGGCTGTGGGGACACAGAGGGCATGCAATTAGTTGTGTGTTGGTACATGATGGGTGCATCACATGCATCAGACAGGTTGATCAGTGAACATTTGCATTTACACGCATATGAATGTTGACAGCCATGCATTGTAGGGGTGTTGCTTATCGTCTGGATCATGATTGTGTCCTTTGGGGCACTCAGGCACTGGCGGGGGGTTGTTAATGGGTCCTTTGGGGCACTCATGCACTGGCTGCGGGGGGTTGTTAATGGGTCCTTTGGGGCACTCATGCACTGGCTGGGGGCAGGGGGTGTTAATGGGTCCACTGGGCCACCTATGCACTGGCTGGGGGGGGTGTTAATGGGTCCTTTGGGGCACTCATGCACTGGCTGGGGGGGGGGTTGTTAATGGGTCCTTTGGGGGCACTCATGCACTGGCTGGGGGGGTTGTTAATGGGTCCTTTGGGGCACTCATGCACTGGCTAGGGGGTGTTAATGGGTCCTTTGGGGCACTCACGCACTGGTTGAGGGAGGTTGTTAATGGGTCCTTTGGGGAACTCATGCACTGGCTGGGGGGTTTGTTAATGGGTGCTTTGGGCACTCATGCACTGGCTGGGGGGTTGTTAATGGGTCCTTTGGGGCACTCACGCACTGGCTGGGGGGGGGTGTTAATGGGTCCTTTGGGGGCACTCATGCACTGGCTGGGGGGGTTGTTAATGGGTCCTTTGGGGCACTCATGCACTGGCTGGAGGGGGTGGAGGGTTGTTAATGGGTCCTTTGGGGCACTCATGCACTGGCTGGAGGGGGTGGGGGGTTGTTAATGGGTCCTTTGGGGCACTCATGCACTGGCTGGTGGGTTGTTAATGGGTCCTTTGGGGCACTCATGCACTGGCTGGGGGGTTGTTAATGGGTCCTTTGAGAAACTCATGCACTGGCTGGGGGTGTTGTTAATGGGTCCTTTGGGGCACTCATGCACTGGCTGGGGGAGGGGGTTGTTAATGGGTCCTTTGGGGCACTCATGCACCTGCTGGGGGGTTGTTAATGGGTCCTTTGGGGCACTCATGCACTGGCCGGGGGGGTTGTTAATGGGTCCTTTGGGGCACTCATGCACTGGTTGGGGAGGGGGTTGTTAATGGGTCCTTTGGGGCACTCATGCACTGGCTAGGGGGGTTGTTAATGGGTCCTTTGGGGGCACTCATGCACTGGCTGCAGGGGGTGGGGGTTGTTAATGGGTCCTTTGGGGCACTCATGCACTGGCTGGGGAGGTTGTTAATGGGTCCTTTGGGGAACTCATGCACTGGGTGGGGGTGGGGGGGGGTTGTTAATGGGTCCTTTGGGGCACTCATGCACTGGCTAGGGGGGTTGTTAATGGGTCCTTTGGGGCACTCATGCACTGGCTGGGGGGGTTGTTAATGGGTCATTTGGGGCACTCATGCACTGGTTGGGGGAGGGGGTTGTTAATGGGTTTTTTGGGGCACTCATGCACTGGCTGGGGGGGTTGTTAATGGGTCCTTTGGGGCACTCATGCACTGGCTGGGGGGAGGGGGTTGTTAATGGGTCCTTTGGGGCACTCATGCACTGGCTGGGGGGGTTGTTAATGGGTCCTTTGGGGGCACTCATGCACTGGCTGGAGGGGGTGGGGAGTTGTTAATGGGTCCTTTGTGGCACTCATGCACTGGCTTGGGGGGTTGTTAATGGGTCCTTTGGGGCACTCACGCACTGGCTGGGGGGGTGGGGAGTTGTTAATGGGTCCTTTGTGGCACTCATGCACTGGCTGGGGGGGCTGTTAATGGGTCCTTTGGGGCACTCACAAACTGGCTGGGGGGGGTTGTTAATGGGTCCTTTGGGGGCACTCATGCACTGGCTGGAGGGGGTGGGGGGTTGTTAATGGGTCCTTTGGGGCATTCATGCACTGGCTGGGGGGGTTGTTAATGGGTCCTTTGGGGCACTCATGCACAGGCTGGGGGGGTTGTTAATGGGTCCTTTGGGGCACTCATGCACTGGCTGTGGGGTTGTTAATGGGTCCTTTGGGGCACTCATGCACTGGCTGGGGGAGTTGTTAATGGGTCCTTTGGGGGCACTCATGCACTGGCTCGGGGGGTTGTTAATGGGTCCTTTGGGGCACTCATGCACTGGCTGAGGGGGGTTGTTAATGGGTCCTTTGGGGGCACTCATGCACTAGCTGGGGAGGTTGTTAATGGGTCCTTTGGGGCACTCCTGGCCTCAACAAGGACTCATATGGCATTCATATGTGTGCACTTACCAGCATCGGCAGGTGGGCTCACTCCTGCCTCAGCATCCCCAATCTCATGGATAGCCTCAAGGTGGAGGACACTGCTGCAGCGCTCCTCCCATGTCTGCAGCCTCAGTGGGAAGAGGGCCCTCCACCTGTGCCACTGCTGCGTTGCCGGTGTGTTGCGATCAGGTTTCGCACCCTCAGTCTGAAGTCATCTCCACCTCTTGTGGCAGTCCTTTACGCTCCTTGTCGTCACGCCCACAGCTGTGCACTTGCGTGCAGCTTCGGCCCACACATCCTTCCTGCGCTGCTGTGTTGCACGCCGTTAGTCTGCACTAAACAGCATTTCGGCATGCTGCACAATATGGTCCACCAATACAGTGAGCTCCGCCTCGCTGAAGCGATTTTTTTCGTTGTCTCAGGGCAGGGATCCAGGGTGACATGCTGGTGGTCCTTTTAGGCTTCTCAATGTGCAAATTTAACATGTGCTGACTCTGGATGGCAGTGGATTGTGCTTTATATGATGGCCGCCTCTCTATTTCCGGTTTTCACGGTCATGGTCTTTCCGCTTCCTTGTCCGTGAGGATGGCGGCGGACACGGTTTTTACACTGCTTGTAGGGCCGCTATGTCCATTTCCGTGGGTGTTTACGCGGCGACGGTGACACCGTTTTCGCGTCTGTGTGGTGCGTGTGACCGACAGCCCGTAATCGCCCGATCTTTCCGCAACCTTGCAGACGCAGAAACTTTATTACTGTTGTCACGGAATCACCGCATTCCGGACCGGAGAACTTGTAATGAGGCCTGTGTTTCCACGAACATAGTGTGTGGACATTCCTTTGTGGGTGCTTGGGGACTATACTGTACTTAAGAACCAGCCCACATCACCGCCTGAAAGCTTAAGCCTTGATTGCTCGTCCATGTTTTACCAAATAGAGAATCTTGGCTGGGGTGATCTGTGCTTTGACTCTGCCATATAGAGAGCAGGAGTACAGCTACCCCCTCCAGTCTTTACATTGATGTATGAGTCTTTTTCCTGTACAACAATGGAATTTCTATAGGAGGTTCCAGAAAGATTTTCAGTGGCCACTGGCTGGGTCATTTCAGATAGACCATTTGGTTGTACTGAAAGGGGCATTGGAGAATAGGAAGTCGAAGGGTTTTGCAAGCCAAGTGGTCTGCTTTCTTCGCATGGTATAGAGAAGCTGTGATTCGCCTCAGACAAAGCCAGGCGAGTTCCCTAAGGAACTCACAGGCTAAATTAGAATGGGAACTTGACCAGTATAAACATGCTTCCAATGTTGGCCGGGTTAACATCAAAAGCACCAAAAAGACAGGACTCTATCCCAACCTGCTCAATGTCATTAAGAAAGAATGCTCAGAGCAGACACATACGGCACCCCCAGTAGACTAACTTCATGAAATGCTGTCACCCTATTCTCCTCCACTGCCAGTGGTCCCGGCTCCCCTGCCTCACCCAGCACCCCATCCCAACCTGCCTCAACCAGTGGCGGTGCCACCTCTGCCATCAACTCCGGCAGCTCCCTCCCTCTCCACCACCCCTACCTCCTCCACCTCGGGTGATGCATCTCCATCCACCTCTGTGTCACTTTCCCTGGCAGCTGCCCCGCATACGCACTATTCACCTTACTTTACCAGGGGAGGTGCCAAACAGCCCCCTCTGACTTCCTTAGCACCAAATGCAGCCTCCACTTATCAGAGATGGCACAGCCTAGAACACCAGTGGTCATCTGCCTTCATACGCAAACCTTGTGCCTCAGCAGATCCGGGGTCACCCCTTGCCAATGCATCTCCTTCCTAAACAAGACATTCAACTGTCATACTCTTCCATGGATGAGCCTCCTACGCTTCACACTATGGATGCGTCCGCTGCTGCCCAAGGGGACACTGCTCTCCTACCCATGCGCACATACCCTCAAACTGATGTTGCTAATCCTGCTATTAGAATACACATTCCATGGAGCTCCGCTGACTTGTATCATATGGCACAGCAATTCCCCAATCTGTCTAACAACTCTGCTGCTTTCATGGAACATTTGACCACTGTAATTGTGTACAATGATCCCACGATTGGGGACCTGAAGCGGCTCCTCTGTGCAGTGCTCAAAGACACTCTATACAAACAGATTATGGACAAACTCCAGTGGCCCGACACTCTCCCTGCCGCCACTGCCATTACTGCTACTGTGGATGCGCTTGCCACCCTCATCGAACAGAAATACCCAAATCGAACTGGTGCAAAGTTGATGCATGCAAGGAAAGGCAGTCTGAATCACCTTCTGATTATCCTTCTAGATTGCATAACTGTTTTCCTAAATACTCTGCCTTGGCATTGCTAATGCTGGAGACCAAGCACAACCTGCGCTCATGTCTCGCACTTTGTTATTGGTCTCCTCCCTTAAATTCAGAATGATATTCAAAACGTGCAGATCGATGGGCAAGGAGGCAGATCACTGGAAGCGAACATTTTAGCTTATAAAGTCTCAATTGTCCCGACAATCTTGTATGCACTAGAGGCTTTCCCTTGGAAACAGGTGGCGCCTATCGAGAAGTTAGAAGGAAAGATTTTGCGCTCTATGTTAAGCCTCCCTCCCGGCACGCCGGTACAAGCCATTAGACTGGAATTGGGGCTGGCGTTGTTGAACATGTGTTGGTTGGTTGCCTCTTGGAATCTATGCGCAAGAATAAAGTTTGAGTTAGCTGGCTCGGACAGTTTATTATCACTGACTACAGCCCATGCAAGTAGGTATGAATCAAGCAAGTGGTTTAGGGAACTCGAAGAAAGGGTAATAAACTACATGCACACAATAGGAATTACACAAATTCCAGAATCTTGGCTAGATTACAACTTGGCCAAAATTCCGGACAAAGCAAGGACCAATGACATTGGCCCTCATTACAACTCAGGCGTTAAGGGTTTAACGGCGCCGTCGGCGCCGTTAACCCTTAACGCCTGATTACAAGTGTCCCTTTGCAGGTTGGTGTTTAACGCCTGCTTTTAGCAGACGTTAAAAATCCAACCCGCAAAGGGACTTTTGAGCTAATTACGGCACCGTAATTTACGGTTCCGTAATTAGCGCCTTCCCCATTCCCATTATGCCCTATGGGGGCAAAAATGGGAATGGGGAAGGGGAAATGGTGAATGGGGAATTACCGCCCCACTCACCTTGGAATGGGGCGGTAATTCCGCCATCCACCATGGCGGAATCGTAACCTTAGCGGCATGGACCCTGGTGCTAATAGCACCATGGTCCTCCGCCAAGGTTGTAATGAGGGCCATTGATTCTGCATTGACTCACCTTGGCACCCTAAAGAAATTCAAAGAGTGTGGGCCTCATTACACGGATGGCGGTGAACCATGGCGCTATTAGCGGCATGGTTCATGCCGGTAAAATACCAGCACCGCCTTGGTGGAAAGGGGAATTACCGCCCTATTCCAAGGTTGGTGGGGCGGTAATTCCCCCTTCCACCATTGCCATTCCCCATTCCCATTTTTGCCCTATAGGGCTCTATGGGAACGGGGAAGGCGCTAATTATGGTACCGCAAATTGCGGTAGCGTAATTAGCACCATGGTCCCTTTGCGGGTTGATTTTTACCGCCTGCAAAAAGCAGGCGTTAAATTCCCCAACCCGCAAAGGGACCTCGTAGTAAGGCGTTAAGGATTTACTGGTACCGGTAAAATACCGGTACCGGTAAACCCTTACCGCCATCCGTGTAATGAGGCCCTATGTCAGGCAGGCGTTTAATAGAAGCAGCCCTAGTCCTTACTTAATAAGGAAACAATATCTGGAAATGACACGGTTTATGTTGTCTCTAGACTACAAATGATTAAGGTTCTGGAAAACACGGGTGCTTGGAGAGGAATACCTAGAGAACTAAGACTATGGGCCTCATTACACGGAAGGCGGTGAGCCATGGCGCTATTAGCGCCATGGCTCATGCCGGTAAAACACCGGCACCGCCTTGGCGGAAAGGGGATTTACCGCCCCATTCCAAGGTTGGTGGGGCGGTAAATCCCCCTTCCGCCATTGCCCTTCCCCATTCCCATTTCTGCCCCATAGGGCTCTATGGGAATGGGGAAGGCGCTAATTACGGCACCGCAATTTTGCGGTGCCGTAATTAGCTCCAAGGTCCCTTAGCGGGTTGGTTTTTAACGCCTGCAAAAAGCAGGCGTTAAAGCACCAACCCGCTAAGGGACCTCGTAGTAAGGCGGTAATGGTTAACGGTCACCGTTACCATTAACAGTGGCCGTTAACCATTACCGCCTTCCGTGTAATGAGGCCCTATGGCCCTCATTAGGACTCCGGCGGAAAACCATGGTGCTATTAGCATGGTCGATGCCGGAGTCCGCCATGGCGGAATGGGGAATTACCACCCCATTCCAAGGTTGGCAGGGCGGTAATTCCCCATGACACCATGGCCCTGGCCCATTCCCATTTTTGCCCCATAGGGCATAATGGGAATGGGGAAGGCGGTAAGTACGGTACCGCAAATTGCGGTACCGTACTTACCTCGAGAGTCCCTTTGCGGGCCCTTACTTTAACGGCTGGTCTAGACCAGCCGTTAAGGTCGGGTCCCGCAAAGGGACCTCGTAGTAAGGCGTTAAGGGTTTAACGGCGCCGACACCTTTTATGGCGCCATTAACCCCTTAACGCCTGGGTCCTAATGAGGCCCTATGTCGGCTATGTGGGAGATACATAGAGATGGCCAGACACCTTTTCACCCAATGTGAGGAATTAGGGGTTGCATACAAGAGAGTGTACGAAAAGTATCGCGACTATAAGACTGATCAGTTCTGGAGTGAGTTGTTTTCGGCTAAATCATAAATTCTAAATCATGCAGTGTTTTATGTGTGGGGATTAATCACTAAAAGAATAGCTGAGGCTGAAGACATTAACGAAAAGTAATTTTAGGCTGGTTCCACATGGTATATTATATGTATTTGTTTTATTTGGGAATCACATTTTCTTGTCCAGCTATTTATTTTATTATATCTAGGATTGTAAGTAATACTTACAGGTTTTAAGATGTAAATTTACTTATTTTATCGAGTTTCATAAGAAGTAAATGTGTATATTTCACTGTGTGTAGCTGAATAAGATGTAAATGTGTATATTTTCATTCAGCATTATAAGAGGTTTTTTGAGTTGTTAGTGTAAAAAAGATGCAAGTCATCCAAAACACACTGGCCCTCATTAGGACCCTGGCGCTAAGGGGTTTGCGCCAGCGTTAGCTGCGCCGACCCCTTACCGCCAACTACGAGTTCCCATAGCGCCATGGCCATTTTTCCGCCCGCATTTTGCGGGCGTAAAAATCCATGGCGCTATGGGACCTCGGTGTTAATTACGCCACCGTAGTGTACGGTGGCGTAATTAACACCTTCCCCACTCCCATTGAGCCCTATGGGTCCGAAATGGGAATGGGGAAGGGTAAATGGGTCAATGGGGACTTACCGCCCCGCCGACCTCGGAATGGGGCGGTAAGTCCGCCATCCGCCATGGCGTAAAGGGACTTTGCGCCATGGCGGAAAAGTCCGCCGATGGCGGAAAAAATCCGCCAGGGTCCTAATGAGGGCCACTATAAATAAATAAATAAATAAATACATGAAAACAACTATATTTATGCTAGGAATACAGACCGCAGGGAATCCCAAGTGGTTACAGATAACCAGATGGGAGCAGTTACAGTCAAATACGACAATCAAAGGACTGGTTTAGAGAAGAATTGAAGGCCATTGGACGCATTACCCTCCACAATAAGTATGTGCTGGACTTGATTATAACACTGGAAGGTGGCCTGTGCGCCAAGATCGGGACTTCCTGTTGGGCATAGATACCTGCCCATGATGGTGAAAATGGAAACTTCACAGAGGCAACAAAAATGCTGTCAACCCTAATTACGAAGACAGAGGAAGAAGTAGACGAAACAGAGAAAGATGATTGGTTTTCATATCTGTTTTCATGGATTCCAACCTGGTTGGCAAATGCTTTTAAGCTACTTGGAGTGATACTAGTGTTGGTATTGTTAGAATTTTGTCTTGTAAGGATCTCAATAGGACAATGCAAGAAGACGGCAAAGAAAGCTATTGGGATGAAGATAATTATTGATATGAAGGGTGATTGCACACCACAAACTGAAGACACCACTCATGAGAACACAAAGAAGAGTTTGCCATCACACCTAGGGATGAAGTTTATACTAACCAAAGGATCCTAAGAACTATATTGGATGTTGGGTATTCTGTCAACCAAATAGAAAATGTTGTCACACGACCTGGAGTGTGGGTGAGCAGGAAGAATGCAGGCGACCTGATGGGGTGGCAAAAGTGTGGATCCCAGAGAAATCAAGGTGTGTAGGGAAGATGAAGAAAGTTGTAGAAGAATAAGTGGTCAAAGACTCGACCAGAGAGAGGAATGTAGAGGAGCAAGTGTGTACATCACTGACAGGTTCCCCCCCTCCCCACCATCGTATTGGAACAGTAGCAGAGGAGCCCTATATGTGTGACACCAGGTATTGGGCCTCATTACGACCCAGGTGCTAATGGGTTAACGGCGCCGTTAAAGGCTGCGGCGCCGTTAACCTATTTGCGCCTAATTACGAGGTCCCTTTGCGGACCCCGACCTTAACGGCTGGTTTTACCAGCCGTTAAAGTAGGGACCCGCAAAGGGACCTTGGTGCTAAGTACGGTGCCGCAATTTGCGGCACCGTACTTAGCGCCTTCCCCATTCCCATTGAGCCCTATGGGGCAAAAATGGGAATGGGGAAGGGCCATGAAGGAAGGGGGAATTACCGCCCCGCCAACCTTGTAATGGGGTGGTAATTCCCCCTTTCTCCATGGCGGAGTCGGTAAGTTACCGGCATGGACCATGGTGCTATTAGCACCATGGTCCTCCGCCTGGGTCGTAATGAGGCCCATTGTCTGAATATCACACTGAGTGTATGAGAGACGTTATGCACTTAAGCAATATGAATGTAGCCTTGCACTGAGAAAGACTGATGTCATCACACCGCAATGGATATTGAAGAGCTGTAAAGAAAGTCTGATCACTGACGTCATAAACAAAAGATACAGGATGTACTGAAACGATATATAAATATTATGAGAATAAAGATGTAATTAAGAATGACAAGAGAAACATGTCATTGAAAATGAAGAAATCATAAGTATCAAAGACAAAAGTAAAGAGATTAAGTGAGTGTACATACACATAAATGCAAGCTAGAAGAAACATATAGAAGCTTATGGCAGAAGGAAATATACCAAAACTAAAGCAGCCATGAGCCCTCCGACTCAGTGCGCCAGGGGACCACTCCGATAGTGATAGTGCGTGGTACAAATGTCCTTTAACATTAACATTAACATTAACATGTTGAATTTAATCAAGCTACCTCGGAAACAGACAAGGGCGCAGAGTCAGGAGGTGTTTGAAAAGCAGCTTTGTGTGAGAAACAAAGAAAAGTCTATTAGCTTGAGTTCAAGAATGCCATACCAGTGAATAATTGCAAGGCACAGGGGGAGTCAAAAGGATAAGCCGATGGGCGTAGGACATATTTCTCTTAGATTAAGCGGAGAAGGAAACATCTACAAGTGCCAAGTATTGGACAATCAAAGATGCTAAAAGCATACGTAAGGTGGAATGATGAGAGGGCAAGAAAAGTAATAACACCCAGCACAATTAAATCAAATAGCAGTAAATAAAATTAGGTGAGCTGAAGCACTTCTTGTAGGTGAATAAAAGTCTTGCACAATGTTTTAGAAGTCTTTATAGAAAAAGTAGAAACAATGTAGGGCCACAAGCTGGGAGGCTTGTGAGAGGTAGAAGATGCAAGCAACTCCACAGAAGTAACTAAGACAAGTCACAACTGAGATCAAGTAAGGCTACACAACAAGAGGTAAGTCCTCTCAAAATTTACAGTACCCTTGGTTAGAAGAAATGGTTCCAGCTGGCTTCTGTTCCTGTGCAGCTCAGTAGATCCTGTTGTTCCTGGGCCTCAGTCGTGGGGACAAGAGGGAGGACTTCTGGGGACTCCTACACTGCAATGGGGTGGTCAGCGGCAGAAAAGGACAAACTTCTATTCAGCGGCACTTCGTGGTTTCAGCTGCTCGCGTCTCAGCAAATAGCACCACTTCCGTCTCACGGATACCACTCTGGACTTTCCCCTCATCTTGGGTCCAGCACTCTGCTGAGGTGGCTCAGGCTTGGTCAGTCCTGCTTACTGGGAGTCCGGGGGGGATCTTCCAACAACCCTGGTCCATTTTAAAAGTGATGCACTCCGTTTTGTGTTCCTCTCCCTGGCACTTCTGTTCAGGCAGCAGCAGCAGAAGTACAACCAGCTCCGAGAGGATGTCCAAACGAGTTCACTTTGGAGTTGATTGGTCCCACCAACTCAAGGGGAGAAGTCGTCCTTGCAGGGCTTCTCTAGTTGAGGCGAATTCAGAGATTCAGCAAAGCAGCAGAGCTTCACCGAGAAAACCAACGGTCCAGGAGTTGCAGCAGGCGTCTCTTCAAGTTCTTCGGATTCCTTCGTCCAGTGGTCGACTCTGCCTTCCAAGCCAAAAAGCCTCGCCTTTTATGCAGGTTTCTCCCATTTATTCCAGCCTAGCTGTCACACACACAGCAGGGTGGCTGTCCTTGTCGGACAGCCAGCCGGCCAATCACATTTGAGTGCATTCCTGTAACCAAGGGGATTAAGCAGAGGGAGTTTCGGGCACCTCCCTCACTTCCTGCCCCTGCCAGACATACTGGAGCTAGAGGCGGGCTATACTCGGCAATCCCGCCAAAGCCAACACGAACAAAGGGACCAAACCTGGTTTGGCGCACAGAGTGAATCTCAAGAAGGACCTTTACAACAAGAAATGGTGAAAAAAGAAGCCCAGGCCATTTTGACAAAATGGGTACCCATGGGTCCTTCACCATGGCTGTAATTGCAGTATGCGTTAAAACACACAATGGTAGTAAAAAGTGAACCACTGCCACCAGCCATTAATTATAGAAAGGGTAACATAAAAATGTTACATGAGAAACTAGCCAAAGGGGATACTAAGTAACCCCTTCAGCATCCTGTGGTAAGATAGTGTGTGCTGGGTCTAGAAAGTTACAAAATGTAAGTAAAGTCAATTTCACTTCACTGCTCTTGGAAACAGTAGTTTATCCGAGAAAATGTATTCAAACCTTTGGGAAATCTAAGAGACTTCCCTGTGCCACTGCACTGAAGGTGCTGTGTGTCACAAGTCAAAGATGATGCCTATGAGGTTTGTCAGACTCCAAAGTCACAAGAAACACAGAGTCCAAACCACAAAAAAATACATGACTGTGGGTAAAAGGTCTCACTCTCTCCAGGTTAAAAATGAAAAAGTCCTAACGTTCAGCAAAAGTGCTGGTGGTCTCTAAGGTAGAAAGGAATTAGCACATTTCTGAGAATTCTCCCTACCACCATCAGACCCTTCAGTAGCCACAGAAGGCTCTAATGGGTTTGACATTTGCGGCAGTGGGGAAGAAATCATCCCCCCCAGGTGAAAGAAGATTAATACCTGCTGATCTAGTCTTAATTCCACCCACATATAGGCAGGCACATCAGATAAGCCCCCAAGTGAGGATTGTCCTGATGATATGGAATTGATGTGTAAGTTGGGGTTATAGACCCAGACTTCAGGGGAGACATAAAGGTGTTCCTACAAAACCTTGGGAAAGATATCCTGTCAGATCCGACATGAAGAAAACATTGCATAGGGGTGCTCAAAAGACCAGTTTTTCCTAGAATAAGGGACGAGGCCAGGAAAGATGTAACAGAAAGGGGTACCCAAGGATGTTGGTAAGCTGATGAAACCCCCCATTGCCCCACCCCGACACCCTACAAGAACCCAATCCTAGACGGGTTAAAGAAGAACCTGAGACTCTTCCCGACCTAGCCTTTGCCCAGAGGAATGATCCACTGCTGGCCGAAGCATTCTTGTTAGTTCTACCCTAACGACGAGGCCGGGAGAAAGGAGGAAACCTTTCCTTTTTAAATCGTGCTGTTAATGTACAGGGGAGACACCACTTCGAAGGGCTTTATTAGAGCCCAGTTGGTGGTACCGTAGAGTCACAAACAAATTTGCCATCGAAATAGCACTCCCACTTTTGACAGGCAGTCATCTAGGGCAGACAAAAACCTAGGCACAAATCCTTTACAAATTTTACTAACCCGGAATGAACACAGATATTAATAAATGTTTGCAATCCTGCGCAATCTGCCACAAGACCAGTACCAATATACCACCACCAGTACCTTTACAGCCACTCCCCATTATTGAAATTCCCTTTTCCCGAATTGGTATGGATATTGTGGGTCCCCTAGAAACATCCAAGTTAGGGAACAAGTATATTCTGAATATTGTTGACTATGCCACGCAATATCCGGAAGCTTTTTCCTTTAGAGTTAATACCAGCGAGCAGATCCTGAAGCACCTACTCCCATTCTTTTCAAGAGTAGGATTGGTAAGGACATTTTAACAGATCAAAGCTCTACGTTCATGAGCAAACTCATGGGAGAAGTGAAACAGCTCTTACTAAGGACTTCAGTACTGAAGACCATCTTGTGAAATTTAGTGGAGCAAGACGGAAGGAATTGGGATCAGATAGTACCTTGGGCTTTATTTGCCTTAGGAATACCCCCATGCGTCCACGGGATTCTACCTGTTGAATTGTTTTACGGGAGGGAACGCCAAGATATCCTGGACATGGTAAGCTACACCGGGGAAGATAGAGGAAGCCCCAATTCCACTTTACCAAACCGCGTACCATCTCAAGGAACACATGACTGCCGGAAGATCTTTAGTCCAAACCCATATGGCCAAGGACGAGGAACAACAGAAAAACGCATACAATGAAAAAGTTACCTTAAAATCCTTCTCGGTAGGACAGAAAGTACTGGTATTCTTACCAACCTCTGAGAATAAATTAATCTCTAAGTGGCATGTGTCAGAAGCTCCCTTTTTTCTCACCTTTTTCTCCTTGCTGGTGCCCTTCCGGGATGAGGCTTCTTTCTTTTTCAACGAGCGTGACTTGTACAAGCCAGAACGCGAGTCCTCGGGTTCCAGCGTGGAAGCCGGCTACCAAGCCGGTAGCGTTCGAAATCCAGGGACAGAGTCAAATAGATCCAGGAAAGAGGATATCGGAAGGTAAGGAATAGAAAAGGGGTTTTCCAGGATCGAAGGAATTAGAAGCACGAAAAACAGAGAGCGAACTCGGACAACGTCTAGTAACTCGTAGGGGTAGAGTTGAGACGTGCAGAGCCGCGGGCCGTGTTGGTTTTCTAGGAAGCTGGCGAATGCACGCAAAGGCTAGACCGCAACAATTCTGACTCGGTGGCCATTTTGGATGGGTCGCAGCGTTAACACTGCAATGCATTATGGACCATGAAGTCCAGAAGGGTCGAACCGGCCATTCATGACAGCATGCCTCCTCCTGAGGCCGGACCCACCGGGTTTGCCCAGGTGAATTCGATGAAACCTTTGCAGTAGATGAGGAGCATTCATGTTAGAAACTGTTTCCCATGTACGTTCACTGGGGGGGGGGGTAACCTTTCCACTCAACCAAGTATTGTAGTTGTCCTCGTCTATATCTGGAATCACATATCCTGGAGGCTTCGAATTCGACCTGATCATTTATGAGCACAGGATTAGGTCTTGGAACTGTCTGATTGGATTGTACATATAGCTTCAATAAGGAGGTGTGAAAGACCGGATTAATTCTTTTCCAGGAATCTGGGAGTTGGAGTCGATATGCCACTGGTTTAATGACTTCTTTGATGGTGAAGGGTCCGTAAAACCTGGGAGCCAGTTTGTTGGGCCGTAGATGCCAAGGAAGGAGTCTGGAGGAAAGCCAGACCTCGTCCCCTATTGACTAAGAAGGGCTAGGTCTTAGTTTGGCATCTGCGTACCGTTTTACAGCTATCCTGGCCTTTTCCAAGTGTTCTTTGGCATCCTTGTGAACGTTCACCAACTTTTCAATCCAAGAATCAACTGCAGGTACCGGGGTTGGATGAGGCAAAATGGATGGTAAAACCGACGGATGGAATCCTTGACTGCAAAAGAATGGGCTTGTCTTGATGGCCGAATGATCCGAATTGTTATAAGCAAATTCAGCTACCGGAATCAATAGCGACCAATCATCCTGGACCCTGCTAGCAAAACAGCGGAGATATTGTTCTAGATTCTGGTTAGTTCTTTCTGTGATTCCGTTGGTTTGGGGATGATATACTGAAGACAATGCCCGCTGAATGCCTGTAACGCTCACCTGATTCCCGTAGAGGCGCCGGCCTTGACTGGGCGTATACAGTATCTTCAAAGGTGATGTGTAACACACGGCTGGCTCTTTGGGCTGGACCTCTGTGCACTGTATGTCTGACTCGAAGGGTAAGGTGTCTGCAGATAGAAAATATGGGATTAATGAACTGGGTTATTGAATGTCTCTCTCTTCTTCCCTTTCTCTTCTCCTGTAGAACCCCAAAGGTTAACGCGCTCACCTTAGGTAAGTGAACGCCGTGCTCTCCATCTGCCTCGGGGCAGGGTGCTGTAACCAGTTTCTTCACTGGATAAGGGGAGCAGGCCTCTTGACTTCAGAGGACTGCTGTCCGTCGTTTACTGCACGAACGGTAAGTTTCGAGTAATTCTAATGTTTTTAAAAGTCTTTAGTAATGATGTCTCTTGTTTTGCAGGGTTCCGGCGATGGCGGATGACGGGCTGAAGCGAGTTGAAGATGGAGCCCGTGTGATTAATAGAAGCGCCTGGAAGCACGTAAGTAAGCGCTTGTTGCCTGCTTCACGGTGCGCTCTAACTGTCTTTTTATTTTGCAGGTACAAGTTCGGAGCGGCTGCAGGGTGCCGGAATACCCACTGGGTTAGATGTGGAAAGGAGTAATGGCACGTGAGTATTAAAGTTCCCCAATGTCTTTAAACGCACCTTGTTTTGTCTTTCAGATGCGGGATGCAGCGCCGAAGGCCTCCGGAGCGTGCGAAGAGTTGGTAAGCTTTTGTCTTTCAGATGCCGGAATGCAGTGCGAAGACCTCCGGAGCGCACGAAGAGTAGGTAAGCCTTTGTCTTTCAGATGCCGGAATGCAGCGCGAGGCGTTGGTGACAGCCGATGGACCAGGTAAGTGAAGCGCTGTCACTGAAGACCGTAATGCTAACCTGTTCTTTCTTGTCTTTATAGGTGTTGCTGAAGACAGGATTCAGGATGGTAAGCCTTTTTCCTTAGGCCCAGGATCAGATGCAGAAGACACGATGAGCGTTCTGCTGCAGAGGATGCAGAATAACGCAAAGCAAGATTCATCCATCGGGTGTGGTTTAAATAGCCTCCTGTAGTGCTTAGGCGTCTCCTTCCACAGCCACGCCTAGGTAAGAAAAGAGTTCCTGCTTTCCAGAAGAGTTCCAGTGTTCTGAACCTAGGGAGTGGCTCCTGCCCCACCCAACAGGAAAAGTAGTTCCAAACAGAAGAGGATCAGAGGCTCAACTGGCAGGCAAGTAAGCAGCATGGTCTGCTGCAGGTAAGTCCACCCAAGCATTATGAGCCCGGCGCTTCCAGCGCTGGGACTGGGCATATTTATGAGCCTGGTGCCACTGGCGCCAGGACTGGGTCCAAAAGGTCCCAATTGGGACTGGTTGGCACTCGAAACCTGGGTTATGGATCTGCTTCCAAGGGAGTTGGGAAAACCCTGACCTTTTGGAAGCAGAGATCATGACAGTACCCCCCCTCAAGGCCCCTCCCAAACCGGGCTTCTCCGGGGGTTTTGGCTTGTCAGGAAATGTTCGGTGAAATCTTTTGATTAGGCGAGGAGCGTGGACATATTCAGCAGGCTCCCAGGATCTCTCTTGGGGGCCGTAGCCTTTCCAGTCAATTAGGTAAAATAGTTTAGATTTGGAGATCTTGGAGTCCAGAATGCTTTTGACTTCAAACTCGAGTTCTCCATCAACTAGGATAGGTTTTGGAGATTTAGTTAGTCGGGTTTGAGGTTGCACGGGTTTTAATAGAGAGACGTGGAAGACCGGATGTATCTTCATGTGCGGGGGCAAGTCCAACTTGACCGCTACTGGGTTTACTATGGTAGTGATGGAATAGGGACCAAGGTATCTTGGGTTGAATGTGCGTGGCCCTTTTAGATGTAGATATTTGGTGGATAACCAGACTTGATCCCCTACTTGATATTGAGGGGCTTCCTTCCGATGTTGATCTGCTCCTTTCTTGTATTGTTCTTTAGCCCTTTGAAGGTGAGAAACAGCTTCCTTAAAGGCTTGGGTGATTGTAGAATGCAGGTAGTCTACTGCTGGTGTTTCAAGATCTTGGAGGGGATCCAACTCCGAGGTTCGAGGGTGACTGCCATATAAAAGAAAAAACGGGGTTTTCCCAGTTCCCGAATGGACAGAGTTATTGTAGGCATATTCGGCTATCCAAAGGATGTCTTTCCAAGTTTTTTCAGTTTGTTGCAGCATGCAGCGTAAATACTGTTCCAGAGTTTGATTGGTCCTCTCGGTTTGTCCGTCGGTCTGAGGGTGGTGACTGGCCGATAGTCTCACATCAATTTGAGCTGACCGACAGCAACTTCGCCAAAAATGAGAAATAAATTGACTACCTCGATCCGATATTAGAACCGAAGGAAAACCGTGCAGTCGGACGATGTTTTCAAGAAATTCTCGGGCCAGAGTTGCGGCTGTTGGCAAGCCTTTGAGCGGAATGAAATGCGCCATCTTGGAGAATAAGTCCACGATTACTAGAATCGTATTGTATCCGGAGCATGGAGGTAGATCGGTGATGAAGTCCATAGAAAGCGTATGCCAAGGGCGAGGTGGGATGTCAATAGGGCGTAAGAGGCCTGCTGGTCTTTCCTTTTGACTCTTGTTTTGGGCGCATACTCCACAGGACATTATAAAGTCTCTGATATCTTTTTTCCAAGACGGCCACCAGAAGTAGCGCTTGATCTTTTCTGAGGTCTTGGCCATACCGGGATGTCCTTCCATTAAAGAATCGTGATAACAAGAGATTACTTTTTTCTGTAAATCTGTGCTAGGCAGGTATAATCGTTCTTGGAAATACAATAAGTTGTCCTTTACTGCAAAGTCCTTTCCCTGCAGATGCCAATTCTGTATGTCTGCTGGAGTTACAAGTTGCCTGGCTTTATCCTTAACTTCCTCTATGGATTGTGTGGCGATTACACCCAGAATTCTTTGTTCGGGAATGATTGGTACAGGTTTAGGGTTGATCAAGTGTTCTTCCACTCCCATCCGAGAAAGGGCATCAGCTTTACCGTTTTTTGTACCAGGTCGATAGGTAATTATGAAGTCAAACTCGGCAAAGAATAATGCCCAACGGAGTTGTCTAGAGGATTGGGCTTTTGCGGTTTTAAAATATTGCAGGTTTCGATGATCCGTAATCACAGTAACGGTGTGTCGGGCCCCCAGCAGATAATGCCGCCAAGCCTTAAAGGCAGACTTGATAGCCAGAAGTTCCTTGTCAGTAATCGTGTAATTGATTTCAGGAGGCGAGAATTTGCGGGACCAAAATGCCACGGGATGCAACTGATTGGTTACCGGGTCCTTTTGTGATAGAACTGCCCCCATGGCAAGGCTTGAAGCATCAGTTTCCACGATGTAGGGGAGTTCGGGGCGAGGGTGTTTTAAGATTGGTGCAGAGATGAATTTAGTCTTCAAATCCTGGAAAGCTTGTTCCGCCTCGGTAGACCATTCAAAACGTTTGTTTTCCTTTAACAAGGCAGTGATGGGCTGGACTATTCGAGAAAATTCGGGGATAAACCTGCGGTAAAAGTTAGCGAAGCCTAACATGCTTTGCACACCTTTTACGGAGGATGGTGATGGCCATTTGAGAACTGCATCGACCTTCTTTGAATCCATACGCACTCCGCTAGGTGATAATATGAATCCCAAGAATTCAACTTCAGTCACGTTGAAAACACATTTTTCCAACTTAGCGAAAAGTTTGTGTTGACGCAATCTTTCGAGGACCATTTTCACGTGTTTCCGATGTTCAGATTCCGATGAAGAATAAACGAGGATGTCGTCAATGTAAACAACAACACACACATCTATGAGCTCTCTGAGGACATCGTTCATAAAATATTGAAAGGCGGCCGGGGCATTGCAAAGTCCAAAGGGCATGACCTGATATTCAAATAGCCCATATTTGGTGCGGAAGGCCGTCTTCCATTCATCGCCCTCTTTTACTCGTACCAAGTGGTAGGCTCCTCTAAGATCCAGCTTTGTATATATGCATGCTTTTCTGACTTGGTCCAGGAGTTCAGGGATCAAAGGTAACGGATATCTGTTCTTGACGGTGATCTGGTTCAGGGAGCGATAATCTATACAAGTTCTAAGGTCTCCTTCCTTTTTTGGAACGAAGAACAAAGCTGAAGAAGCAGGGGACTTGGAAGGACGAATAAACCCATTTTCCAGGTATTGATCCAGGTATTGTCGAAGGTGAAGGTTCTCAGGCTCGGTGAGGGCATAAATTCTACTACAAGGAGGAGTAGATCCAGGTATCAGGTCTATCTGGCAGTCATAAGACCTATGAGGAGGTAGAGAGTTAGCCTGATCCTTCCGGAAAACATCTTGGTATTCTAGGTATTCGGGAGGTAACTGGGGAGTCTCTGAAGAAATTGCTGCCAGTGCAACACCAGGTGGAGGGTGACAAGTAGAGACACATTGTGGAAACTGGACCGTTCTTGCTCGCCAATCGATCAGAGGATTGTGTTTCTCTAACCAAGGTATTCCTAGAATAATCTGAAACTGAGGGGCCTTGATCACATCGAACACGATCTTCTCATGGTGTCCATCTTGACTTACTAGCGTCACTTCTTGAGTGGTATGCGTTACAGGTCCGGAGGCTATCTCCGTCCCATCCACCGTAGTAATGACGTCCTTTACAGCCTTGGGACAAAGAGTTAGATTCATCCTCAAAACCATTTCATGATCCACATAATTGCCGATGGCACCGCTGTCGACGTAAGCTTCAATTGCATGTAATCGATCCGGATTATCAGGGCTAATGAGGACCATAGGTATCACGAAATGCGAGGTCACGGAACTGGTTTTCACGCTCGGCAAGAGGACCTCTATTCTTGTCGGGCGAGGTCGTTTCCCTGCTCAGATTTTGTAACTTTGGTAACTGCAGCTTCTACTGCCTTCTTGGCAGGTTTCACCGGACAGTCTCGAAGAAAGTGCCCTGAGTTTCCGCAATAGAGGCATAATTGCAACTGTTTTCTCCTTTCCCGCTCCTTTTGTGTTAGAGGACCTTTCAGGCCCCCTATTTGCATGGGTTCCCCGGAGTCTACTCCTTTGGAAGGAGTTGGCGGTTTGGAAAATACTCGAGCATCAAACTTGGAACGATCGGCCTTCCTGTTCTGCAGTCTGTGATCTATTTGAACGACTAACAGGGTAATTCATAGAATTTCGCAGAAAAGTGTCGCAAGCGGCTGGCGCAGAGTGTCCGCGTGCGATTGTCTGCGCCAGGCACGTGCGCTAAAACCGATTTCCGCGCACAGCGTATTCATGGATTTTAGGCTCCCAAACCAGCCGTGGCGCAGAGTATCGCAGCGACCATGCAGCAGCGCCAGTAACGCCCCCAAGAACGCCCTCGCGCAAGGAAAAGCCATCAAAATCGCTAAATCATCGCAAAGGGCTGCGCTAACCCTGGACCAGTTTACAGGGCTGCCAAACAAGGAACGCAAAGCGGGTAACGTGCATATCAGGGGTACGCGTGAAGTTATACACGCGATTAGCCAGGGTGCCAGGGTACGTGTATTTCAGGGGTGCACGGGAAGTTCAACACGCGATAGTCCAGGGAACGTGTATTACAGGGGTACGCGGGAAGTTCAACACGCGATTGTCCAGGGAACGTGTATTACAGGGGTACGCGGGAAGTTCAACACGCGATTGTCCAGGGAACGTGTATTACAGGGGTACGCGGGAAGTCTTACATGCGATTAGCCAGGGCACGTGTAATACAGGGGTACGCGGGAATTATCACACGCGATTTGGCAGGGTACGTGAATTACAGGGTTGCGTGGGAATTATCACACGCCATTTTGCTGGGTACGTGTATTACAGGGGTGCGTGGGAATTATCACACGCGATTAGGCTGGGTGGGTCCTCACAGGTGTTCCCTGTACACCCTCCACGGCCCCTGCAGGCAGCCCACAAAACAGGGGACTACCCTGCACACCTGCTCATGTCCCCCTGCACCCCCACCCCCCAGCCACCAGAGGCACCCACCACCAGGCCCCCACCCATGTCTCCTACCACCCCCACCCCCCAGCAGTGCAGGGGCAGCCTCCACCAGGCCCCCACTCATGTCTCCCACCACCCCAACCCCCCAGCCACCAGGGGCAGCCTCCACCAGGCCCCCACTCATGCCCGACTCATGTCTCCCACCACCCCCACCCCCCAGCACTGTGGGGCACCTGCCAGCAGGCCCCAACCCATGTCACCCACCACCCCCACCCCCCAGCAGTGCAGGGGCATCCTCCACCAGGCCCACACTCATGTCCCCTATCACCCCCACCCCCCAGCAGTGCAGGGGCAGCCTCCACCAGGCCCCCACTCATGTCTCCCAGCGTGCTACGTGTATTCCAGGGGTGCGCGGGAAGTTCCACTCGCGAATAGCCTGGGCGCGTGTATTTCAGGGGTGCGCGGGAAGTTCCACACGCGAATAGCCTGGGCGCGTGTATTTCAGGGGTGCGCGGGAAGTTCCACACGCGAATAGCCTGGGCGCGTGTATTTCAGGGGTGCGCGGGAAGTTCCACACGCGAATAGCCTGGGCGCGTGTATTTCAGGGGTGCGCGGGAAGTTCCACACGCGAATAGCCTGGGCGCATGCATTTCAGGGGTGCGCGGGAAGTTTTACACGCGATTTCAGCAGGGTACGTGTATTTCAGGGGTGCGCGGGAATTCTCACACGCGATTTGGCTTGGTACGTGTATTACAGGGGTGCGTGGGAAGTTACACACGCGATTAGGCTGGGTGGGTCCTCACAGGTGTTCCCTGTACACCCTCCACGGCCCCTGCAGGCAGCCCACAAAACAGGGGACTACCCTGCACACCTGCTCATGTCTCCCACCACCCCCACCCCCCAGCAGTGCAGGGGCAGCCCCCACCAGGCCCCCACTCATGTCCCCTATCACCCCCACCCACCCAGTCACCAGGGGCACCCTCCACCAGGCCCCCACTCATGTCTCCCACCACCCCCACCCCCCAGCAGTGCAGGGGCAGCCCCCACCAGGCCCCCACTCATGTCCCCTATCACCCCCACCCCCCCAGTCACCAGGGGCACCCTCCACCAGGCCCCCACTCATGTCTCCCACCACCCCCACCCCCCCAGTCACCAGGGGCACCCTCCACCAGGCCCCCACCCATGTCTCCCACCACCCCCACCCCCCCAGTCACCAGGGGCACCCTCCACCAGGCCCCCACTCATGTCTCCCACCACCCCCACCCCCCCAGTCACCAGGGGCACCCTCCACCAGGCCCCCACTCATGTCTCCCACCACCCCCACCCCCCAGCAGTGCAGGGGCAGCCTCCACCAGGCACCCACTCATGTCCCCTATCACCCCCACCCCCCCGCCACCAGGGGCACCCTCCACCAGGCCCCCACTCATGTCTCCCACCACCCCCACCCCCCAGCAGTGCAGGGGCACCCTCCACCAGGCCCCCACTCATGTCCCCTATCACCCCCACCCCCCCAGTCACCAGGGGCACCCTCCACCAGGCCCCCACTCATGTCTCCCACCACCCCCACCCCCCCAGTCACCAGGGGCACCCTCCACCACCCCCACCCCCCCAGTCACCAGGGGCACCCTCCACCAGGCCCCCACTCATGTCTCCCACCACCCCCACCCCCCAGCAGTGCAGGGGCAGCCTCCACCAGGCACCCACTCATGTCCCCTATCACCCCCACCCCCCGCCACCAGGGGCACCCTCCACCAGGCCCCCACTCATGTCTCCCACCACCCCCACCCCCCAGCAGTGCAGGGGCAGCCTCCACCAGGCACCCACCCATGTCACCCACCACCCCCACCCCCCAGCAGTGCAGGGGCAGCAGGCAGTCAGGCAGCAGCAGGTGGGAGCGTGCTCGGGCTCTGGGGGGCAGTAGTTCGGCCTTCCGGGCAGGAGCGTGGTATTCCGTGTGCGTACGCGTGGCCAGCTTGGTACGGAGTGATTTGGCACGTGAAAATCCTGCACGTCAGCGTGAAAACTGAGGAAAGGCCCTCAGCGCGTAAGCGCGTCTGTGACGTGACCCGCACAGGTGTTTCCCACACAGCACGTGATGACAGAGCACACGTGGAAAGACTGCACGTCAGAGTGTAATCGCGTGTGATTGGTGGAAATGGCCCTACACGCAGAAGTGACAAAGCGTGTGATTGGTGGAAATGGCCCTACACGCAGAAGTGACAAAGCGTGTAATTGGTGGAAATGGCCCTACACGCAGAAGTGACAAAGCATGTAATTGGTGGAAATGGCCCTAGCGCGTACACGTCGCGTAAGTGACGCTGGACGTGTGGGCCTGTATAAAAGGTACGTGTAGAACACGTTTTCCTTGTACGTGCTTTTCGTGGAGAGCGAGTGGGTGAATTCTGTACTTCTTGTCGTTTCACACGCGATTTACTTCACGGCGTTTCAAGTTCGTATTCCCTGTTACCTCTGACAGCTTTTTCTCTTTTTTCTCTTTTACTGGTTTACCTGGGCCTGTTCCCTCAAACAGTGTTCCCTTCTACTGTTGTCCTGTCTCCTCAGACAGCGTACAAATCTTCTTTTGGCGGGGGTGTTGCCAACCAAACGTGCTCCTTTTACACGCTCGTTTACCAGGCAGACGGTGAGTCACGCACGTATCTAACATCTGTGCTTGCCCCGTGTGTAGCCTACCCCTTCAGAGGTCATTCTAGGCTGCGTGTGACACGCATACGTTCATTCTTGTGTTACTGGGTGCCACAGCGTAGTGCAGGTTTTTCTTTCTGCACACGTGGTCTAGGAGGGGTTGCGTGCACGTCATCTCCCTTTTTTGGGCCTCCTGTGCGTTGCGTGACCCGTCATCTTTCCCCAGGGGTTACAATCAGCCTTGCTAGAGCACTAGGGTACAATTACCATCTGGTACCCAACCCCTTTGACCCCCAATTGCCCAGGACAATAGTCTACATCCACTCCCATACGCACATTAACATCAGTGCCATGGCTGGGAGGCGAGGATTCCGTAAGGGTGGCAAAGGTGGAAGAGCCACAAGTGGTGGCCGTGGTGGATCCGGTAGGGGACGTGGTCGTAACTTGCAGGGTGAGCCTGTCCCCCCATGTGTGGAGGACCAGTCACGGGCACCCATAATCCCCCCCCCCCCTCCTGTTGAGGCTGATGTGGCTGACACCATCCATGCTCAGCCCTTGTTGGACCAGCCCATTGTGGCACCAGACCTGGCTGACTCCATGGCTGACTTCCAGGTCAGCAGGGCTACGACACGTGCGCTGGTGCACGTTGATGCCATCATGCCACGTGGATCTGGGGCAGCAAGGTCATCTGCTGCACCAAGGAGGCAGGGCGGAGAGGCTGCAGGGGCAGCTGCGGCTCCATCCACCCCAGCCCTCACACACCCAGCCAGGACAGTGTCGGTCCTAGTCCATGCTGCTGACATTCCCCCTGACACCATCACACTAGAGCCAATGCCTGCACCAACTCCCATGCTGAGTGTGCAATCCCACACTCCTGATACAGAGTCCACCAGGGCTCCCGCCCCTAGTGTCCAGAGCGGCGCAGGACACTCAGGATCACCACCACCTTCCAAGCGGAAGAGGAAGAGTGCTCGTCCGGCACAGGCTGATGCCCCAGACACGGCTACACAGTCCGGCCCGTCCAGGAAGCCCAGCTTCACGGATGACGAACTGAATGCACTTGTCGAGTATGTGTCCGGACATGACAACGAGATGGTCATTGTTGCAGGATCCAAGACCACACCTGCACAACGCCAGGCACACTGGCAGACCGTTGCGGACATCGTAAGTGCCCTTGGAATCGTGAGGCGCACAGCCAATGATTGCTATAAGCGCTGGAATTACCTAAAGCGCAGGGCAAAGAGTAAGCTGGCCTCAAGTCATGCCGCAACTCTAGTGACTGGAGGTGGGTCTCCAGTAGTAGACATGGAACTCACTCCACATGAGTCAGTCGCTGGGACCTACGTCACGGAGGAACAGATCCAAGGCGTGGGAGATCTGGCTGATTACGAGGCATTGTCCGGTGAGTGCACATGCATGTGTGTGTCATCCATGTGCATGGTGTGTGTGTGAGGGCTTCTGTTTGTGTGCCAGGTGAGAGTGTGTGCGCCTGAGTCGTATGGGTCAGCCATGTGCTTCATGCAATACTTCCTGCGCAGCTGCATTTGGCCATAGCAGTATCCCTTCTGCCAACAGTAGACATCTAGCCCAACTGCACGCCAGTTGCCCTTGAAGTGTCACCTTGCCACAACATTGTTGCTTATTTTTCACTGTTCATTCAGTCAGATTGTTTGCATTCCCCCACTTTTACTAGCCATGTCGCTGTCCACTAGTCACATGTCTGACATGGCAATGGTGAAGTCGAGTGACTTTGTTACCTGGATATCATTTGTACACACATGTCCCTGTGCAATTGGACCATTTCAGACTGGCAGCTCCAGGTGAAAAATCTGACCTGTTAGAATTAGAAAAGCAATTACATGCGGGAACTGGACTGAATGAATAGGTGCTGCCCTCCTCTCCATCTTCACTCAATAGCAATGGTACATGCCATCTGTGTGATGGCATGTGTGTTTCACCTGGCAATCACAGGCCAATGTGTGATGCCACTGCCAGGCAGCATGCAGAAAATGTGTTCATTTTCCATCTTGGTGTCATCTGTGTGTGCCATTTGCCTGCACTTCATACGCAGTGAGGGTGCATGCATGGGAGGGTTTTAGTCATGTGGGACATGTGTCAATCAAGTACTGGTTCTCTTGCTTCTCAGCCCTCATTGTGTGCCATGGTGCTAATGCCTGTTTCCATTTCTTTGTTTTCATGTCTTTGCAGGGGAAGACGCACCTGATACTGCTGGGGTTGTGGAGATGATGCAGACCCAGGAGGGGTCCGAGGGCCGACCAACCACCAGTGAGGGACGTGGTGTGGTGGTGGGGGAGAACCCACAAGTGCTGCAGGTCGTGCTCTCAAGGGGTGTCTCTGGCTGCACCTCCCCCGAGCTGTACTCAAGTGTTGATTCGGATGAGACCTACGTGCCGTCGCAGGTGAGTGTTCCAGGGAGGGATTCTGTTCTGTCTCACCCACCTGCACCAGGGTCAGAACCCTCCATGGGGATGTCAGTGTTGGCAGCTACGCCTTCGGTGGTTACGGATGCAGGGTCACACTCCGCGACATCTGATCCTGTTCCTGGGCCAGCAGATCAGAGGGGGAATGCAGTCCTGCAGCCTCAGGCAGTGCCGGCACAGCAAGGCGCAGTTCGCCTTGCCCCAGACAGGTGTGGTGCCCGCCGACATGGTGGCCGTACGCCACCCGGCAATACCGCATGGGAGCAATCCATTTACGGTATGGCAACCCAACAGGCTGCATCATCCGAGATGATGGCTCAGGCCATGGATAGGGTGGCCACTTCCATTGTCCCCCCAGAAAGGCTGATGGAGCGACTAGAGCAGGCAACCGACTCCATCTGCCAGTCACACAGGGAGGACATGTTGGGGTCCAACAGGGACAGGCGGGCGGCACTGGCGACTCTGCAGGAGGCCATCTCCATTGAGTCCCAGGGCCACAGGGAATCCCTGAGGCAGGAGCTCCTTCACCTCAGGACGACTCTTGTTGAGCTTGAGGCTTCAACACACCAAAGGACAGAACAGCAGCTGGAGCCTCTCACCCGTACGCTCTCAGCTGAGATGCAGGCAACGAGGGCGGAGGTCCGGGCATCCCGTGAGTTGTTGCATGGGGACCTCCGCACACTCATCCTCCAGAACCAGACCTACCACACCCGCATGCTTGCAGCCATGGAGGAGCAGACTAGGGCCTTGCGTGGGCTGCCTCCCATAGTGCAACCACCTCCGGATGCAGCTGCACAGGGTGATAATAGCGACAGCAGTGATACTCCCACAACAGGGTAGCCGTGTGGGCCATGAGCCCATGGAGGTGTTTTATTTTCCCAGGATCCACGCAGGTGGGTTCTGGTGTGCATCCTGTCCTCGGACCTCCTGGGTGGCCTCCCCAACCCCCCCGGGCCCATCAATGGCCATTTTTGATTGTTTCTTATTTTTATTTTTATTGTTATTTCTTTTATTCCCTATTTTTTTGGGACGATTTGTTGGCTTCCGTGGTTCCTGTGGGCATACGCTGCATTGTGGCTGGGCACATGCAGGCTTGTAATGTATTTGGTTCAGATGCTTGGGTTTGAGTCACACACACCCCTCCTGCTTCCCGTTTCCATGGGCTTGCAAAGGGTGTGCCCAAGTGACAGTGAATTACACAGTGACGTTGGACTCCCATGAGCTGTGTGGGCAGTCTGTAGTCAATACTGTGTATACATTCCTAGTGCATATTGCTGTTGTGTTGTACACTGCATGTTGCATTGATGTGTAACTCATCTTCTGTGTCTACCTCCCAATTTGCAGGTCCCTTCCTCATGTCTACACAAGGACCTCTAGTCTGGAGATGGGGTCCATGTTGGCAGCAGTGCACCTACAACTCTACATGGCGCCAACACTGCACAGTTGGTAGTGGTGGGAGTGCAGGCATTTCCAGGTGGTGAGACTACTAATATGTAACATTTGTGATGTCATGTTAATGGTACTACGTGCTCAAGTATGTTGTTGGTCCGGCATTGCTGTGAGCATTTCAGGTGTTGCAGGTTTCTAATAGGGACACTGTACATAGTGAGACTAGTGTCATGTTGTGGGGATTACTTTGTTTACCTGCAATTAGCATGACATGGCACGGTGTGTCGTGTGGCGGTGCTGGGGTTGGGTTGGGTTGGCTGACATGGCACTGTCCTCTTGTTGCATTTTGCAAGTGGGTAATCATTTTAGCTGCTTGAATGTGTAACTTCACAAAACTGCATTGGTGGTGTCTGTGTGGGTAGGGATGCACACATTGTGACACTTCCAGGTGAACAATCTCAGGCTGATATGGTATTCACGGTTCATTCTCCAGACATTCAGGATCAGTGTCAGGTTGAGTCATCATTGATTGTCAGATGGAATGTGCCAGGGCAGTGTGCACTCCACAGGGGTGTGATTTCTATGTGAAGTAATTAGCCACTAGCTGTGTACGGGCTGCCTCCCCCCGTGCCCTTTCCCCTCCCATGCGCAGCGGCTGTGCATGTGGTTGGGGATGTGGGGCCACCACCATGTCCACGGCCAGGCCCCGGCGTGTTGCAACGTTGTGCAGGACACATGCTGCCACTATGATCCTGCACACTACTGGGGGAGCGTATAACAGCTGCCCGCCAGAACGGTCAAGGGAGCGAAAGCGTGACTTTAGCACTCCGAATGTGCGCTCCACTATGCCCCGGGTCGTAATGTGGGCTGTGTTATATCTTACCTCGGGTGGCGTGGTGGGGTTCCGAATTGGCGTCATCATGTGGGGCTGAGAGGGTAGGCACTGTCCCCTGTGGAGGTGGTGATTGGTATCATTGGTGGGGTTGTGACCTTGCTCAGTATCCAACATGCATGCATGTGCAGTGGCATACATACTCACCAAGCAGCCATGTATCGCCATGCCGCCCAGCTTCTAGGTCCCGGCTTAGGGTGGATATTCGGTAAATGAAGCTGTCGTGGGTGGAGCCGGGATAGTTGGCATATACTGAGGTGATGATTCCCTTGGCATTACATGCTACCTGCACGTTGATGGAATGCCAGTGCTTGCAGTTCCTATAGATGTGCTCAGATGCCCTGGGGGGACGTAGAGCCACATGGGTGCAGTCGATGGCACCTAGCACTTTGGGGAATCGTGCCACACCGTAAAAATCCAGGGCGGCAGCATGCCTTTCTGCAGGTGTTCTGGGCAGGTATATGTGCCTGCGGACTGATGGGCGTGCAGTCATGATGTTCAAGACCTGGTGTAGGCAGCGTGACTGGGTGGCCTGTGACACCCCACCCACTATGGCACTTGTCCGCTGAAATGATCCAGTGGCTAAGAAGTGCAGTACATTGAGGACCTTCTCCAGGGGGCTGAGTGCTTGGGAGCACAGGGTGGGTGATGTGAGGTCATCCTCCCACTCACTCACCAGGTCCAGTATAATGTGTGGTGGAAACCTGTACCTCCCATACACCTGGTCATCAGGCATCCCGAAAAGGCTGGTTCTGGGTGTGAATATTCTGGCCCTGACTATCCTCCTCCTCCTCCTTTGGTAGCCCACTGCCACTGCTGCTAGGAACGGTATGTTCATCCTGGCGTCTGAGCTTGTTATTGTTAAAGTGCGCAAATTTATGCTTTGCGCGTGTTCTAGGCGAGCGTGTGACCCGCGCACCCCTGGAATCCAGTTCCCAGTCCAATAGCGTGTGGAAATTCACACGCACCACGGGATACAGCGTGTGACCCGTGCACCCCTGGAATCCAGTTCCCAGTCCAATAGCGTGTGGAAATTCACATGCACCACGGGATACAGCGTGTGACCCGCGCACCCCTGGAATCCAGTTCCCAGTCCAATAGCGTGTGGAAATTCACACGCACCACAGGATACAGCGTGTGACCCGCGCACCCCTGGAATCCAGTTCCCAGTCCAATAGCGTGTGGAAATTCACACGCACCACGGGATACAGGTTCGCTGACGTACTTGCGTGTGTAAGTGCCCGCGCACCCATTAAATACACGTACATAGTCCAATCGCGTGTACGCGCACTTTTGTCCAATTACACGCGATGACACTCTGACGTGCAGTATTTCCACGTGTGCCCCGTCATCACGTGCTGAGTGGGGAACACCCGTGCGGGTCACGTCACAGACGCGCTTACGCGCTGAGGGACTCTGGTCCAATAGAATCGCGTATGCGTGCTGACGCGCTTACGCGCTAAGGGCCTTTCCTCGGATTTCACGCTGACGTGCAGGATTTTCACGTGCCAAATCACTCCGTATCAAGCTGGCCACGCGAAAACACACGGAAGACCACGCTCCTGCCCAGAAGGCCGAGTTACTGCCCCCCAGTTCCCCGAGCAGCCTCCCACGTGCCATCTGCTGCTGCCTGCCTGCCTGCCTGCCTGCCTGCTGCCACCGTGCCCTGCCATTTGGTGCCTGCACATCAGCCATCTGCAGGGGTCCAGTTGCTGTGTCCACCCCTGCTGGAACTGAAGACTCCCGACTGGGATTACATCGCTCCACAGCCCAGCCCCAGGACCCAGTTGCCCACCCACACCTGCCTCTGGGGTTGCCATGTCGGGCACTTCCACATCTGGCACCAGTGGCAACCCCAGGCCAGAGGGGCAGAGGGGCACCAGCTTTACTGCCACCGAAGTTGGTGTCCTGGTGGAGCATGTCCTGGGGCAGTATGATGCCCTCTTTGGATCGTCCCGCGCCAGCAAGGAAGGACGGCAGAGGATCTGGGCCGACTGTGTGGTTGCCATCAACGCGGAGGGGGTGGCAACCCGCGACGTCCTGAAGATCAAGAAGCGCTGGGAGGACTTGAGGTCCAGGACCCTTGTGAAGGCCCGGCGCCTCGTGGAGGGGGGCCGGGGCCGCATGAGTTCCATCCAGATGAGGGTCCTGGAACGCGTACGCCCAGCGCTCCACGCCCAGATCCTTGAGAGGGAGGCCCGTCTGGAGTTGAGCGGTAATTGTCCAAGCATTACTGTGTGAGACAGGGCATGTTGCGGTGTGCTGGTTCTATGATACTTGCCTGTATGTGTGCCATAGGCCATGTATGCATGTATGTGTGCAGGGACATCATGGTAATGCATGTGCGACCAGTGATGTGTGACCCACATGGTTGTTGCATGTGTTCAAATGCTGCATGGGGAGCCCTATGCAGATTTTGAACATGAGAGCATGCCAGTCTCTGTACCTGGAAATGGGTGGGGGTGAGGGATGGGTGCTGATGCCAGGTACATATATGGTAGCCATGTCTGTGTGCCTGACCTGCGTGTCTGTGACTTGTGCATGCCATGGATGCATGACACATGTGTGTGACAATGCACAGATTCAGTGAAGCAGCCAAATTACCCTTGTATCCGCTGTGTTTGGTGTGTTTGGGGCCAGATGGATGTGACTGAGGTGAAGTGTGTGCATGTGATAGGCATGAGCCATGATGCATGTGAGTTACATATCATTGAATGTTTCAAGAGTCCATTGGACATGCATGGAAATGTCCATGGCATGCACCATGCCTGTTACTGTGTGTGTTTTGCCTGGACTGACCCATGTGTTGTGGAGGGACATGATGGAAGTGTACTTTGACAGTGGTGCTCATCTGCTATTGCTTCCTGTCTAGGGGACCATTGTACAGTGCCCTGATGCTTGTGTTCTTTGTCTCCCTCTACGCAGCGGCTAGTGAAGAAGAGGGCGGAGACGGCGCTGTGGAGCAAGGCGGCGGGGATGCCCCCACGGCTGCAGCGGAAGGGGTGGGTGAGCCCCCACAGGGGCCTGCTACGGTGGGAGACGGTGAGGAGCCATCCAGGTTGGTGGTTTGCACAGAGGAGGAGGAGGCCACCACTGGGGCACACATGGGGCCTGGTGGGGGCATCCCTGCTGGTGCAAGTGGTGCAGTCCAGGGCCAGGGGCAGGAGGCAGCACAGGTCACCGTGGAGGGGCCTGTGCATGTCGCTGTCCCTGACCCTGTGAGTGCACCACCATGCACCAGCAGGGATGCCCTGTCCCAGGCCCGTCCGCAGGTAGAGGGGATGTCCATGTCACCTGACTCCCCTCCACCTGCGGACGTGGGAACCCCTGGCCGTGCGGAGAAGGTCCTGATTGGGGTCGCGATGCGCACGGCTGTGATTCGTGATGCCGTGCGTGCTTCCCGGGAGGAGCACGCACGTCATCACGAAGTGCACCGTGCCGACGTGGCCCAATTGGGATCGGCCATGTTCGGGGGTTTCCTGCATGTGTTGGCCAATGTGGCGGCCCTCTCCTCCTCTGTGCAGGCTATCCACCAGTCGTTCTCCTTGCCGTCTTCCAGCCCAGATGCCACCAGGGCCCCCTGTGGACCTGCCCCGACCAATGCAGCCAGCTCGGTGGGGATCCCATCCCTGCCACAGTTGGGAGTCGGAGGTCCAGCAGGGGTGGACAACACAGCAACTGGACCCCAGCAGATGGAAGATGTGACAGCATCATCAGGCAGGGCACGTGCACGACGGCGTCGGTGGTTTCCATCAGCCTGGATGCCGTCGTGCTGGCAGAGGCAGTGGCGTCGGAGGCAGCAGCGGGCTCGACGTGGAAGGCATCATGGCTCGGGGCCATCAAGATCAGAGGGGCAGGCATCGGCCGGAGGGCAGGGCAACCCTGGGATGGTGGTGTCTTCCGTGTGGGAGCAGTTGGTCCAGCGGATAGGTGCGGAGCGGCAGCGGGCGGAAGAGGAGCGGCTCGCCATGGTCAGGGCGGAGTTCTCCATGCGTCGGGCGTTGAGGCGGGCTGAGTGCCTCGAGGAAGCTCGCAGGGAGTTTGAGCTGAACATGGGGTTATCCCTGCGAGACCTCGGGGCCAGGACAGAGTACCGCCTCCAGGACATCGACATGGAGTTCGATGATGCCCTGGCCAGCAACATCAACAAGTGAGCCGCAGGACTTGCCCGCTGCCTTTGTATATAGTTATATAGTTAGTTAGTGTTAGGTTTCCTTTATTAGTTTTTATTATTTTGGACCGCTCGGACAATGGCCACTTTTTTGTATATATTTTTTTCTTTAGGTAGTAGTAGGTTTCCTTTATGGTGTTGGGCTCATGGACCCTGGTACATTCCTGTATTTAGTTTGTTTTTTGAAGGAACATTTTCTTTTTTTCATTATTGTGTTCCCCATGTGGAAATGGTTTTTCATTCTTTTGCTTCTACTTGATATTGCTTTGGTCAACATTTGTTTTTGTATTCCTTTTTCGTTTTTTGATTTTTACTTTGGTTCTCCAACATGGACCATTTATTTTGTTATCCACATAGTTGTATGTTTGATTTGTTTACTTATTTTTAATCTTTAATACATTTTTTATTTTTACTTCCACTTGTGTTATTTTGTCTTTGGTTTCATACATGTCATGATATGGGTTTTGACATTCACTTGCAGCCATTGTGTATGTGTGTGTGACGGACATGTGTTCATTTACATACTTGCCATACTTGGGACTTGAAACACTTGTGTATAGGCGCGTTACAAATACCATATCATATCATATCATATCATTGGGGTTGTGTCATGTAATTGCATTCACTATGTGGGTGGATGCAATCCTTGCCTGGGTGTTTGTGCTGGGTATGCTGCCCATTACTGCCATGATTGTGTATCGTCAGGACCTGGGGGCAGGGGGACATGGGTGGGGGCCTGGTGGAGGGTGCCCCTGGTGACTGGGGGGGTGGGGGTGGTGGGAGACATGGGTGGGGGCCTGGTGGAGGGTGCCCCTGGTGGCGGGGGGGTGGCGGTGATAGGGGACATGAGTGGGTGCCTGGTGGAGGCTGCCCCTGCACTGCTGGGAGGTGGGGGTGGTGGGAGACATGGGTGGGGGCCTGGTGGATGGTGCCCCTGGTGACTGGGGGGGTGGGGGTGATAGGGGACATGAGTGGGGGCCTGGTGGAGGGTGCCCCTGGTGGCGGGGAGGTGGCGGTGATAGGGGACATGAGTGGGTGCCTGGTGGAGGCTGCCCCTGCACTGCTGGGGGGTGGGGGTGGTGGGAGACATGAGTGGGGGCCTGGTGGAGGGTGCCCCTGGTGACTGGGGGGGTGGGGGTGGTGGGAGACATGAGTGGGGGCCTGGTGGAGGGTGCCCCTGGTGACTGGGGGGGTGGGGGTGATAGGGGACATGAGTGGGGGCCTGGTGGAGGGTGCCCCTGCACTGCTGGGGGGTGGGGGTGGTGGGAGACATGAGTGGGGGCCTGGTGGAGGGTGCCCCTGGTGGCGGGGGGGTGGGGGTGATAGGGGACATGAGTGGGGGCCTGGTGGAGGCTGCCCCTGCACTGCTGGGGGGTGGGGGTGGTGGGAGACATGAGTGGGGGCCTGGTGGAGGGTGCCCCTGGTGACTGGGGGGGTGGGGGTGATAGGGGACATGAGTGGGGGCCTGGTGGAGGGTGCCCCTGCACTGCTGGGGGTGGGGGTGGTGGAAGACATGGGTGGGGGCCTGGTGGAGGCTGCCCCTGCACTGCTGGGGGGTGGGGGTGGTGGGAGACATGAGTGGGGGCCTGGTGGAGGCTGCCCCTGGTGACTGGGGGTGTGGGGGTGGTGGGAGACATGAGTGGGGGCCTGGTGGAGGGTGCCCCTGGATGGTGGGGGGTGGGGGTGGTGGGAGACATGAGCAGGTGTGCAGGGTAGTCCCCTGTTTTGTGGGCTGCCTGCAGGGGCCGTGGAGGGTGTACAGGGAACACCTGTGAGGACCCACCCAGCCTAATCGCGTGTGTAACTTCCCACGCACCCCTGTAATACACGTACCAAGCCAAATCGCGTGTGATAATTCCCGCGCACCCCTGAAATACACGCGCCCAGGCTATTCGCGTGTGGAAATTCCCGCGCACCCCTGAAATACACGTATCCTGCTGTAATCGCGTGTGGGACTTCCCGCGCACCCCTGAAATACACGCGCCCAGGCTATTCGCGTGTGGAAATTCCCGCGCACCCCTGAAATACACGTACCCTGCTGTAATCGCGTGTGGGACTTCCCGCGCACCCCTGAAATACACGCGCCCAGGCTATTCGCGTGTGGAAATTCCCGCGCACCCCTGAAATACACGCGCCCAGGCTATTCGCGTGTGGAACTTCCCGCGCACCCCTGAAATACACGCGCCCAGGCTATTCGCGTGTGGAACTTCCCGCGCACCCCTGAAATACACGCGCCCAGGCTATTCGAGTGTGGAAATTCCCGCGCACCCCTGAAATACACGTACCCTGCTGTAATCGCGTGTGGGACTTCCCGCGCACCCCTGAAATACACGCGCCCAGGCTATTCGCGTGTGGAACTTCCCGCGCACCCCTGAAATACACACGCCCAGGCTATTCGCATGTGGAACTTCCCGCGCACCCCTGAAATACACGCGCCCAGGCTATTCGCGTGTGGAACTTCCCGCGCACCCCTGAAATACACGCGCCCAGGCTATTCGCGTGTGGAACTTCCCGCACACCCCTGAAATACACGTACCCTGATGGAATCGCGTGTGGAACTTCCCGCGCACCCCTGAAATACACCTACCCTGATGGAATCGCGTGTGGAACTTCCCGCGCACCCCTGAAATACACGCGCCCAGTATATTCGCGTGTGGAACTTCCCGCGCACCCCTGAAATACACGTACCCCCCTGAAATACACGTAGCCCGCTCCCCCAGGCCCGATCGCGTGAAAAACTTCACGCGAACCCCTGAAATACACGTAGCCCGCTCCCCCAGGTCCGATCGCGTGAGAAACTTCACGCGAACCCCTGTAATACACGTAGCCCGCTCCCCCAGGCCCGATCGCGTGAGAAACTTCACGCGAACCCCTGTAATACACGTAGCCCGCTCCCCCAGGCCCGATCGCGTGAAAAACTTCACGCGAACCCCTGTAATACACGTAGCCCGCTCCCCCAGGCCCGATCGCGTGAGAAACTTCACGCGAACCCCTGTAATACACGTAGCCCGCTCCCCCAGGCCCGATCGCGTGTAAAACTTCACGCGAACCTCTGTAATACACGTAGCCCGCTCCCCCAGGCCCGATCGCGTGAAAAACTTCACGCGAACCCCTGTAATACACGTAGCCCGCTCCCCCAGGCCCGATCGCGTGAAAAACTTCACGCGAACCCCTGAAATACACGTAGCCCGCTCCCCCAGGCCCGATCGCGTGATGTTGTACCCTGCTGAAATCGCGTCTGAGACTTCCCGCGCACCCCGGTATACACGCACACGTATTTTTTGTCAGCGGGTGTCCGTGTTTGTGGGTACCCCTTTGCACGTCATTTGTCCTGGAGGGCCACAGTATAGGACATTCATCATGGCAGTATATAGGTGCTATTTGTTGGCGCACCTTTTGGCGCACATTTCTTACAGCCGCAGAGACGCTACCGCCTGCTTTCTTGTGGCGGTCGTGTTTGTGTCTGTGCGCTGGTTTGAGCGTGCGCTTTTTTGCCCTATTCTATTCCATGAATACGTGTTGTAGGCGAGCGTGTGGGCGTTCCGCGCACTTGTGCCCTGTACTTCCCCCGTGACGCCCACGTTTTTGCAAGTTGTTCCCCATTCCGAGTGTTACGCCCGTGTTCCGCCTACTTTTGTTGCGTGCGCCGCGCTATGTGCGAATTTCGCTGTGGCCTGTGCGATTTTCGCTGTGACCTGGCGCACGCTGTTAGATGGCCTGTGCGCCAACGTGCGCGGCGCACTTTTTATCGCACATCCGCTGGTTTTCTCGCGCACGGCCTTCCATGAATCGACGTGCGCTGCTTTTTGTGCGATTTGCGCACTTGCACTGCGATTTTCGCTATTCCACTGCGATTCGCACGTTTTTGCCCACTTGCGCCGCGCTAATTATTCCATGAATCGGCCTGTAAGTCTATATAGTCCGAACAATCTTGTGGGGGATTCACTACTTGGGCTAACACATCTTTGAGCTCTCCACGTAGACCTCTATAAAACAGTGTAATCCTTTTGTCCTCAGGCCATTGAGTTTCCACTATCAGTCTGTTGAAAGACGCAATATAATCCAAAAGGTCTTGATTACCTTGTCGCAACGAAAGAAGCTCATTGTCCAAGGCCTGCCCCTGTGAATGTCTTGCGAACAGTTTTTCCATACTGAGCTGAAAAGCTTGAAAATCATGGAGGACCGGATCATCTTGATTTACTAGAGGGATCGACCAGTCTGCCGCATTGCCACTAAGGTACGAAAGCACGAAAGCTACTTTAGCTTGATCAGTTGGAAAGGCTGCTGGCCGGCATAAGAAATGCAACCGGCACTGATTGATAAATACTGCAAACCTCTTTGGGTCACCAGAAAATCGTTCGGGCGGAGCCAGAGGTACATTCCCAGGTAGGTTGATCTGCACTGGATTCATAGAGGATGTAGAAGGAAGATTTCCCCCAGATGCGGGTAACGGGGTCTGTCCGGCTTGTGACTGTAGCAATTGTCTAGCGAGATCATCTGTTCGCTCCTTGGAAATAATCAGTTCCCTTCTTAGAGCGTTCGTTTCCTGACGGGCTGCATGCACTTCTGCCCTTAGTTCCCCAAGTAACTGGGCTAGCTGGTCGGTATCCGAGGTTTCCATAGCGCCTGGACGGGAGTTTTGCGGTAGGCTTTGCGTTCTGTAACGCTCACCTGATTCCCGTAGAGGCGCCGGCCTTGACTGGGCGTATACAGTATCTTCAAAGGTGATGTGTAACACACGGCTGGCTCTTTGGGCTGGACCTCTGTGCACTGTATGTCTGACTCGAAGGGTAAGGTGTCTGCAGATAGAAAATATGGGATTAATGAACTGGGTTATTGAATGTCTCTCTCTTCTTCCCTTTCTCTTCTCCTGTAGAACCCCAAAGGTTAACGCGCTCACCTTAGGTAAGTGAACGCCGTGCTCTCCATCTGCCTCGGGGCAGGGTGCTGTAACCAGTTTCTTCACTGGATAAGGGGAGCAGGCCTCTTGACTTCAGAGGACTGCTGTCCGTCGTTTACTGCACGAACGGTAAGTTTCGAGTAATTCTAATGTCTTTAAAAGTCTTTAGTAATGATGTCTCTTGTTTTGCAGGGTTCCGGCGATGGCGGATGACGGGCTGAAGCGAGTTGAAGATGGAGCCCGTGTGATGAATAGACGCGCCTGGAAGCACGTAAGTAAGCGCTTGTTGCCTGCTTCACGGTGCGCTCTAACTGTCTTTTTATTTTGCAGGTACAAGTTCGGAGCGGCTGCAGGGTGCCGGAATACCCACTGGGTTAGATGTGGAAAGGAGTAATGGCACGTGAGTATTAAAGTTCCCCAATGTCTTTAAACGCACCTTGTTTTGTCTTTCAGATGCGGGATGCAGCGCCGAAGGCCTCCGGAGCGTGCGAAGAGTTGGTAAGATTTTGTCTTTCAGATGCCGGAATGCAGTGCGAAGACCTCCGGAGCGCACGAAGAGTAGGTAAGCCTTTGTCTTTCAGATGCCGGAATGCAGCGCGAGGCGTTGGTGACAGCCGATGGACCAGGTAAGTGAAGCGCTGTCACTGAAGACCGTAATGCTAACCTGTTCTTTCTTGTCTTTATAGGTGTTGCTGAAGACAGGATTCAGGATGGTAAGCCTTTTTCCTTAGGCCCAGGATCAGATGCAGAAGACACGATGAGTGTTCTGCTGCAGAGGATGCAGAATAACGCAAAGCAAGATTCATCCATCGGGTGTGGTTTAAATAGCCTCCTGTAGTGCTTAGGTTACTCCTTCCACAGCCACGCCTAGGTAAGAAAAGAGTTCCTGCTTTCCAGAAGAGTTCCAGTGTTCTGAACCTAGGGAGTGGCTCCTGCCCCACCCAACAGGAAAAGTAGTTCCAAACAGAAGAGGATCAGAGGCTCAACTGGCAGGCAAGTAAGCAGCATGGTCTGCTGCAGGTAAGTCCACCCAAGCATTATGAGCCCGGCGCTTCCAGCGCTGGGACTGGGCATATTTATGAGCCTGGTGCCACTGGCGCCAGGACTGGGTCCAAAAGGTCCCAATTGGGACTGGTTGGCACTCGGAACCTGGGTTATGGATCTGCTTCCAAGGGAGTTGGGAAAACCCTGACCTTTTGGAAGCAGAGATCATGACAATGCCTAGTATTTGGCAGAGGTGTTTCCAGAACTGGGATATGTACTGGGGACCTCTGTCGGAGATGATCTTGGAGGGTAATCCATGGAGTCTAAAAATGTGTTCAATAAATATGCCTGCAAGTTCAAGTGAAGAGGGCAATTTGAACAGCGGTGTGAAATGAGCTGCATGGGTAAACAAGTCAATTGTAACCATTACAGTCCTATAACCCCGGGTTGGTGGTAATTCCACAATGAAATCTGTAGCGATGATCTCCCATGGACGTGTTGGTAAAGTAGGTTGATGATGAAGAAGACCAGCAGTCTTCTATTGTCGTGTTTGTTTTGATTGCACACAGCACAGGATTGAATGTAGGTTTTTATGTCAATATTCATTCTTGGCCACCAGAATTGTCTCTGTATGAGATGAAGGGTAGTAGTAATACCTCAATGTCCTGAATGAAAGGTGTCATGACAGAGATTCATGATTTTATCTCTCAGAGCTTGTGTGGGAATGACCAGTCGTTGGTCCTTGAAGAGATAACCATCCTTTGTATTTAGATTCCAACGATTAGTCTGGGTGTATTCTCTCCAGAGATCTGAGGAAGGAGTGTGAGCATGGATGTCTTCCGGGAGAAAATTAGCTTGTGCCACGAACACTGTTTTAGGAAGCATCTTGGGAAACATCTGACTTCGACAGATTCGTAGTCCGGACGTCTGGACAAGGCGTCAGCGACGATGTTATCGTTTCCAGGAAGGTGGTTGATTTGAAACTGGTATTGTGCAAAAAAGAAGGCCCAACGGGCCTGACGACTGTTTCTGCCCTCCAGGGACTGTAATACTTGTAAGTTCCGATGATCTGTTCGTACTAGCACTGGATATTTAGCTCCCAGAAGTAAATGACGCCAGTCAGTGAATGCTTGTCGGATGGCTAATAGCTCTTTCTCCAGGACAGAATAATGGCACTCACTAGGTATGGGATAGGTAGGCAATTGGATGTTCCATCTTGTCCTCAAATTCTTGTTTGTTTCCACCAGGAAGATTCGATCAATGTCTGGTTGGGCTAGGAAATGCCCTTCAGTGAATTTTCTTTTTAAATGTTGGAAGGCCTTCTCTTGTTCTGTAGAACAAATAAACGGTGTATCCTTCTTTAAAAGTGCCACGATGGGATGTACAATTTCCGAAAATGTAGGAATTAATTTTATGTGGAAATTGGCAAGTCCCAAGAAGGATTGTATCTGCTTCACAGTGGTAGGTGCGGCCACGAAAGTATGGAATCAATCTTACCCGGGTCCATTCCAATTCCCTTTGGACTGAGTACAAATCCAAGGTAATGAACGGTTTGAGCATGGAATAGACATTACTCAGCCTTGGCCAGGAGTTTGTTTTCTCGTAATCGCTGTAGAACTGCCTTAACATGCTCTTGATGACTCTGGGGATCTTTGGAATAAATCAGTATGTCATCCAGGTATACGATCACAAACAGGAAAAACATACTCTGACCATGAAACGTTGAAAAACCGCAGGAGCGTTGGCAAGACCGAAGGGCATGACCAAATATTCGAAGTGGTCAAAAGGTGTTCTACAGGCTGTCTTACATTCATCACCTTCCTTGATTCTAATGAAATGGTAGCACCCCCAAGTTCGAGTTTGGTGAAAATAACAGCCCCTCGAACGGCCTCTAGGATGTCTAATATGAGTGGTAAAGGATATCGGTCCTTGAGGGTACATTGATTTAGTCCGCGGTAATCCAAACAGGGTCGTAACTCCTTTGTGTTTTTCTTGGGAACAAAAAACAAGGACGCACCAGCGAGAGACTTTGAAGTCCTAATGGTTCCATTTGCTAAGCTGGTATCCAGGTACTCACTTAAGGCCTTCTTTTCAAGCTCGGATAGTATAAACATTCTCCCAAATGGAATCACAGCGTAAGAATCGGTTTCAATGGCGCAATCCTCAGGTCTGTGGGGTGAAAGAGCTTGAACAATGTCTGTTGAAAATATATCAGAGTAGGTCTGGTATGATTCCGGTACTTGGACAATGTTGGACACGCTTAAGGAGGATGGTTTGTGGTTCTGATAGTTCACTAAAGAGATCCGGGGCGTGTCCTGACATAAGCAGTGGGACATACAAAACTCTGAGCCAAGGAACAAGGAACCTGCTGTCCAATTGATGTAAGGATTGTGTTTCTGTAGCCAGGGCATGCCTAACAACATGGGATAGTGGGCTGCCTTTATGATGTCAAACCGAATTCTTTCCTGGTGGTTGTTTATTGACAGTTGTAGGTCCTTTGTTTGGTGAGTAATAGGATCTGAGGACAAAGATCTACCGTCGATTCCTTCCACAGGTTGTATCACTTCTTTGAGTTCTCTCGGAATCTTATGAGCGGTGGCCCATTCGTGATCAATGGAAATCCCCATGGCACCGCAGTCCACGAGAGCCAGGATGGGAAAGGATTCATTCTCTGAAGTTGTCAGTACAGTTTGTGGAAGCACTAATGTGCTATGTCAAGGAGTATTCAAGGAGGGAATGGATGCGGAGCAGGCACCTTTCTCCCGAAGCTGTGCTCCGATTAGGATCGGGAGCTGGCGTTTCCCGAACACCGGGGTGGTGCTATAGGACATTCTCTAACCAGATGTTTGTCAGAGGCACAGTACATGCAAAGCCCAGTATCGATTCTGCGGAGCCTTTCCTGTGGAGTAATTGGTCCCCTAAAGGTACCTAGTTGCATGGGTTCTGGATCTGGGGTATGTGGAACATTGGTCTCTTTGGTAGTTGGATATTCACTAGTTGCCTTCGGAAATGTTTTCACTTTTTTCTTCTCTGCCTTTCTCTCCTGGATCCTAAAATCTATTTGCAAGGAAAGATCCATAAGGGCCTGGAATGTTCCTGGACGTGTCACTCTGGATAACTCGTCCTTAACTTCATCATTTAAACCCCTTCTGAAGAGGGTGAAACTGGCCTCTTGTGACCAATCTGCTTCTTTGGCTAACTGCTTGAAGCGAGTCACATACGAAAGCATATCCTGACTTCCTTGCTTAAATTCAAGAAGTCTTTCTTGTGCGCTATAGACAAGCTCAGGTCGATCGAACATGGCTTTTAGGGCATCCACAAATCCTTGCATTGCCCGTTAAGTGGGATATCATGAATCCAACCTTTGCTCATGGTGTTGAAAAATAGTAGGGTTTGAAAGTGAAGTGCACAAAGCATGAGTCAAGGAAGGAACGTAGGGACCTGGAAGATCCATCGTACTTGTCCACACACCGCCTACCAGAATGCTTTGTTTGACTGCGGAATCCCGGGATAGGACCAGCTGTTTTAAAGCTGCATTTTCGGCTTTAAGATTTTGAACCTCGGTAGTTAATTCTTGCATACCTCTCATGAGGTCTTGGACTGCCGCTTCCATATCTGTTTCTGTATCAGGTTCTGGGCGTCTCAATCTGTCAGAAGCTCCCTTTTTTCTCACCTTTTTCTCCTTCCTGGTGCCCTTCCGGGATGAGGCTTCTTTCTTTTTCACCGAGCGTGACTTGTACAAGAGAGAACGCGAGTCCTCGGGTTCCAGCGTGGAAGCTGGCTGCCAAACCGGTAGCGTTCGAAATCCAGGGACAGAGACAAATAGATCCAGGAAAGAGGATATCGGCAGGTAAGGAATAGAAAAGGGTTTTTTCCAGGAGCAAAGGAATTAGAAGCACGAAACACAGTGAGCGAACTCGGACAATGTCTAGTAACTCGTAGGGGTAGACTTGAGATGTGAGAAGCCGCGGGGGCATGCCAGTTTTCTAGGAAGCTGGCGAGTGCACGCAAAGGCTAGACCGCAACAGTTCTTTCTCGGCAGCCATTTTGGATGGGTCGCAGCGTTAACACCGTGATGCATCATGGACCAAGAAGTCCAGAAGGGTCGAAACTGGCCACTCATGACAGCATGGGCCTTATGAGGTATTAGAACAGACAGGACCGTGCAATTATAAAATCTCCCAACCTGACCGCACACTGAAAACCCAGGTATATCATATCAATTTGTTAAAGGAGTGGAAAGAGACGCCTACAGAATCTCCTTCTACCATTTCGTCTTGCTTGTTACCAGATGATTCTGACAGGAAAGTATTTGTCCCTCCTGAACTTAGTGACAACCAGAAACAAGATCTCTATAACCTACTCCTCCAATTTACTGAAGTGTTCAGAGAGGAGCCAGGGAGAGTGAAGGGATTTTATCATCAAGGCAAAGTGGTACACCTAAAACCCTATAGACTATCAGAGGCAAGAAAGGAAACCATCATCCAGGAGGTCATGCAGATGCTTGAGGCTAATATTATTGAACCATCTAGCAGCCCCTGGTCATCCCTCATCGTATTAGTAGCCAAACCCGATGGGACATAGAGATTTTGTATTGACTTTAGAAAAGCCAATGCAATATCTGCTTTTAATGCCTATCCGATGCCTCGTATTGATGACCTCATCCATCGACTTGGTATATTTATCTACCATCAACCTTACAAAAGGCTATTGGCAGGTTCCATTACATGGTCCTGATAAAGAAAAAAAATGCCTTTGCCACACGCCACACCTTTGGGTTTGTTCCACTTTAAGGTCCGTCCCTTTGTACTCCATTGTGCCCCGGCTACATTCCAATGACTAATGGATAAAATCTTACAGCCATACTCTGATTATTGTGGGGCTTATATAGATGACATTGTAATAAACAGTAAGACCTGGGAGGATCATCTTTACCAACTTTACACTATTATGAGAGTCTCAGCAAATCTTAAGAAGTGCAAATTAGCTCAATCCGCAGTAAGATATCTGGGGTTCTTTGTGGGGAATGGCACGGCCCAGCCACAACATGAAAAAATGAAGGCAGTCCTAGATACTGCTACACCAAAAACCAAGAAACATCTAAGGGCTTTATATAGCTAATCTGCTATAACCGCTGGTTTATCCCAATTTTTTAAAGTAAAACAGCTAGATTTACGGACAAATTGAAAAATGCAGAACCCCAGAATATCAGGTGGAATTAAAAGTGTTATAAAATAACTGAAATAGACCCTTTGTCAGAGTCACATTTTAAAAGTGGCTGATTTTGCAAACAAATTCATCTTACAAACAGATGCCTCTCTAGCAGGGCTAGGAGCTGTCCTTTCTCAAGATCATGACGTCCTGCAATACCCTGGTCCTATATATAAGCGGGAAACTGTTCCTAAGAGAGAAAACCTACTGTGTTATTGAACTAGAAGCTCTAGCAAATAAAATTAGCCATTATCCATCTGAAGTACTATTTGTTGGGATGGAAGTTCACACTAGTCTCTGATCATTCACCTTTGGTATAGATTGGCCAACGGAAGGAGTTCAATCCATGAGTTATGTGGTGGTTTTTGGATCTGTAGCCATATTGTTTCACAGCGGAACACAGAAAGGGTCGAGATCAAGGAAATGTCGACTTCCTTTCTCGGTTTCCCAGTGAAACTCCCAGATCCAACCCGGAATCTGAAGGCGTCCTCACTCCTTTCCCTAGAATATCCTCCTCCCAGGGGGCGAGGGAAAGGCTGTCGATTTTTGGCTCCTGACCCTGGGGTGGATATGCGAGGGAGGATCATCTGGGTGGAGGAGACTTTGGGCGTGGACCTGAGGCACCCTTGGGTGAGACACGGTATCCCCCATTTCCCTTTTGTAGTGAACCCAACATCCCCAGGCTTTAATGGCTTACTATGTGGTACTGGGATGAAGAAGAGACACGTCAGAGACATATATTCTCTCTTTGTAAATTCTAACTCACATGAACACCTCTTAGGTACTAGAATGAGGAGGACACCATTAACAAGACAGACTGGACGAAGAATCATAAGCGGTCTAGTTGTTGGCCTCGTTTATATGGAGCTGATAACATTACAAATGGCTCAGCTGAGAGGAAAGGAGAGACACCATGAAAGAGGCACACAGAGAAACTCAGAGCAGCCCGCAAAGGAGAGTTACAGGGCAGGAGTTGTGGAGGCAAGAAGGCACCTTCCCGAGATGCTAGAAGGTTTGGAGAAAGTGGTCTGGTGCAGTGAGTGAGAGGGGCTCTGAAAGATTCTCCAACACGTTCATTGTAGTTGTAATATATTTTATTACATACATCTCCAGATCTATTCATGCCCCACCGGTCTGCTACACTCCTCCTTCCAACTGCTCATAACATACTCTCAACCTCAACCTTCCAGGTTCCTAGTTGACTTGTTTTGTTAACTAATGGCACATTCATGAGCATAACAATATAATAATAATACAGGGGGTCCAATGTTGGACATAGTTTTAACTAATTCCTTTTTTGACATACATAAGGTAAGAAAGATGTATGTGCGGATAACTAACTTTCTGCTTTTGAGTAGGTATACTACTATTTCACGTAGTCACTTAGAAAGGAAGGCCTTCCGCATTTCCCGATAGGTAACAATTTTTTTTTTGTACACCTATTTGATCCTCTCCACACACTCTATGTCTCTTTAATCAACAATTTTCTTTATGAGTAATTAATTTGCTATTTCTCTTCCTCTGAACATTCTCTCTCTCTCTTTCTTGAAGATCCTTATTCATTTCAGCACATCTACATATCCGATTTGCATTCCAAACATTCCCATCTTTAAGTCTTACAGCACCATGCATTTTCTCCGCCACTCTATAATAGGTGTTGACCATCTAGAACCTCCACTACTTGTATTGATGAGGTCACTTAATACGTACCCACTCTCCTTCTTTAATAGGTATTTCTTTTACTGCCTTCCTAATGTCAAAGCTTTCTTTGTTGAGAATGTGTTTATCTTGAATCTTTTCCTTCACAAGGTTCATGACAATATTTTTCTGACAAGCTCTGCCCAACTAACCTGAGCACACTCTAGAATTGGGCTTTCTCCCACGTAACATCTCGAAAGGAGAAACGCACATGGTAACATGAGGGGTAAATCTATTGGCAACCACTGTATCCTCTGCAGGCTTTCTCCAATCAGATCCTTCTGACAAAGCAACCTTAATACTATTTTTGATAACTCTGTTAAATCTCTCCACAGTTCCGTTTGTCTCTGGATGGTAGAAGGAATTGGTCTTGTGCTCAATACCATTGGCTTTTAGAAAATATTTAATCTCCTCAGCCACAAATTGCACACCATTGTCCGTTTATATGGAAGTGGGATATCCATCTCTTCTAAAAATGTTATCAATGAATTCAATCACATTTTTTGCACACACATTTTTTACCCAAGTAAGTTCTACCCAATGGGATAGGATAGCATGTCGACTAGAACTATGCCATATTGACAAACTCCTTAACATGCGATAGGGCCCACAATATCCAATCCCACTCCCTCCCAAGGCATATAAAGAATGGACATGAGAGTCATCAGCTAAACTCTAGCAACGCATCCCTTAGCTGTGTTCTCACAAAAGGCACACTCCCTGACCAGCCTCTCCACTTGTAAATCCATTGCTGGCCACCCGCAATCTTGTCTAATTAACTGTTTGGTCATGGTCATCCCATGATGACCTTCATGCGCCACTTGTAAAATGTTCTATCTTACTCCAGCTGGAGGAAGAATTTTGTCTCCTCTTAAAATCATCCCATCCTTCACGATGAGCTCATCAAATACATTCCTAAATGGATCAGGTATGGTTCTTCTCCTGATTTCAGAACTCTTCATACCTGCCTCTAACCTTTCTTTTATATTGCCCAAGTCATGGTCAACTAACATTGCATCACACCACTCATTTTCAGACACAAACTCTTGACTAACACTGAGAACTTGTTCATCTTTATCTCCTTTACTACCCTCATCCTCTACAACATTGGTCAGTCTGGACAAACAATCTGCAGCCTTATTTTGAATGCCTGGCAAATACTCAACATCCCGATTATAGTCCTGTAAATTGGTGATCCATTTGCTAATCCTTGATGAGACTTGATGAACTACTGTCTATGGAAAAACAAGGTGTCATTGAGAGGATAGAAGCTTCTGAGTGGGTGTCTCCATTAGTGGTGGTTCACAAGCCCAATGGCAAACTCAGATTACGCATAGATCTTAGATCAGTAAACAGATGTGTAATACCTGATAGACACCCATTGTCTAATATTGAGATGTTAGGTACTATTAAGAATGCCAAGGTTATGAATTCATTAGATTTAAAATCTGCATATCATCAAATTGTGCTTCACCCTTCCTCTAGGAATGTAACCGCATTTATCACTCCAGAAGGTAATAAGCAGCGCTCAGATATCCGAGGGTTCGTAGCGCTATATACATGCTAAATGATTATTATTATTATTATTGCTTTGCATTTTGGCTTACAGGAGCCCAACACTCCTGGGCAAAATTACCCAAAGGATATGCAGAGCTACCCACCCTCTTCTCACAACAGCTAAAGAAGGATTTAGATGAGAAAATTACCTGGCATGCCACTGTTAATCCAGTACGTCGATGACTTGTTGATGGTGTTACCCTCATATGTAGCCTGTAAGCAAGAAACAAAGGTTCCAATGACTTCCTTGGCTGAGACAGGGCATAAAGCATCCAAACAGAAGTTACAATTGTGTCCATAGAGAGTTCATTATCCAGGAAATTAAATTATGAAAGGTTATCGCTTGATATCCCCTTCCCGAAAATAGGCTGTTTATAAAATCTCTAAACCTCAGACTGTCACACAAAGGAGCAAAAGACCCTCCTCTGAAAGATATGCCTCTTCCCTGACACTCCCTAGGACCACACACCCTCCTCTCCCCACTCTACCTGAGACTGGGTGATCTGCACCCCACTGTATCCTCCCATGGTTGCTTGAAGATACTTGCTGAGGAATTACCCTCCTTCCCTTCCTCAAGTGTTGTCACTGCACACTTGTTTTTCTGCTTCCCTCACTGAGTTCCTCCTTCCCCTCATCTAGTGCTATCTCACTGCACGCTTGTTTTTCTGCTTCCTTCACTGCGTTCTTTCACCTATGATTATAAAACGCTCTGTTGCTTTCTGAACCTAGGTCTACATCCAATAAGTACCATCATAATAAAGAAAAACAAAATGGGAGCATTTTTGGGGATAGTTGGTTACTGGTGGTAGTGGATTGTAGGTTATGCTGAAATAGTCAAACCGCTTAAACAGTTTACCCTCAAAACGGACTCCAGAGGCTGAGGAAGACTTTCCGATGATAAAATCATGTCTACTTGAACCTCCTGCTTAGGAACTTCAGATTCTAGAAAGGGATTTACTTTCTATTGCCATGAGAAAGAGGATTTGCCTTGGCTTTTCCATTACAATCCCACTGCTTAATACAGTAAGGAACTAGATCACTGGGTTTGAGATCTGTATCAGCAGTAGAGCGGAGTGTACACACTGTGTGAGGCTCTCCTCTAAAGGTAGCAGTACCACATGCGGTAGTTTACCTACTATTGAAAACAAAGCCTCAGCACATAACCGTTTTGCCCAATGATAGCTGCAAGGTGTGTGTCCTACCCTCCACCCCCAGCCTGATACCCTTACCCTCAGTGCAGCTCCTCACCAACCTTATTCTTTATGCAGAGAACACCTAGGGTTGGTACTCAGTGCCCAGGGGCATGCAGTCACTAAGAATGATTTAATTGTCAGGCTATGTTCTTCAAAAATGATCACTCGTTGTTAAACTGGCAAAAGTGTTGCTACATATATAATAGCACACATATATTGCATAGCACAAAATCTTGGCTCACTCGTGGCAACACCACTTGGAAACCATGGCCCTCTAATGTGTTATGGGCCATGGTTTTCAATCTATTTTCAGGAAAGTCCACCTTTCTGATAATTGCTAATCCATATCCTTTGCTTATGCTATGGTATGTGTATCTTCCATGTTACTGCCATATCCTGTGTTTATGCTATGGCCTTTGGATCGTGCATGGTGATTCCTCTCTGTCTCCTGTATCCATGTTTGGGCACTTACACATTACATGAGGCTACTAATCTGAGTTCTGTGTCTATGCATGGATGTGGGCGGACTTCAACGGAGTTAGTTTTTGACTGCAACCAGGTCAGCTTGTCAAACTATGGGTTGTGACAGAGGCGAGGGGGGCCAGAGATTCTGGATAGCTATATTTATTTGGCTTGGATGGTAAGGCACATTTGTCTATCAGCCCCTAAAAATGATTTTTAAATGACTTTTGAATCCATGTGTATAGATAATGTGCTTTGAAATGCACATGTTTACCCGCATTTAAACTCTTGTTAAGGGGCTGGGATTACTCCGTACGCCTATATATTCTGTGCGACACAGGCCAAAACATTCTCCAGGGCCACTTTCGCTTCTTTGTCCAGTGCTTGGCACGAGGGGAGGAGAAAGAGTAGAGAAATGGAAGCGGTAACAGGGAGACCACAGGCAGGCAGAGAGACAAATATGTAAATATATATCGCATAAGTTATTTAATTTGATTTGTTTATTTGTATAGCACTCCTAGCCCATGGCAACTGGGCGCATTTCTTACATAGGAGGTTACAGAAGGTCGTTTAACAGTAATAAGAAGCATTATTATATTAATCACTTACATGATTACAGGAGAAGGTGATACAATTGTGGAGAGCAGATGACAGACAGATAATTGTGAGCCTAAATGTGCAAGTATATACAGGGCAGTAAAAAATTACGTATGGTAGAGATAAATATTTACAGAAATATACAGAGCAGCAAATAATTACAATGTTGTCAATCTAGTGGCCGAGAGGCAGAACAATATCTATGGATCTAGCGCAAGAAGCCACATTTTAGCGTTCCTTCTGAATGGATGGAAGGCATGTTCAGTTCTTAGCGAGTGTGGTAAAGAGTTCCATAACTTGGCTGCAAGAACTGGGAAACTGCTCCCTCCAGCCTTTTGAAGTCAGGTACTTTGAGGCAGTGTGCCTGCGCCAATCTCATAGGACGGCTTGATTTATTACGTGTGAGGTTTTTGGTCAGATAGCTAGGTGCAAGGTTGGCGAGACATTTGTGGGTGAGTGAGAGAGTTTTGTAAGCGATCCTTTGCTTGACCGAGAGCCAATTGAGGTTCTGTCTAGTCTCTGATATATACCTTTTATAGTCTGTACTTCTTATTTTGCTAAACACAACGACACACCAATAATGCGTTCAGCCCTGGGGAAAGCAAACATAATCATTTGATTAATTCATCTACATACAGCAAGCATGTATATGACGGATGACAAGCCCACCCTCATAACCCGCCCTCCATCACATACACAGCAGAAATGCTTAATGTAAGGTTTCCCTAGGAAAAGCAGGGACAAGTCAACATTTCGCCTAAAAAAACTCCTTTATCACTTCAAGGGTGTGGACTAGCCATACTGCTTCGTTTGTGCTGCATTTTCACCATACAGCATTTGAAATGTAAATGAGCAAGAGAGAGGGCAAGAAGCCTCAGGAACACAACCACTACTCAGAACTTCACAGAGTGACTGAGGATACCCGAGCTGCATCTTCACCAGCAGAGCCGGAGTACAGAGCTGGTAAACAGACATAGTGCTGAGAAGGGGCCCTGTGCCTATCCTGGGTGGATTCACCTGCTCTGCGTCCTGCATCTATACTAAAGCTAGTAAACCAGCCTCAAGCCTTCTATTATCAGACCGGGTGCTGTGCCTATGCTGGGGTTGATCACTCTGTGTTCAGCATTCATATTAAATCTAGCAAACCAGCTTATGCCTGCCATTATTAGATTAGGCCTTGTGCCTATGCTGTGGTAGATGTACCTACTCTGTGTCCTGCATCTATAATAAAGGTAGTAAAATAGCCTTGTGCCTGCTATTATTATATCAGGCCTTGAGCCTATGCTGGGGTAGATGTACCTGCTCTGTGTCCTACATCTATAATAAAGGTAGTAAGCCAGCCTCGTGCCTGCTATTATTATATCAGGCGTTGAGCCTATGCTGGGGTAGATGTACCTGCTCTGTGTCCTACATCTATAATAAAGGTAGTAAACCAGCCTCGTGCCTGCTATTATTAGATCAGGCCTTGAGCCTATACTGGGGTAGATGTACCTGCTCTGTGCCCTGCATCTATAATTAAGGTAGTAAACCAGCTCGTGCCTGCTATTAGATCAGGCCTTGAGCCTGTGCTGGGGTAGATATACCTGCCCTGTGTCCTGCATCTATACTAAAGGTAGTAAACCAGCCTCGTGCCTGCTATTACTAGATCAGGTCTTGAGCCTGTGCTGGGGTAGATATACCTGCCCTGTGTCCTGCATCTATACTAAAGGTAGTAAACCAGCCTTGTGCCTGCTATTATTAAATCAGGCCTTGAGCCTATGCTGGGGTAGATGTACCTGCTCTGTGCCCTGCATCTATAATGAAGGTAGTAAACCAGCTCGTGCCTGCTATTATTAGATCAGTCCTTGAGCCTATGCTGGGGTAGATGTACCCGATCTGTGTCCTGCATCTATAATAAAGGTAGTAAACCAGCCTCGTGCCTGCTATTATTAAATCAGGCCTTGAGCCTATGCTGGGGTAGATGTACCTGCTCTGTGCCCTGCATCTATAATGAAGGTAGTAAGCCAGCCTCGTGCCTGCTATTATTAGATCAGTCCTTGAGCCTATGCTGGGGTAGATGTACCCGATCTGTGTCCTGCATCTATAATAAAGGTAGTAAACCAGCCTCGTGCCTGCTATTATTAGATCTGGCCTTGAGCCTATGCTGGGGTAGATGCACCTGCTCTGTGTCCTGCATCTATACTAAAGGTAGTAAGCCAGCCTCGTGCCTGCTATTATTAGATCAGGCCTTGAGCCTATGCTGGTGTAGATGTACCTGCCGTGTGTCCTGCATCTATAATAAAGGTAGTAAGCCAGCCTCGTGCCTGCTATTATTAGATCAGGCACTGAGCCTATGCTGGGATAGATGTACCTTTTCTGTGTCCTGCATCTATACTAAAGGCAGTAAACCAGCCTCGTGCTTGCTATTATTAGATCAGGCCTTCAGCCTATGCTGGGGTAGATGTACCTGCTCTGTGGCCTGCATCTATAATAAAGGTAGTAAACCCGCCTCGTGCCTGATATTATTAGATCAGGCCTTGAGTCTACTCTGGGCTAGATGTACCTGTTCTGTGTCCTGCATCTATACTTAAACCAGCCTCATGCCTGCTATTATTAGATCAGGCCTTGAGCCTATGCTGGGGTAGATGTACCTGCTCTGTGTCCTGCATCTATAATAAAGGTAGCAAGCCAGCCCAGTGCCTGCTATTATTAGATCAGGGCTTGCACATATGAAGGGGTAGATATTCCTGCCCTCTGTCCTGCATCTATACTAAAGGTAGTAAACCAGCCTCATGCCTGCTATTATTAGATCAGGCCTTGAGCCTATGCTGGGGTAGATGTACCTGCCCTGTGTCCTGCATCTATAATAAGGTAGTAAACCAGCCTTGTGCTGCTATTATTAGATCAGGCCTTGAGCCTATGCTGGGGTAGATGTACTTGCTCTGTGTCCTGCATCTATACTAAAGGTAGTAAACCAGCCTCGTGCCTGCTATTATTAGATCAGGCCTTGAGCCTATGCTGGGGTAGATGTACCTGCTCTATGTCCTGCATCTATAATAAAGGTAGTAAACCAGCCTGGTGCCTGATATTATTAGATCAAACCTTGAGTTTATGCTGGGTAGATGTACCTGCCCTGTGTCTTGCATTTATAATAAGGTGGTAAGCCAGCCTCTTGCCTGCTATTATTAGATCAGGGCTTGCAAATATGAAGGGGTAGATGTTCCAGCCCTGTGTCCTGCATCTATACTAAAGGTGTAAAACCAGCCTCGTGCCTGCTATTATTAGATCGGGGCTTGATCCTATGCTGGGCTAGATGTACCTGTTTTGTGTCCTGCATCTATACTGAAACCAGCCTCATGCCTGCTATTATTAGATCAGGCTTTGAGCCTATGCTGGGCTAGATGTACCTGTTTTGTGTCCTGCATCTATATTAAAGGTAGTATGCCAGCCCCGTGCCTGCTATTATTAGATCAGGGCTTGCACATATGAAGGGGTAGATGTTCCTGCCCTGTGTCCTGCATCTATACTAAAGGTAGTAAACCAGCCTCGTGCCTGCTATTATTGTATCAGGCCTTGAGCCTATGCTGGGGTAGATGTACCTGCTCTGTGTCCTACATCTATATTAAAGGTAGTATGCCAGCCTCGTGCCTGCTATTATTAGATCAGGGCTTGCACATATGAAGGGGTAGATGTTCCTGCCCTGTGTCCTGCATCTATACTAAATGTAGTAAACCAGCCTTGTGCCTGCTATTATTATATCAGGCCTTGAGCCTATGCTGGGGTAGATGTACATGCCCTGTGTCCTTCATCTATACTAAAGGTAGTAAACCAGCCTCTTTCCTGCTATTATTAGATCAGGCCTTGAGCCTATGCTGGGGTAGATGTACTTGCTCTGTGTCATGCATCTATACTAAAAGGTAGTAAACCAGCCTCGTGCCTGCTATTATTAGATCAGGCCTTGAGCATATGCTGGGGTAGATGTTCCTGCCCTGTGTCATGCATCTATAATAAGGTAGTAAACCAGCCTCGTGCCTGCTATTATTAGATCAGGCCTTGAGCATATGCTGGGGTAGATGTTCCTGCCCTGTGTCATGCATCTATAATAAGGTAGTAAGCCAGCCTTGTGCCTGCTATTATTAGATCAGGCATTGAGCCTATGCTGGGGTAGATGTACTTGCTCTGTGTCATGCATCTATACTAAAAGGTAGTAAACCAGCCTCGTGCCTGCTATTATTAGATCAGGCCTTGAGCATATGCTGGGGTAGATGTACCTGCTCTGTGTCCTGCATCTATAATAAAGGTAGTAAACCAGCCTGGTGCCTGCTATTATTGGATCAGGCCTTGAGCTTATGCTGGGGTAATTGTACCTGCCCTGTCTCCTGCATCTATAATAAGGTGGTAAGCCAGCCTCTTGCCTGCTATTATTAGATCAGGGCTTGCACATATGAAGGGGTAGATGTTCCTGCCCTGTGTCCTGCATCTATGATAAAGGTAGTAAACCCGCCTCGTGCCTCCTATTTTTAGATCAGGCCTTGAGCCTATGCTGGGTTAGATGTACCTGCTCTGTGCCCTGCATCTATAATAAAGGTAGTAAGCCATCCTCGTGCCTGCTCTTATTAGATCAGGCCTTGAGCCTATGCTCTGGTAGATGTACCTGCTCTGTGTCCTGCATCTATACTAAAGGTAGTAAACCAGCCTCGTGCCTGCTATTATTAGATCAGGCCTTGAGCTCATGCTCGTGTAGATGTACCTGCTCTGTGTCCTGCATCTATAATAAAGGTAGTAAACCAGCCTCGTGCCTGCTATTATTAGATCAGGCCTTGAGCCTATGCTGGGGTAGATGTTCCTGCTCTGTGTCCTGCATCTATACTAAAAGTAGTAAACCAGCCTAGTGCCTGCTATTATTAGATCAGGCCTTGAGCCTATGCTGGGGTAGATGTTCCTGCTCTGTGTCCTGCATCTATACTAAAGGTAGTAAACCAGCCTCGTGCCTGCTATTTTTAGATCAGGCCTTGAGCCTATGCTGGGGTAGATGTACCTGCTCTATGTCCTGCATCTATAATAAAGGTAGTAAACCAGCCTGGTGCCTGATATTATTAGATCAAACCTTGAGTTTATGCTGGGTAGATGTACCTGCCCTGTGTCTTGCATTTATAATAAGGTGGTAAGCCAGCCTCTTGCCTGCTATTATTAGATCAGGGCTTGCAAATATGAAGGGGTAGATGTTCCAGCCCTGTGTCCTGCATCTATACTAAAGGTGTAAAACCAGCCTCGTGCCTGCTATTATTAGATCGGGGCTTGATCCTATGCTGGGCTAGATGTACCTGTTTTGTGTCCTGCATCTATACTGAAACCAGCCTCATGCCTGCTATTATTAGATCAGGCTTTGAGCCTATGCTGGGGTAGATGTACCTGTTCTGTGTCCTGCATCTATAATAAAGGCAGTAAACCAGCCTCGTGCCTGCTATTATTAGATCGGGGCTTGAGCCTATGCTGGGCTAGATGTACCTGTTTTGTGTCCTGCATCTATATTAAAGGTAGTATGCCAGCCCCGTGCCTGCTATTATTAGATCAGGGCTTGCACATATGAAGGGGTAGATGTTCCTGCCCTGTGTCCTGCATCTATACTAAAGGTAGTAAACCAGCCTCGTGCCTGCTATTATTGTATCAGGCCTTGAGCCTATGCTGGGGTAGATGTACCTGCTCTGTGTCCTACATCTATATTAAAGGTAGTATGCCAGCCTCGTGCCTGCTATTATTAGATCAGGGCTTGCACATATGAAGGGGTAGATGTTCCTGCCCTGTGTCCTGCATCTATACTAAATGTAGTAAACCAGCCTTGTGCCTGCTATTATTATATCAGGCCTTGAGCCTATGCTGGGGTAGATGTACATGCCCTGTGTCCTTCATCTATACTAAAGGTAGTAAACCAGCCTCTTTCCTGCTATTATTAGATCAGGCCTTGAGCCTATGCTGGGGTAGATGTACCTGCTCTGTGTCCTGCATCTATACTAAAGGTATGAAACCGGCCTCGTGCCTGCTGTTATTAGATCAGGCCTTGAGCCTATGCTGGGGTAGATGTACCTGCTCTGTGTCCTGCATGTATACTAAAGGTAGTAAACCAGCTTCGTGCCTGCTATTATTAGATCAGGCCTTGAGCCTATGCTGGGGTAGATGTACCTGCTCTGTGTCATGCATCTATAAGAAGGTAGTAAACCAGCCTTGTGGC